>NW_026068005.1:620701-642325 GCF_014885135.2 Alexandromys fortis | reverse complement strand
CTCCTCCTCCTTCTCCTCCTCCTCCTCCTCCTCCTCCTCCTCCTCCTCCTCCTCCTTCTTCATCATGAACCTGCAGGTATTCAAGTCTCTGTACTGCTCCTGTCCCCTGTGCCCATGGCAGGAGGCAGAGGCAAGACACCATGCCTGGCTTTTCTGTGGTCCTGGGGATCCAAACTCAAGTCCTGATGTTTGAGCAGCAAGCATTCCATCCACTGATCCATCTTCCCTGCTTCAGACTTTTTAAATAATGGATATATATTTCATTTTAACTAAAAATAGCAGTTTAAACCAACTTACAAGGGTATTAAGCATTATAAATAAGTCGGTGCCCCATAAATTATTCTAGAATATTCTCCTAATGCAAATATTAACCAGAACTTTGGAGGAGGGTGGGCCATCATGGCTGTCAAGTTCAAGCACCTTCCTAGAATAACCAATGATTTTCTAAAATGAAAGCAAACTGATAGGAGGCGATGCCTGGCAGGTCTTGGAACATACTGTCAAAGCCACAGAAATGAGGAGCTAGCAAGGGGCTCAGCAGGTCAGAGCACTTGTTACAGCGGCACAAGGACCTGAGCTCAGATCCCAGCATTCATGCAAAAAGCCAGGTGCACCTGCATGTGTCTGTAACCCCAGTGCTAATCTGGGTCAGACCAGGATTGCTGGGGCTCCTTGGCCATCCGCCTAACTTTTGGTTCAGTGAGACCCTGTCTCAGGGAATAAAGAGAAGATAGCACAAGATATCCAGCATCCTCCTCTGGCTTTCAAGCATTTGTGAACAGGCACTCTCTACAGCCCCCACACATACAGCACACCACCTCTGTCTGTCTGTCTGTCTGTCTGTCTGTCTACCTCTCTCTCTCTCTCTCTCTCTCTCTCTCTCTCTCTCTCTCTCTCACACACACACACACACACACACACACAATTCTAAGGAACTATACTCCAACCAAGGAAAATTTCCATCTTCATGAGCTCAGCTGGACTTACCTACTTACTACTATCAGGAATGGCCCTGAGGACTGTTGATATTCCTTCCTAGAAGAGGGGGTAAGGTGAGTTATTGGACCCGCACCTCAGTATCTGGCCACTCCTCCCAGCAATCATTTCTGTGTGATTTTGCTCTGTTTACAGGTGTTCTTGGGGTCTACAGGAGGTGCCAGAGTATGTAGGCTGGGAAGAACTAAAGGTGTGGGCTCCGTCTGTATGACTATGGGGCAGCCATCATCATGATGGATGAAGACCTTCCAATGCGCTGCTTTGGGGTCATTCACGCTCCTTGATAGAATGACTCCTCACCTCACCCATGCTTTGTAAGCAAGCCCAATACACTCACTTGTTCCCCAGGATGAACTACGGTAAAGTTATATTTTTGTTTGTCATTAGGACCTTAGGTGGCAGGGGTAAATGTCCACATCTCCCCTAGAGAAGGAATTTTAGTTAAAAAAAAAAAATACACAATGGCTCACAATTAGTAGCAGAATTACCTAGATAGTAACCTCTGAGTAGAAATTTCAGTTTAATTTAATAAAAATGAATATAGAAATAAAGGCAAATGCCTCTGAATGGTAGTTATTGGATAAAGATGGTGCTTCAAATCAGATAGGACAAATGAATCCTTCAATGCACAGTGTTGGAATGGTCAATTGTTCCTGGGGGGAGGGGGGAAATGCCTCCTCCATGTGACCTCTGAACCCAACAAATTCTAGTGGAACCCAAACTAAAATAGGAAGAATCAAGATTATAAAACTTGAGCAAATTCTAACAGAAGATGAGAATGTAAATATGGAAACACCAAGTAATATACAAAGCTGACAAGCCATGAAGAAAGTTATTGATGTGCTTGGCAAGCAAAATAAAATGTTTTCTGCACAGTAACAGATATCATGAGCAAAGGAAAACAGACAGGGTCCAGGCTGAGGAAATACAGTGATTGAGTGGTTAATTTTCTTAATATGTGGAATGCTTCTAAGTCAATTTTATTTCACTTTCTTTTTTATTAACCCTCACATGTTCTCCCCATTTCCTCGCAAATTCATGGCTTCTTAATATATGATCTATATATAGACATGCTGAGTCTATTCAGTGTTGCCTGTATGTATATGTTTTTAGGGCTAACCACTTGGTACTGGACCTTCAGTTAGGAGACTTATCCCTTAGGAAGACGAATGCTCCCTCTCTATGTAGTCATTAATTGCCCGTAGCTCTTCATGTAGGGGTGGGGTCCTGAGAGATTTCCCACATACACATTAGCATGTCAGGTGGTCCTGTCATTGTTCAGGTCTTGTTTGGGCAGCCTTATTATTGGGGTTTCGTGCATGTAACTTTCCTTTCACATATAGAAAACACTCTCGAAGCAGATGCCCTGGTCCTCTAGCTCTTGCAGCCTTTCCCCCCTCTTTTGAGATGTTCTCTGAGCCATGGGTGTAGAGATTACATTGTAGACGCATGAGTGAAGGCTGAGCACCTATGGTCTAAGTCAATTTTAAAACAAGGACTAGGTCTTGGTATGTGGTCCCTGTCTTAGAAGGATGTCACAGAGATCAAGAGTTCAAGGCCAGATTGGTCTACACAGTGAGACTGTGCAAGAAGAGAAGAAGGAAGAAGCCATAAATGGGAAAGAGGGAGGGAATAACAAGAAGAGGAAAAGAAAAAAGGAGGAAGAGAAGAAGATTTAAAATTATAATGATTGAGTTTTAGAAAGTGGATGAAGAAACAGACTCCTACGGGAAGGGAATTGGGAAGAATCAGTATCAAATAGGTGTGTATGTCTTGCCTCTGATCCCAGCACTTGGGAGGCCAAGGCAGGATGTCATGACTTCAGAGGCAGCCAGGGCTACATCGTGAGAGCCTGGCTCAAGTAAAGAAAACTAATAGATAAGACAATCCATTCTCACATTTATCACAATCACATTTAACCCTTGGACACCTTTCCTTTCAGTCTCTCGCCATTGCCTGGAAACCACAGCTAATTCAGCTTTTCTGGTTTAAACAGGATGTGAGAAGGAGGTGGTAGCCCCTGGAAAGTGGCCAGAGGATGGAAGAGAGGGGTGCTGACCACTCTCCACCCTCTCCCAAATTCAGCAACCTTTCTTCCCAGTGATGTTCCACATAGGGACAGCCACCACCTGGCCCCGGGCCTGGGACCACTGCCTCTGTGGGATCAGGTCCAAACAAGGAGCTGGGCTGGCTACTCTGTAACTGGTATATAAATAGGTACTGGGGTGTAGCTTTATTGATGGAGTTCTTGTTGAGCATGTGAGAGGCCTTGAGTTTGATCCTTAGCACCAGACACAGAAATACACACACACAGTTGCATGCACACAAGATATGCTCAAGAGTACACATGCATGTAATCAATCATACAAATGCACACATGTTTACACATATGTGTAGTGATATTTCACTTATATTTTAATAAATAAAGCTTGCCTGAAGATCAGAGAGTAAAACAACCCTGCTAGCCAGGCTTACAGACCAGGCAGTGGTGATGCACACTTTTAACCTCAGTAGCCACACTAGCTTGCTATAGAAACCATGTGGTAGTGGTACACACCTTTAATCCCAGCCCTAGCGAGGAATATAAAATAAAAGGAGACAGCTCTCAGGCACAGTCTCATTCTGAGGATTCCTGGAGTCAGGATCGCCCTTTAAGGCTGAGGTCGAGTTAAGAGCCAGTGACTGGCTGTTTTGCTTTTCTAACCTTCAGGATGAACCCCAATATCTGCCTCTGAGTTTTTATTAATTGTGCTACACATATGCATATGAATACACATACCCACATGTGCACACACACACACACACACACACACACACGTATACACATATACATACAGCAGATACTAAATCCCTGGGACCAGTGTGACTGCCCCATGTATTACAGTCTCACTGCAGGCTTCACTGCCTAGTATTGACTAAAGGGGACACCACTGCAGTGCTAGGCAGGACCTGCCTTCTCCACCAGCCTGTAAGGATAGGCTATTCTGCAGGTTTCCCAGCGGAAAGAGAGTATCATCCCAAACAAAGGAGGAAAAAATTCCTGGGAGTTCATTGTGTCTTTTCAGCTCCCAGAACAGAGCATGGAGCAGGGAGCTGTCAATCTTTCTATTTCGGACCGGGTTCAAGGCTGAGAACTCACAGTCTGGTGGCTTTTAGTCAGAATTACTTTGTAAATGCCAAGCCCAAAGTGAGAGAGAGTCTCTGGGAGCAGCTGGTCCCAGAGCCTAAAGGAAAAGGAAACAGAGGATCCCCATCCCTACTGCCCATCTCGGCCGCACATATCCTATTCTATTGCCCCCTTTGTAGTCCTGGCTGCTCCTACTAGGACATGGTGGCACTGTGGCACGGTCCCAAGCCCCCAGGCTCAGGGTTACTGTTCACATGCAGCGGCCTGTGGACATCTAGCCTGACTCCACAACAGCGTCAAGGATGCCCTAGTAAAAGCCTATGTCCAGGTACCTGCTTAAGGCTTCACAGTTTCCACAACTGTAAATGGGGGTTAATCTTGATTGTCAAGTCAATGGGATCTAGAATCACCATGGAAACAAACCTCTAGGCGTCTCTATTTGGGAGTTTCTAGATTGTATTAATTAAAGTGGGAAGATCAGCCCTTATTGCGGGCAGTACCATCTCATAGCTCAGGATGCAGACTGAATAAAAAGCAGAAAGTAAACGAGCACCAGCACCCACCGCTCGGCTTCCTGACTGTGGATGCCATGAGACCCGCTGCCTCACACTCCTGCCGCCATGTCTTCTTCCCCATGATGGACCAAATCCCCCAAACAGAGTCAAAACCACACCCTTCCTTCCTTAAGTTGCTTCCGTGAGATATTTTGTCACAGCAATAATGAAAATATAGATGCCCTCTGTCACTTGGGGGGACACCTTAAAGGTGGCTGCAGAGTCCCTGGGATGTGACATAGTGACCACAGACCTTGTGTCCTCCCCATTGTCGGGAGGGCCTGCCTGGGTAGGTGAGGACATGTTCTCTGTGTGTGTTTCTCTTGGGGATCTCAGAAGGTCACCCGCAACAGGCTTCTTTTTGGCATCTTCTGCAGCTCTCCCGAAAAGGACACCGCGTCACAACTGACATTCTCGGGCTGCCCTGAAATAGAAAGTGATGTGAGTGCAAAGAGGAGACGTTGCCGTCCAGGCACCTAAATGAATCAGGATGAAAATTACCTGTGGTGAGAAGCTTAAATTGGGGAAAAGGTGAGTAGCTCTCCTTGGGTGGAAACGTAGACACTTCAAGGAGCCATGGTCACAGAAACCTCCAGGACTGGGGGAGGGGGTGCTGCTGTGGTCTAAGGACAGGAAGAGGAGCACTTGCAGAAGGCCTGAAGGACCTTTATATTGGGACCCTGCTGGGGACGGACAGGACCTCCATCTGAGAGGAATGGAGCTTGTGTGTCTGTCCTAGGAGTATCCAAGTCCTGCAGGGAGGCATGATGGGCATTCCCTCCTGTGCACATGGAGAAGACAGACATCAGGAAGCTGGTCCTTAGAAAACACACAGGGCAGCCATGATGAATGAAAAATGACACCCAGTAGGTACAAGTTAAGCATGGCTATGCACATCTGTAATCCCAGTACTCAAGAGATGGAGGCAGGGGACTAAGGGTTCAAAGCCAGCCTGGGCTACACAGCAAGACTAAATAAAATAAAAATCAAACCGATGACCAGAAAAAAACAGCACCTACCTCAAAAGGAATAAGAAATGGTTTATTTTGGACCTGAGTATGAGTGACTGTGTCTGGGAGCACAGATTTAGAATACCCCAAATACTATGCGCCATCATGAAAATGGTCTCATGAAGTTTTCATAGTAACAGAACCAAGTCTTAAATTAGGATATTTTCTTTTCTTCTTGATTTTTTTGTTTTTAGTTTTTCTTTCTTTTTTAGATTTATTTATTTATTATGTATACAGTGTTCTGTCTGTGTGTATGCCTGCAAGTCAGAAGAGGGTGCCAGATCCCATTACAGATGGTTGTGAGCTACCATGTGGTTGCTGGGAATTGAAGTCAGGACCTCTGGAAGAACAGTCAGTGCTCTTAAGTGCTGAGTCATCGCTCCATCCCTGTTTTTGTTTTTAAAAACAGGGTTTCTCTGTGTAGCCCTGGATGTCCTTGAACTTGCTCTATAGTCCAGGCTGTCTTCTTTTTTATTATTATTATTTTTGTGTATTCTACATACCAACCACAGTTTCTTCTCCCTCCTCTCCTCCTGTTCCCTCTCCCCACCTCCAGTCCATCCCTCTCATCTACTCCCCTTCCATTCAGAAAGAGGCAGGCCTCCCATGGGAGTCAACAAAGCATGGGGTATCAAGTTGAAGCAGGACCAAGCTCCTCCCACTGCATGAAGGTTGCATGAGGCATCCCAGAATAGGGAATAGGTTCCCAAAAGCCAGCTCATGCTCCAGGGACAGACCCTGATTCTATTGCTAGAAGCCCCACAAACAGATCCAGTTACCCATATGCAGGACCTAGGCCAGTCCCTTGCAGGTTTCCTAGCTGTCAGTCCAGCGTCCATGAGCTCCCAGGAGCACAGGTCAACTGTCTCTGTGGATTTACCCATCATGATGTGGACTCGCATGGCTCATACAATCCCTCCTCTCTCTCTCTTCAATTGGACTCCAGGAACTCGGCCCATTGATTGGCTGTAGATCTCTGCATCTGCTTCCATCAGTTTTGGATGAAAGCCCTCTGATGACAATTAGGGTAGTCACCAATCTGATTATAGGAGAAGGCCAGTTCGGGCACCCTCTCCACTATTGCTAGAAGTCTTAGCTGGGGTCATCCTTGTGGATTCCTGGGAGTTTCCCTGGCACCAGGTTTCTCCCTAACCCCAAAATGACCCCCCACCAAGGTATTTCATTAATTCCCCTCCGTCCCACCCCATACCAGACCAGCCTGATCCCTTATGTTCCCATCACCTCACTCCTACCCCTTCCCTGCCTCTACCCCCAGTTTACCCAGGAGATCTCAACTACTTCCCCTTCACAGGGAAATCTTTGCATCCCTCTTTGAGTCCTCCTTCTTACCCAATTTCTATGGGGTTGTGGACTATAGCATGGTTATCCTTTACTTTACAGCTAATATGCACTTAGGAGTGAGTAGATGCCTTGTTTCTCTTTCTGGGTCTGAGTTACCTTGCTCAGGATTTTTTTTCTAATTCCATCATTAGCTTGCAAATTTCATAATGTTATTGTTCTTTTACTGCTGGATAATACTCCATTGTGTCGATGTACCACATTTTCTTTATCCATTCTTCATTTGAGGGACATCTAAGTTGTTTCCAGGTACTGGCTATTAGGAATAATGCTGCTATGAACATAGTTGAGCAAGTGTCCTTGTAGTATGATTGAGCATCCTTTGGGTATATGCCCAAGATTGGTACAGCTTGGTCTTGAGGTAGATTGACTCCCAATTTTTTTTTTAATTTATTAAAGATTTCTGTCTCTTCCCCACCTCCGCCTCCCCTTTCCCTCCCTCTCCCCCAATCAAGTCCCCCTCCCTCGTCAGCCCAAAGAGCAATCAGGGTTCNGTAAGGTGAGCATCCAAACTGCCTAGGCTCCCACAAAGCCAATACGTGCAGTAGGCTCAAAAACCCATTGCCATTGTTCTTGAGGTCTCAGTAGCCCTCATTGTCCGCTATGTTCAGTGAGACCTGTTTTAACCCAGGCTTTTTCAGACCCAGGCCAGCTGGCCTTGGTGAGTTCCCGATAGAACATCCCCATTGTCTCAGTGTGTGGGTGCACCCCTCGCAGTCCTGAGTTCCTTGCTCGTGCTCGCTCTCCTTCTGCTCTTGATTCGGACCTTGAGATTTCTGACTCCCAATTTTCTGAAGAACCGCCATACTTATTTGCAAAGTAGCTATACAAGTTTATACTCCCATCAGCAGTAGAGGAGTGTTTCCCTTGTTCTACATCCTCTCTGACATCCTCAGTGTTATTCATCTTAGCCATTCTGACAGGTAGAAGATGGTATCTCAAAGTCATTTTGATTTGCATTTTCTTGATAACTAAAGATGTTGAACAATTCTTTAAGTGTCTTTCAGCTAGTTGAGATTCTTCTTTTGAGAATTCTTTATTTAGATCAGTACCCCATTTCTTAATTGGATTATTTGTTATTTTAATGTCTAGTTTCTTGAGTCCCTTATATATTTTGGAGATCAACCTTCTGTCAGATGTGGGGTCGGTTAAGATCTATAGTGATATTTTATTTATGTTTTAATAAATAAAGCTTGCCTAAAGATCAGAATGCAAAATTAGACACACTAGTCAGCCATACAGGTCAGGCAGTAGTGGCACTCACCTTTAATCCCAGCAGCCACACTAGTTAGGTGGTGGTGCACACTTTAATCCCAGCACTAGAGAGGAATATGATTCAGGATGAGACAGGAACTCACTCTCTTTCTAGTCTGAAGATTTCATAGAAGTAACAGCTCTCTGGTGGTTGGCTGCTTTGTTTCTCTGCTCTTTCAGCTTGAACCCTAATATCTGTCTCTGGGTTTTTATTATTTGTGCTATATCTGGTGCCCAACATTTGAAGTACAAATTCACGATAAAAAAAAAAAAAAAAACTTTTGCCTGTGACTTTACAGGCACCGGCATAAGTCTGAGCCACACACAGCTGGAGTCACCGCCCTACCAGCTAGGTTTTCCTTTCTTCTCTCCTGGTGGGCTTTCCCTGAACCCCCTTCTCAGGCTGCTGCCAAACTAAGTAGCTGCCTTGAAATCCAGTCAGAATTTTACTGTTCTATGCAGCAGCGATAAGCCTCACATCTTCATCATTTTTGGTGGCAGATTTGGTGAGAAAACTGAGAATTCTTAAGGGAGAAATTAGTTAAAAGGGAGAATTTTTCCCACCTTAAAAATGGAAGACATAGGGCTGGAGAGATGGCTCAGTGGTTAAGAGCACTGGCACCTCATCCAGGAGATCTGGGTTCAATTCCCAGCACCCAAATGGCAGCTCACAACTGTCTGTAATTCCAAAACCTGATACCCTCATATACATATGCAGGCAAAAACACCAATACACATTAAATAAATTTCAAAAAAAGAAAAAAAAAGGAAGACATAGTTATGATAGAGAAAGTTAGGTCTCTGCATGATTATGTAATGCATGATTTAAAAATAAAACGATTAAATAAAGGCATAATCAACCGGGATTGACATACTATTGATTATCATTTTGATAATCCTTGTCATTTTGATAATTCTTTGTTTATCTCTTAGAAAGTTGTTTGGTTTAACTGCCAAGATAGGGACTTTAGAAAAACTTAATAAAATAGATCATAGAAATATTCAAATTTAGATAAAGGAATTTAATGGTGAAAAACAATTTCAACACTGCATTATAAATTTAGAGGGGAACAGCTTAAGCAAAAAAAAAAAAAAAACAAGCCTTAATATATCCAGAACCTTACAGGAACAACTGCCAAATGATAGGTATCGCCAAGGCAGTACAAGAGTTAAATGGACTCCTGTGGCAATGTTGGATTTAAGGAGATTCAAGAAAGCGATAGAGGGTCCCTCCGCAGCCCTCCGCTGGTCGCAGTAGCCGTTCGGGTCGTTTCGAGCGTGTGTCCTCGGATCTGATTTAAACTACCACCATGTCAAGCAAAAAGGCCAAGACCAAGACCACCAAGAAGCGCCCTCAGCGTGCAACATTCAATGTGTTCGCCATGTTTGACCGGTCCCAGATCCAAGAGTTCAAAGAGGCCTTCAACATGATCGACCAGAACCGGGATGGCTTCATCGACAAGGAGGACTTGCATGACATGTGGCTTCTCTAGGCAAGAACCCCACCGACGCCTACCTGGATGCCATGATGAATGAGGCCCCGGGCCCCATCAATTTCACCATGTTCCTCACCATGTTTGGAGAGAAGTTGAATGGTACAGATCCCGAGGATGTCATCAGAAACGCCTTCGCCTGCTTTGATGAGGAAGCCACAGGCACTATCCAGGAGGACTACCTGAGGGAACTGCTGACCACCATGGGCGACTGCTTCACAGATGAGGAGGTGGGTGAGCTCTACAGGGAGGCCCCCATTGACAAGAAGGGCAATTTCAACTACATAGAGTTCACGCGCATCCTCAAGCACGGAGCAAAAGACAAAGACGACTGAAGAACTCCAGCAGGAGCTCCTGTCACGTGACCCGACTCACTTCCTTCCCCAACCTGTAGGACCTTCTGCATGCCACTTAGTTCGCAGCTTTGCCTCTTTTGTAATGTATTCATTTCAGACTCTTCTGTCATTTAGCACTTGTATAATCAGACTGGAAATGGGGACAATGCTGTAAATTGTGTTGAAAATGCCATGCTAATAAAAATCAACAATGTGAAAGCCCAGGAAAATTAAAAAAAAAAAAAAAGAAAGCGATAGACTCATACAGTATGCATTCACCTTTTGTGAAGCAAATGTTAAACTTATGGTCAATTTGTAAGAACTGAATAGACTTGGTTAAAGCTGTTTTAGAGCCTAGTCCACAATTACAGTGGAGTACCTGGTTCAGTAAAGATGCTAAGACTATTGAACAATGGAGTAAAGCTAGAGGTATGGAAATCTCCCAAGATCAACTTCTTGGAGAAGGCAATTATGCTACTATAGAAAGGCAACCTTTATATTATGACAATGCCGTGGGTTTATGCTACTCAGCAGCTTTGAATACTTGGAACAGAATTGAATAAGTAGGAAAGAAAATTGAGTCATTTAGTTAAGTTATACAGGCCCAAAAGAAAGCCTTCATGGATTTCTTACAAAGATTGACTTCAGTAGTAAATAGAATGATACCAAATTCAAAAGTTAGAAAATAATAATTGAATCTCTGGCTTCTTAAAATGCTAATTCTCAATGCAAAAGGGTAATTAGGCATAAAGGCAAAGCCAGCACCCTTGGAGGAATGGATCTGAGATACAATCAATATTGAACCTCATGGCATGTTGATATTTGGATTGGAGAGGTGATTTCCAAGGGTTTAAAGAAAAATAAAAATGTCAAGTGTTAAAATTGTAGCAAATAAGGTCATCTTAAAAGGAATTATAAATAGGGCATTCCTAGAAGCAATCCACACAGAATACCCCTCCCTTCTTGATTATGCAGAAGGTGTGGCAAAGGTAGGCATTGGACTAATGAATACAGAACAAGAGACATTCAAGATCACGCTTTGTCATCAAGAAACCAGGCCCCTAGGCCAACTCTGATTCAGTCATTTCCTACCACCATCGAGGAAACTCCTTCCCAGAGCAATTAAAGAGCCTAATGCCTATTGTAAGAAGCCATACTAACCTAGATAATAAAACAGCTATAGAAGAGAGAACAAAAAAATCGGGAGAACCCATAAAGCACATATTTTGGCAAACTTCTACAAATGAACAAAGACCAAAATTAAAAATGCAAATCAATGGCATTGTCATTGCTGGTCTGGTAGACACAAGTGCAGAGGTAACAATAATTTCACCAGAATCTTGGCATCCAAATCTCAGGAGGTAAATGTTAAGCTTTTAGAGATTGGAACTTTATCTCATGTAAAACAGAGTGCAAGATGGGCCAAATGTATAGAGCCAAAAGGACAGAGAGGAAAATTAAAGCCATATGATGCTAACATAGCTATGAATTTGTAGGGGGGTGATCTGTTACAGTAATGGAATACTCAGATTAACATTCTCCCATTCTTAGAAACAAACCGTAAATTAACGTATGTTTCTGGGTAAAATATTAGAAGGTATTATAAAGGACAACCACCAACCATTCAGATTATACAAGAACAGGGACAACAGTTGCTGATCTTCCAAAGGCACCAACAAACCTACCTTTAAAATGGTTGACAGACAAAACTGCATGGGTTCTACAGTGACCTATAACAACAGAGAAACTGCAGGTTTTATAATAGCTGGTATAGGAGCAACTATATGCTCAGCATATTTAGAATCAACTAATCCTTAAAATCCTCCTATACTTGTTATTAAAAAGGAATCTGGAAAATGGAGAATGGTAACAGATTTAAGAACTGTTAATATCAGATCACCATGGAGTAAAGTTAGAATTCAACAACAATACAAAAAAAAAAAACTGTTAATAAAGTGATTCAGTCGATGGGCTCTCTACATTCGGGCATTCCTTTGCCTTTTCTATTGCCTTAATGATGGCCTATTATAATTATTGATTTAAAACATTTTTAACTGTACCTTTACAAGAAAAGGACAGAGAAAAATTTGCCTTCACAGTGAATACTTACAATTATTCTCAGTCCTTTAAGAGATATCAGTGGAAGATTCTCCACAGGGAACGTTAAATATCCTCACCCTGTGCCAATATTTTGTAAGTCAACCATTGGAAATAATATATAAATAATTTCCTCAGTCTATAATTTACCATTACATAAGCAATATCTTATTAGCTAATTCAAATGTAGATACTTAAGAAAGAATGTTTGAAGAAGTAAATAAAATTTTGCCTTGTTGTGAATTGCTAATTTCCGCTGAAAAAAAATACAAAGAGGACATTCTATTAATTATTTAGGCTATAAAATAGTTTTACAAAAAATTAGGCCCCAAAAAGTGCAAATTAGGAGAGATTGGTTGAAGACTCTTAATGACTTTCAAAGATTGCTAGGAGACATTTCCAATCTACAGCCCACAATTAGGATAAAACCTGATGAACTGATTAATTTAAACAAAACCTTAGATGGTGACAAGGACTTAAATAGTCCCAGGAAATTATCAGCTGAAGCTGAGAGAGAATTGATTTTGAGAGATGAAAAACTACAGAAGACACATGTAGATCATGCGGGTCTGAATCTTAACTACATTCTGGTCATATTTCCTTCCAACATTACTGTACAGAAATGTAAATGCAGAGGGAAGAATGGGTTGTTTTATTGCATAAACCAAGTAGAAAATTAAAAACTTATGTGGAAAAGTCTCAGAGTTAATTCTAAAAGGAAAATTGAGACTTTGTCAACAATGGAGTAAAGACCACAGGAATAAACCCACAAGAAATTATAGTACCTTTTAGTAGTTATGAAATTGACAAATTATGGGAAGAAAGTGAACCCTGTAAAAGAGCTTGTAATAATTTTGGGGGAGAGATTAACAGCAACTATCCCAAAAGCAAAAGAATTCAACTCATAAAGAGAATAGCAAGATCCTTTCTCACATTGTACAGGAAACACCTACATTCTATACTGATGCAAATAAATCAGGAAAATCAGGTTACAAATCAGAAATTTTAAGTAAAGTAGATCAAAGCCCTTATGATTCTGCCCAAAAGTCAGAATTACATATTATTCTCATAGTACTAAGGGATTTTAAAGAACCTCTCAACATAGTTATCGAATAAATATGGAGGATGAATAAAAAATTCTGGTAAGAAATAGGAAGCATATATTTTGGCAGACTTCTATAAACAATCTAAGACCAAAGCTAATAGTGCATGTAAATAACATTGTAATTGAGGGCTTTCTGGACATAGGTGTGGATTGTGACTGTTAATACTCCAGAATCTTGGTATCCAAATTGGCCTCTTCAAGAGGTAGATATTCAATTCCTAGAAATTGGAACCCTATCTCAAGTGAAACAAAGTATGAGATGGGTTGAATGCATAAGTCCAGAGGGTCAGAGAGAAAGGCTGATACCATATGTGGCTAATATTGCAGTGAATTTATGAGGATGTGACCTGCTGCAGCGATGGAATACCCAGATTAACATTCCTGCAGTCTCAGAAACTCATGTTTCTGAGAAAGGTATTATAAGGTACTATACACAGAGGTCACCAGTCATCCAGGCTGTACAAGAACACAAAACAACTAGCAAACCTTTAGAGGTACCAATGGCCCTACCTTTAAAATTGTTAACTAAAAGACCAATATGGGTTAAACAATGGTCTTTAACAGCAGAGAAACTGCAGATTTTAGAACAGCTGGTACAGGAGCAACTAGATGTTCACCATATTGAAGAATCAACCAGCCCTTGCAATTCTCCTGTATTTGTTGTTACAAAAATCTGGTAAATGGAGAATGGTGGCAGATCTAAGAGCTATCAATAAGGTAATTCAACTTATGGGGCCCTCTACCATCTGGAATTTCTTTGCCTCTCCTATTGCCTAAGGGATGGTCTCTTATAGTTTTTTGTTTAAAATATTATTTCTTCACTATATCTTTACAAGAAAAGAACAGAGAAAAATTTGCCTTCACAGTGTCTACTTATAGTAATTCTCATCCTACTAGGAAATATCAATGGACTATACTCCCACAAGGAATGCTCAATAGCCCCACTCTGTGCCAATACTATGTAAATCAGCCATTGGAAATAATAAGTGAACAGTTTCCTAAATCTATAATTTACCATTACATGGATGACATTTTGCTGTCTGATACAAACATAAACACTTTAGAAAGAATGTTAGAAGAAGTATTAAAAAAAAAAAGTTTTGCCTAAATGGGGATTACAAATTGCTCCTGAAAAAATACAAAGAGATTCTGTCAATTACCAAGGTTATAAAACATGTTTACAGAAAATTAGAACACAAAAGGCACAAATTAGGAGAAACCAATTGCAGACTCTTGACGACTTTCAAAGATTGTTAGAAGACATTTCCAGTCTATGACCAACTGTTGGGATAACACCTAATCTAATAATTCATTTAAATAAAATCTTAAATGGTGACAAAGACTTAAATAGTCCCAGGGAAATAACAACTAAAGCTGAGAAAGAATTAACTGTCATTGAAGAGAAATTACAGGAAGAACATGTGGATTGGGTGAATCCAAATCTTAATTGCATTCTAGTCATATTGCCTTCCAGAATTTCCCCTATAGAAATTTTAATGCAAAGGAAAGATAGTATCTTAGAGTAGACCTTTTTACTACATAAGCCAAGTAAAAAATTAAAAATTTATATGGAAAAAGTCTCTGAATTAATTATGAAATAAAAATTGAAACTTTGTCAACTAGCAGAAATAGACTCAGCAGAGATTATAGTACCTTTTGCTACTGATGAAATTTTTTTAAATATTTATTTATTTATTATGTATACAATATTCTGTCTGTATGCCTGCAGGCCAGAAGAGGGCACCAAACCCCATTACAGATGGTTGTGAGCCACCATGTGGTTGCTGGGAATTGAACTCAGGACCTTTGGAAGAGCAGGCAGTGCTCTTAACCTCTGAGCCATCTCTCCAGCCCCTACTGATGACATTTTAAAAATCATGGGAAGACAATAAACCCTGACAAAAAGTTTGTACTAATTTTTTAGGAGAGAAAATGGCAATTATCCCAAATTTGATAGAATTAACCTTAGTTTATTCTAAAACCCAAGCATGTTGTTAAAAGAAATAGAGTTCATGTTTCATGTCAGATGCCATCTGGTATGGGACAGAAAGAAGAAAGAATTTAGGAAAAAATTTACATTTCTCCATACCTATTTTTGCCTCTATATGTTTATATAAATAGTGTTTAAGTTTTCATAATGAACAATCAATTTTCCTGTATTATTCTTTGAAGTTTCCAGAAAGAAGATGGGACCCCACAACAACAATCCTACATGGTTGATATGACATCATGATGTGGATATCACTAATTTAATACTGTTTTTGGGTACCAGCTACTCAAGATGATTCCAACTTGATTAGCTGAAATGGTATAATTTCTTACAACATTCTGGCCAGAACTTCAAATAGGAGCCGCAGAAAAACCCTATTGCCTACTCAGTGACTATTTGCAATTATACCAGAGAGTAATCTTGAAATTTAACCATCGTTTTACTTTTACAGGATCCCATAGACAGAACATTGGCCTCAATGACAGCTGGAAGTAATTCTAGAAGACAACTTCCCCTCTCCCAACAAAGTTTGGGTTAGGGACATCAACTAGGGGTTGATTATAACTGGTAGAGGGTTGGGAGTTGGAGTAGAAATCATGTAGGTTCAGGGATCTCTTTGATGTGGGAGTGATTTCTTAATAATAAAGAAACTGCCTCGGCCCTCATAGGACAGAAAATTAGGTAGGCGGAGTAGACAGAAGAGAATGCTGGGAAAAAGAAGCTTAGTGAAGGAGTCGCCATGATTCTCCCGCTCCAGACAGACGCAGGTTAAGATCCTCCCTGGTAAGCCAGCTCGTGGGCTACACAGAATATTAGACATGGGTTAGAACAATATGTAAGAGCTAGCCAATAAGAAGCTGAAAAAAAGGAAAGTTGGATGGGATAATATGTTGCATTATGAGCGGCAGGGCTGCATCCCCAGCATCCGGCTGCCCGCATGGCTAGCTTATGCCCGAAATAATTACATGGAAACTGTATTTTTTTAAACACTGCCTGGCCCGTTATCTGTAGCCTCTTATTGGCAAGCTCTTACATATTATTCTAACCCATTTCTAATATTCTGTGTAGCCCACAAGGTGGCTTACCAGGGAGGATCTTAACCTGCGTCTGTCTGGAGTGGGAGAACCATGACGACTCCCGACTAAGCTTCTTTCTCCCAGCATTCTCTCTTGTCTACTCCACCTACCTAATTTTCTGTCCTATGAGGGCCGAGGCAGTTTCTTTATTATTAACCAATAAAAGCAACAGATAAGATACAAGACCCACCTCCATCAATAATAAGTAGATTAGTGTGAGCTTACTCACACTAATAATAATAGTGAGTAAGAGTGAATACTTGTGAGCTATTATTTATAGACAATTTACATTGATATAGATTCTTGAATATTGAAACAAATTCCAATTATATTGAATATGCTCATATTTCTGTTGACAATATTTGTAAACCTAGGCAAACTTATTTTGTCATATTGTATGCATGCATTCTTCTACCTCTCCTTAAAACATTTTGTATATTGCTACAATTTTAGGATATATTTATCATATTACATTATACATTTCTACTTCTGACCAAGATACTTATACATCTTATACATTCTTTACATTTTGAAGTCATTGTCCTCATTTGCTGCACAGTTGTTTAAAGATTATTTAATATTCTAATATGAGGCCTTACTCTTTAAGCTCTATAGGTATTAAGAATTATAAACCATTAGTCATACATGTCTGTCACACTTATAGTTAGACTAATCATGTTCTTTAGATACATAGAGATTGTATTCTGCATAGATAGGTAATCTTCATCTACTTCAAGGAACTGTAGAATATGGCATTGAAATAACTTAGCATTCTGCTGACATGAGACATGATTGCTCCTGACAGCAACAATCTACCTCAACACTCACACAACAAATGGAGATCTTACTCAGAGCCCTTCCTAATAGGCTATCTATAAGTGAGTGACAGGAACATGGGCCTGGACACAGTTATAGAAAATATCCAAAAAGGAAATGTGCTGGCAGGAGTGTACAGGGAGAAAGAGGAACCAAAAAGTGCATGAAATAATGTCTGGGACCAGCAAGTTGGATCAGCATATAAGTGTCCTTGCTGCTAAGAACCTGAGTTCAATCCCTGGAACCCACATGTCCTCTGACCTACCTAATACACACACACACACACACACACACACACACACACACATACATGGAAACACACATGAATTCATCACACAAATAAAACAAAAATCCTTTCAGTATCATCTCATTCTGTTAGATGGTGTCATGCCAGTATGGAAAATCTAGAACTACTGCAACCACTTTGTAGCAGAAAGGGAGCTAAATTAACATGATAAGTTTGACAATTCAGAAATAATCTGATTTTTCTGGCACTGGGGTTATAACCCAGGGCCTCAGAGAAGTTCAGCTGATTGTTCTACCACTGAGCTATACCTTCTAGCACTGCAGTGATTTTTTTGAGCCCACACTACACTACCTCAGAACTTTTTGCTCAGTGAGATAGTACATTTCCCCTATATTCATGGCCATTCTGGACATGTTTGGGGGGGATTGTTTGTTTTGTTTTGTTTTGATGTGTGTGTGTGTGTGTGTGTGTGTGTGTGTGTGTGTGTGCTGCTAAAGCCATCATTAACTGATATGACCTTTGGACTTGATCTTTAATGTCTAATATAATCACATAAAAGATTGCCAGGCTAACCTTTCCTGAAGTTTCTGCTTGGTAGTTCAAGGAAGTAGAGGATCCTGAGACAAGGTGGAGAAGGAAAATGTGCTCTTCCCTGGCTGTTTGTAAGATGAGACCAGCACCTCACACCCCTCCTACCTCCTCATCCACCCCTGCCCTTGTCATCTGTTTCTCTGGAGACAAATAATAACTCCTTTACATTTTAGAAGAGTATGATATCTGTTGAAGTATTTACAGATGGGGAGGGGTATTGGAGGTACCCTTTCCACAAAGGGCTTCTGCTGACTGGGTGGCTGATTGATTGGTTGGTTAGTTGACTGACTGACTGACTGACTGACTGACTGACTGACTGACTGGTTGGCTGTTGGCTGACTGACTGGCTAGCTGGCGAGCAGGCTGGTTTGTTGGTTAGGTTGTTTGGTTGGTTGGTTGGTTGGTTGGTTGGTTGGTTGGTTGGTTGGTTTTATTGGTTGATTGGTTGGTTGGTGAGCTAGTTGTATGACTAACTGGCTGGCTGGCTGATTGATTGGGTGGGTGGGTAGGTGGGTGGGTGGGTGGTTCATTGGTTGAATTGTTTGTTGGTTGGTTGCATGGTTGGTTGGTTGAATGGGTGGATGGTTAGATGGTTGGATGGATGGCTAGATGGTTTGTTGGTTAGGTGGTCGGTTTGTTGGTTGGTTGGTTAGTTGGATGATTGGTTGGCTGGTTAGTTGGTGGGTTGGTTGGTTGATTGGTTAGATGGTGGGGTGGTTGATTAATTGGTTAGATGGTGGTTGGTTGGTTGGTTGGTTGACTGGATGGTTGGTTGGTTGGTTGGTTGATTGGTTGGATGGATGGTTGTTTGTTTGGTTGGTTGGATGGATGGTTGATTAGTTGACTGGTTAGTTGGTTGGTTGGTTGGATAGATGTTTTGTTTGTTTTGGTAATTGGTTGTTTTTATTGTTGGTTAGTTGAATGGATGTTTGGTTGGTTGATGGGTAGTTGGTTGGTTGGATGGTTGGTTAATTGGTTGGTTGGTTGGTTGGTTGGTGGTACTAGGGATGGAGGCTGAGTCTTCAATAGACTAGACAAGCTGTCTACTTTAGGGCTGTATATTCAGCCCTCTACAAGAGGTTATACAGAAGTCTACATGTGGAAAATTTAGACCCTAGAAAATGCACATGACCAAGAGTTAAAGGTGAGCATTCAAGCCCTAGCTACCCTCTACTGTGTGAAGTGCCTGGCTCTGACTCACCCAACTAGACCAATGATATGTTTTCCTAATCTGCCCAGAGATATGGCAAAAGCTAGCATTGTTGTTGTAGGCAATGTTACAATGCCAGTCAACAAATGGATCAGAATTTCTGTCTAAAGCCCAAGACCTCTCCAATGTGCATTCCAGACAATATTCTTTAGCAGCAACAGATGTTCTCTATAGCTCAGACTGGGTATGTGGCTCAGTTAGTACCAAACTTGTTTAGCATGCATAAAGTCTTGAGTTCAATATCTAGCACTACCTAAACTAGAGATCTCACACAATGAATACAATTACTTTTCCTGTCACTGTGATAAAATATTCTGACAAAAACAACTTAAGGGAGAAAAGGTTTACTTTGGCTCACAGTTTGAGAGAACAATCCATCATTTCAGGGATGTTAAAGTGGCAGGATCCTGAAGCATCTGTTCATTTCATCCCAGAAAACAGAGGGTGATGGATGCTGGTGCTCAGCTCACTTTCTCACTCTTACACCATCCAGAATCTCAACTCTGGGAATAGCTGCCTCCCCTGCGGCCAGGTCTTCCCACATCAGTTGGCCTAACAGAGATAATGTCCCATAAACATACTCATGGTCCTGTGTCCTAAGTGATTCTAGATCCTGGCAGGTTGAACAATTAACACTAATCATCCCATGGTGCATTGTGCTGGCACATTCCTGTAATCCCAGCATTTGGGAGGTGGAAGGGGGAGGCTCAGAAAGTTCAAGGCCATCCTGGGCTATATGAGACCTTGCCTCAAAAAAATTAAATGGATAGACAAAAATATTTAAAAAAATTGTCCACTAGATGTAGAACTTGGTGTACTATGGTATTTGATAAGTTTGCTGGCTGGCAGATGTTCTAAAAGTATGTTGCCACAATGGCTGCATTTAATACACTAAGAAAAAAAATTATCTTATATTTGAATCTGAGAAAATTACTGTGCCACCTATCTAAAACTAGAAGTGGTCTCTTTCTTCTCTGCCCCTTTCTCTATTTTTAGAACCTCCTCCCTTGTTCTTTCCCTTCCCACAGATGTTACCCCCAGAAATCTAAGGCCTTTTTTCTTACAGCCTAGCTAGCATTCACACATACCCTGAAGTGTTGATGACACCAAAGGCACAACAGGCATCAGAATCTCACAGAATTTAGAATTTTAAGGAGCTGTGATCCCCACATCGTCTTCCGTTACTAAATGCATAGAAATCACAAGGTGTGTACCTGTGAGAACTTCTCAAATTAAAAAAAACATCCAAGGTGAAGAACTAACCAGGCTGGCATTTATGCTTCCATGCAGAGCTAAATTCAGATTGCAAAATGTTGGTCAGCATGCAGTGCAGATGCTGTTTTCATTCTTGCACTGTGACTGTTTCATCAGACTGATGTGTTTCTTCAAGTTGTGTGAAACATGGGTGGTGAGATTCTTTAGAAGGGGAGTTCCTTGACTCTCGTAAGTGCCCATCAATCCTACCTACTCTCATGATCTATAGGGATTTTTTTTTTCAAACTGGGTAATACACAAGGTGATGCACAGGCAACAAATCCAGGGGTGGACATTGAGTGTCTTCCTCAGTTACTCTACACCTTGTTTTGTTTTGTTTTGACAGAGTTTCTCATTGAACTGGAATCTCACTGTTTCGCCTAAGCTGATTGGTCAGTCAACGCTCAGAATCTGCTGTCTCCATGACCCCAGTGCTGGGGTTACAGGCATAATTGTTCATATCTGGGGTCCATCTTATAGAATATGACTGTCTTAGAGTTTTTTTAATTGCTGTGAAGAGACTCCATGACCACAGTAACTCCTATGGATAAAATATTTAGTTAATGTCACTCACTTATTTATTTTGTCATAAAGTCTAAAGTCAGAACCATGTGGCTGAAGATGCGAAGTTTTACTGCCTACTGGGGATGGAACATGGCCTCCCTTGTTTAATTGCATCTTCACCAGCTTTCTGTTCCCTTTTACTGCTCAACCATGACTCTATTTGAACTTGATTTTTAGACCAGGCTGGCCTCAAACTCAGAGATCCAGCTTCTGCCTTCCCAGTGCAGGGATTGAAGGCATGTACCACCACACCAAGCTCTAAACTTTTTTTTTAATTAATTTATTTATTTATTAAAGATTTCTGTCTCTTCCCCACCACCGCCTCCCCTTTCCCTCCCCCTCCCCCAATCAAGTCCCCCTCCCTTGTCAGCCCAAAAAGCAATCAGGGTTCTCTGCCCTGTGGGAAGTCCAAGGACCACCCACCTCCATCCAGGTCTAGTAAGGTGAGCATCCATGAAACTGCCTAGGCTCCCACGAAACCAATAGGTCCAGTAGAATCAAAAACCCGTTGCCATTGTTCTTGAGGTCTCAGTAGTCCTCCTTGTC
>NW_026068005.1:508695-620508 GCF_014885135.2 Alexandromys fortis | reverse complement strand
CTCTCTCTCTCTCTCTCTCTCTCTCTCTCTCTCTCTCTCTCTCTCTCCAAGGTCTCCTGTACCTAGCCCCAGACTGGCCTCCAGCTCTCCATAGCCAAAGAAGACTTTGTACTCATCTTCCTGCCTCCACCTCACCTGCCAAGTTCTAGGTTCCTGAATTCACCACTGCACCCATGTTATGAGGTCTGGAGGTCAAGTCCAGGATCCCAGACATTCTAGGCAAATGCCCACCAAATGTGGTTTGCTCTCTGCTGCCATTTCTGGCTCTGGTCACATATGTGGCAAGCAAACCAGACCCGGGAGCCTGATGATGAACCCAAGGGATGTGAAGGCTTTCCTTTTCCTGCTTTGAAAGTGATGCCATGTTGTAGAAAAATTAGAAAACAAAAAAGTTGTATCCCCTTCATTTCCTAAAAGCAGAATGAAAATTACTGAATGTCAGTTTTTAAAAACTTTTAACTGAATTGCAGATCTAGAAAATGAAAAGTCACTTAAATGGTTGAAATTAAATTTCAAAATATGAACACTTGGCTCTTAGTGTTAGGTTTCAGGCAGTGCACACACCCAGAATCTAGCTCCACCTGGACTATAGAAGGATTTCTGCTGGTTAAATGAAAGCCAGCATTCCTCGGGAGCTCCGGTTTTCTGTCTGGCAAAAGGACTGAGTCCTTTCCTTTGCCCCTGGCAGAAGGGATATGTGGCTCTCTGTTGACATATACCTGTGCCACCTAGCCTCTCTCGCAGAGAGCCCTGAATGTGTCCAATTCTTTTTCTCTCTGCTCTGGACTCTTGAAGATGCCTCTGGATATTTTCTCTCTCCTATCCCAATAAAAAACCCTCCCTCTAATGCAGCAGCTGTTTCAGTAGTTTCTTTACTGTGCCCCCTCACATACATCAGCTTAGTTATCTGTGTGGAGTTTTTTTGAGATTTATTTTTTATAATTTTGGGGGGGGGCATTTTGCCTGCATTCACGTCTATACACCACATTCATTCAGTATCCAAAAAGTTATGAAATCCCCTTGGAACTGGAGTTACAGACAGTTGTGAAATGTCATGTGGGTTCTGGGACTCGAACCCAGGTTCTCTGATCTCCTAACTGCTGAGCCACCTCTCTAGCCCCAGCTGGGTTATCTTTGTACCTATGGTTTCTTGTGTTGTTTTCAACTCACTAGTTTTCTTAACAAAGCAAAACAAAGCTAATTTCTTGTCACTCTATTTTATTTTGTTTTATTTTCATTGGTGGTGTTTTGAGACAAGTCCTCAGGTAGCTGATATTGGCCTTGAACTTACTACGTAGCCAACAATGGCACTGAACTTCTGACTCTTCTTCCTTTGCCTCTGCAATGCTGGAATAACAGTGATGTGACAATATGCCCTAATTGTGTGAAATATCCCTATACATTGTGTGTTTATATGTCACTGTGATTGGTTTAATAAAGAAGTTGACTGATCCATAGCTAAACAGAATAAGGTTAGGTGGGAGAGTCAAACTGAGAATGCTGGGAAGGGGAGGGGCAGAGTCTGGAGTCGCTAGCAGATACAGAGAAAAGCAAAATGGGCATGCCGTGCTGAGATAAAGGCACTAAGCCCACGGCAAAGCATGGATAAGGAATATGGGTTAATTTAAATGTAAGAGTTAGCTAGTAATAAGCCTGAGCTATCAGCTGAGCATTTGTAATTAATATTAAGTCTCCATGTTTGTTACTTGGTAACTAGCAGGTGGGAACTGTCTACCAATAAATTGTGAGGTGCTGAGGATGGGATCCAGGGCTTCAGGCATGCTAGGTAAGCACTCTAGAGTCAAAGCTGCATCTACCATCTCTCCTTTCCATTGCCTCCAAATAGTGTTTTTCCTTCAAAATAGAGTGCAATAATTCTGCTGGGAAATTTATAGTCCTGATCATTAATTCAATTTCTTTCTTCTTTTTAATTTTTTTAAAAATAATGTATATGTGGGTGTGTGTCATGCTTGTACCTTTGGAGGCCAGAAGAGGGCATCAGATCCCCTGAAACTAGAGTTTCAGGCAGTGGTTCTAGTACTCAAACTCAGGTATATTGAATTCTTGAGTCATCTCTCCAACATATAATTCAATTTCTTCAGTCAATCCCCCTTCTCCGTATCACCATGCTACAAATGAAATAGTCAATTATCACTGTTTACAAATTCTGTATCTGTGAACTTGCCTACTTACTCAAAGGGATTTGCACCCCTCAGATCAATACTAGGTTGTTTGGGGTCATTGGGCCACTCACAGATAATGCACAGAGCAGTAGAAAATATGAGTCTTCAAAACACACACATCTCCATCTAAGGCCAAAGAAACAAACAACCAACTGCCTTGTTCAGCTTCTGTTAAGTCTCTGGGTTTCCTTTCTGTAGTTTACTTAGAGTCACGTTTTCTCTATATTTTTATTCTTTTTAGAAAAATACTTTTAAGAGTTACCTTATTTTAAAGTGTGTGTGTGTGTGTGTGCATGTGTGTGTGTGTATAGAGGTAAGTTCCCTTGAGTACTGATGTCCACAGAGGTCAAAGACATTATTGGCCCTTGTTCCTTGCTCTGCCTTGACCCATCCCAGGCTTCTCCACCCCATCACAACCCGATATAAGTCCCTGCTTGATACTATTAACCGAGATCCTGCTTTGACAGACTCCTGACTCCGTGGGTGTGTTTCTCCCTGGTGCCCAGGGAGGGTGCTGAGTCGTGGCTCTCACCATCCCGTTCAACCCCAGGAAGAGTCTGGCAGTTCAGGCTTTGCCCCCACTCTTTCTGCAGAGAACCCAGCACCAGGACAGGCTCCAAAGCTACACAGAGAAACTTTGTTTGAAGAAAAAAAAACAGAAAATGTAAACCTTCAGTGTGTGCTTTCCTATTCCCAGAATAGGGATGGCTTCCTCTAGTCCTTCTTAGTCCTCAATGACCCCTCAAGCTAGCGCTTTTCAGCCTTGACTGGATATCAGGAAAGCCGGCAGAGCTTTCAGACATGTGGACACTCAGGTGGGGTGAGGGTGGTTTTTCAGTTCCCGTGATGCCAATGTATAATGGAAGTGCTACAGCCCTGTGCTACACATGGTATCCTTGCCCAGAAATCATAAAAATCAAAGCAAGGGCAATGATGGGATTTTTCCAGCAAATATTTTAGGATACTCAACCCCATGCTCTGGCCTCTGGGATAGAGGTATTTGCAGATAAGGACTACCAAGTTTTCCTTAGCATAGGGCATGCTATGGCCAGTGAAGTGGTTTAGTGGACAAAGAAGTCTGCCTCCAAGCCTGACGACCTGAGTTCAAGCCCCAGGAGACACATGAATCTACTCCCTCAAAGTGTTCTCTGACCTACACATGTGCCATCACACACAAGTGCCCACACACATACACACACACACACATAAATAAATGTTAATAAAAATAATAAAAGAAAATAAAACTAGAAAATGCTTTCATGGAACCGAATGTTTAAAGCTTTCCTGATTAGGTAAACTAGAGAAGTGGCTCCCTGGCGGGGGACGGGGAGTGCCTGAAAGTGTATTTAATTTCTATTAATAAACCTGGTTTCTCCCGGGGCATCCAGGTAAGCTTGATTAAAGTTTTCTTGCAAAGGATCCCCAAGTGCTTGCTGCCTTGCCTGTAATTCAAAGTCAAGTGCAGCTCCTTGTCGAATGGTTGCCAGGAGATAGCCTTGGAGTCAGCTCCCTGTCTCCTCTGCCATGGCAACGCCTGTGGTTTTCCTTCATCTTCTTCCTGTGGAGTCTAGAATTCGGAGTAGTGTGCTGTCCGTGATTGTCTCGTTTATCCTGCATCAAGGAAAGAACACTTCTTTATTTTTACTTGGCGAGGAGAGCAAGGGAGGGAGGGATGAAGCTAGGGAAAGAAGGAGGGAGTGGAGAGACAGAGGGAGGGAGGGAGGGAGGGAAGGAGGGAGGGAGGAAGGGAGGGAGGGAGGTGAATGTGTTTAAGTGTGTTTTGTGTGTGTGTGTATGAGAGAGAGAGAAGGAGGGAGGGAGGGAGGGAGGGAAGGAGGGAGGGAAGAGGAGGAGATAGAGAGAGATGGGGGAGGATGATTTGTGTACCTGGGTCGGGGGAGCAAGTTATTGTGTGCAATCCTGCCCACATGGCGGTCACAAGGCAACCTCTAGTGCTGGTCCTCACCTTCCACCTTTCTGAGAAGTCCCTGCTGTCCCCACAAACTCCCAGGGTCCCATCTCAACCTCCAAGCTCCCCAAAGGAGCACTAGATTACAGATTTGCACTCCCTTACCCAACTTACCACAGGTTCTGGGAACCAGAGCTCAGTTTCCCCAGGCTTCTACCCCAAGCTTCACCCACTGCTACCTCCCCAGCCCTGAGAAGAGGAGCCTCTTCACACAGCTGCCTTCATGGCCTCGAGATGTAGCCCCCAACATTTTTTCTTTCCCTCCCAAGGCTCCCTCAGGCATTCCTGAAAGCAGCTTCACGGACCCTAAAAAGTGTAATAACTCAAAGAGTAGCTTCTCAAGCAGCAGACGAGGTCTTCCTATCATTTCCCTGACCCACTGACATCTGGAAGCATATTGTCCTTGGGTTTGATGGAAAAGAGCCTTCAAAGTGCCTCAATTTTGCCATCAGAAAAATAGAGCGGTTCTTGTTTGTGGGTTGCTTTGAGGAGTGAATTACTGAGTCCAGAGCTGGGGACAGAACTTTATTAGTAAAGTGTGCCTAGAACTTCCTTTACCTTCAGCACAAGAATATAGGAGAGTTAAGCTAGTTACATGGAGTGTGGGTCTACAGGTTGGGCCTTGTCAACTTGGTCCTAGACGTACCTGGGAAGAGGGAGTGATTGAGAAAATGCCTCCACAAGACTGGGCTGTAACACGAGTCTGTGGGGTATTGCCTTGGTGAACGATTGATGTGGGAGTGTACCGCTCACTGTGGCAGTGTCGGCCCTAAGCTGATGGTCCTGGGGTGTGGAGAAAGTGGACTGGGGCAGCCACAGAGAGCAAGCCAGTAAGCAGCGCACTTCCAGGACCTCTGCAGCAGCTTCTGCCTTGAGTTCCTGCCCTGGCTTCCCACAATGACAGGCTGTGATGTGGAATTGTGGAGCTGAAACAAACCCTTTTCTCTCCAAGTTGCTTTTGGTCATTGTGTTTTCTCACAACAATGGAAATGGAAACCCTAACCAAGGCAATGAGCATCTGTTGTTGTTGTTGTTTGTTTGTTTGTTTGTTTGTTTGTTTGTTTGTTTGTTTTTGTGGGATTTTTTGGCTAGACTCTGCAGTGAAGTATAGTAGATGTTTTTTTGGGGGACGCAATCTATTGTTTTTTTTAAATCTGTAAAATTGATGCTGGGCATTGTAGTGCTCAGCTTGAAACCCAGCACTTAGAAAGGAGAGAATGGAAAATCTTTGAGATTCAAGAACTTTCTTGCCCTTCCTATGGGTGTGAGACATAGGAGTCCTTAACGTGTCCATCTCATGTCAAAAACACACATTCATTCAGGACTTCAAATATATGGTCTACTCACCCATATTGACAATTACACCCCTAGGACTACATAGAAGGCCTAATTCAAAATTTAAACTCTTAGGTCCTCCAGCTGTAACAGACCTGGGTGTTTACCCCAAGGACTTCAAGTCAACATATCACAGAGTTACTTGTACATCCATGCTATAGAACCAATCTACTTGTCTAATAACAGAGGAATAGAGAAACACACACACACATACAGACACACACACACAGACAGACACACATACACACACATACAGACACACACACACACACACACACACACACACACAGGAGTTTTTTTTTTCAACCATAAGGGAAAACAAAGTTATGTCATTAACAGAAAGTTGGACTCAACTAGAGATAATCATATTAGGAGAATTAAGCCCATCTCAGAAGACAATTGTCATGTGTTTTCTCTCAGTATAGTCCCTAGATTTCACACAGTCACAAAATCATGAATGTCTTTGTAAAATTAAAGGGGAACAAAGGATATTAATGGTGAGGGGGGATGGGAGAAGAAGGAAGGTAGAGAGGAATAGAGGTTTTCATACCTGTATGAAAGTGGTGTTTAAAATATATTTACTTTATGCATATGGTATGCTGCCTGCATGTATGTGTGTGCAGCACATGCATTCCTGGTACCCACAGAGGCCAGAAGAGGCATTGGATCCCCTGTGACTGGAGTTACAGACTGTGAGCCACCTTGTGGGTGCGGGGAATCAAACCCCAGTTTTCTGGAAAAGCAACCAACACTCTTCTCCAGAGTCATCTCTCCAGTCCCTGAAAATGTCTTGAAGGTTATATTATTCTATTTTATGTGTATGGGGATTTTGCTTGCATAGATGCCCGAGCACCACTTCCTGGTGACCAAGGAAGCAAGACATTTGATCCCCTGGAACTGAAGTCGCAGATTGGTGAGAGGCATCGTGTGGACATTATGAATTGAACCCTAGAAAAGCAATAAGTGCTCTTAACCACTGAACCAGCTCTCCAGCCCCCAATGAAAATAGTTTCAACTTGCATGCCTAGTACCCATAGAGGTCAAAAGAGGGCTTGGGAACTGGCATCTCAGATGGCTATGAGCTGCCATGTGGGTGCTGTCAATCAAACCTGAGCCTCTGAAAAAGAGGTCAACATTCTCAACCACTGATCCATCTCTCTAGCTCTTATCTAACTTTCTTATACACTCTAGGACCGCCTGCCTGGAAGTGTGCCTCCCACAGTGGGCTGTGCCCTCTTGCACCAATTAATAGTTAAGAACACCCCTCTAGACATGCTGCAGGACAATCTGACCTGGGCCATTCCTCAACAATCTCTCTATGACTCTGGGGTGTGTCAAGTTGACAGTTAAAGGTAACTGATGGAGAGCACCAGGGAAGAGGTTGATATCTGTCTTTTTGGATTCCCCCTAAGTGATTGACATTTAGGATTTCATAGGGAGAAACTGTAATTTTCCAAATTTAGCCTTAAAACTCTTTAGGAAGGATAGGGAACCTGAAATGACCCTATCCCATAGCAATACTGACGAATATCTTTCATATCACCATAGAACCTTCATCTGGTGATGGATGGAGATAGAGACAGAGACCCACACTGGAGCACTGGACTGAGCTCCCAAGGTCCCAATGAGAAGCAGATGGAGGGAGAACATGAGCAAGGATGTCAGGACCACGGGGGGTGCACCCACCCACTGAGACAGTGGGGCTGATCTATTGGGAGCTCACCAAGGCCAGCTGGACTGTGACTGAAACAGCATGGGATAAAACCGGACTCTCTGATCATGGCGAACAATGAGGACTGATGAGAAGCCAAGGTCAATGGCAAGGGGTTCTGATCCTACTTCATGTTCCGGCTTGGTGGGAGCCTAGCCAGTTTGGATGTTCACCTTCCTAGACATGGACGGAGGGGGGGGAGGACCTTGGACTTTCCACAGGGCAGGGAACCATGACTGCTCTTTGGATTAGAGACGGAGGGGGAGAGGAGTGGGGGGAGGGGGAGAAGAGTGGGGGGAGGGGGAGGGAAATGGGAGGCTGGGAGGAGGCGGAAACTTTTTTTTTCTTATTCTCAATAATAAAAAAAAAAGAAAAAAACCCTTTAGGAAAAGAATCATTTCCTATCCTCAGAGTTCTTAGTATGGAATTCCTTCTTTCCACTGCAGGTGCAGGATTTTACATGCATTTGTATCCACCTCTCTATCTTACAGTGTTGCAAAGCCGTGCAAAGACTGCCAGCTCCTGCGCTGGTATTCTGAATGCCTGGCGCACTGTCTCCAACTCTGTAAATGCCTACTGTTCATTTCTGAATTAGTCACCAACTCCAAAAGTAGTGAATGAAGAGACTTCAACAGAGGAGCTGCTGATGACTGATTCAAAGTCATAGTAGGAAACAAGATGAATAAAATTCAAGCGTACTAGCTTTGAGACTGTATTTGATTTGAAGTGAAACGAACATGTTTCCTCAGTCCTAGTAAGGGGTGGCCCCTGAGTCCACCCAAGGGCATGCACACCTGCATGTGTGTTTACTCACATAAGCACAGACACCCAAGGACAGCATCCGGTATCATGTCTCAGGCACTGAATGCATGGAAATCACCGAGAAAGCTAGGCTCCCTGGCCATCTGGCTCCAGGGATCTGCTTGTCTACCTCCCCGGTGCTGGGATTACATACTACAGCTGTTTTGTCTTGAGTGCTGGATATCAAATTTGGGTCCTCACTCACACTTACAGGGCAATCCCTTCACAAACTGAGCCATCTCTGCAGCCCAGGTGCAGACTCCTACTAGGTAACTGATCTGGCAAAACTAATGAAATGGGAGGAGATGGTGGACAGAGTCTCTCTAGTTTAGGGAATAACTAGAGTAGAATGCACAGGGCTGTGAGGTTACTGACTCAGTTGCTGAAGGAGACAGGAAAGTCACATCGTGTGTGGGTTTGAGGGTCAAATGGGAACTGTGACTCAGCAGCTGAGTGAAGTCATCTCTGTGTTTCAGGGCCAAGCATGACAGCGATGGTGGTAACTTCTGGAAACACTCGCAATTTGAAACAGTGAGAGCTCTTTCTAAACATATTTTCTAGACTCTTCAAATGCTTGGAGTACTGTCACTCACGTGTTCACGACGGTGCTGGGAAAATGGTCCAGTTAGTAAAGTGTGTGCTGCACAGACACGAGAACCTCGGTTTGGATCCCCTACGTCATAAAAAAAAAAAAAAAAAAAGCCGGGTGCCACGACGCACACGAGTAATCCCATGCTGGGGAAGTGGGGGCAGGAAGATCTTTGGGGTTCACTAGCCAACCAACCTCGTCAAACCGACAAGGTGCACGTTATGATACCGCACAAGATTGGACCTTGGCGGTCCGAAGAGTCCCACGGCGGAGAGACAGACAATTCATGCTTATGTGTGAGGTTTTATTAAGACTAAGGGAATTGAAAAGGGAGGAAGGGAGGGGGGATACCAGCCTCAGGGGACAGGAGTGGAGGAAGAGAAGAAAAAGACAAAGGAGGGGGCAGAAAGAGACAGAAAGAGAGACAGGCAAAGATCTGCCTGCCTCTTCAGAGGAGCCATGGGAAAGAGAGCTGGAGTGGGTGGAGCTTGTCTCTTAAAGAGGGGGCGTGGCGCACACGCACAGACTAATAGTAGTGGCACACCAGCCACAGCACCCGGAACTGGCCAGGGTACTGCTTGAGTGCATCCTGCCAGGTGACAGGGGACAGGTCAGCATAATGTCTGAATCTTAATTAACCCTGCAGGTTCAGTCAAAGACTCTTTTTCAAAACCATGGTAGGGCCGGGATGTGGAAGACAGAGTCAGACAGATCTCTGAGCTCGAGGCCAGCCTGGTTTCTGGTTTACAGAACGAGTTCCAGAACAGCCAGGGCTACATAGAAGAAATTCGTCTCAAAACAAAAATACAAAAAAAAAAAACAAAAAACAAAAAAAAAACCGCACACACACAGGGTAGAGAGTATTTACAGGAGAAACCTGCGTTGGCCTCTGGCTTCCCTGTGCATCTGCACATAGAAGGGAAAAAAAAAAAAACAGTGATGAGAAGCTCGAATAATCTCTTCAGGACAACAATCCAGTACAGGTGACTACACTTTACTCTAGACTTACTTTATTCTAGACTTTGGACAGTTAGACATTCTTTTTTTTTTTTTTTTTCGAATGACACTTTATTCAGTCATTTTCTTTACAACTGAAACTCTGGGAATTCAAAATTAACATCCTTGCCCGTGAGCTTCTTATACACACCAGAAAAAGTTTCCACCTTGTGCTCCACGTTGTTCTGCTGTGCTTTGTCTAAATGAACCTTTATGAGCCTGCTGCCATCCAGTTTCACTCGGATCCTCTTGCCCACAATCTCACTTGGGAAGACCAAGTCCTCAAGGATGGCGTCGTGCACTGCGGTGAGCGTGCGGCTTCTGGGGCGCTTCTGCTTATTTTTCGTACGGCTTTTCCGAGTTGGCTTGGGCAGAATCCTCCTCTGAGCAATGAAGACTTTGTGTTTCCCGCTGAACTTTTTCTCCAATTCACGAACCAGCCTTTTTTGGATTTTTTTTTTTTTTTTTGGAAGGATTTCAGCTGAGGAACTGGTACAAAAATTATGATGGCTTTCCGGCCACCACCAACTTCAATTTCCTTGGCCGCAGTTATGTTGAGCTCCCGCAGCTGCGCCTTGAGATCCGAGTTCATCTCCAGCTCGAGCAGCGCCTGAGAGATGCCGGACTCGAACTCGTCCGGCTTCTCGCCATTGGGCTTGACGATCTTGGCGCTCGAGCTGAACATGGCTCGCCCTTACGGAGTGCCGGCTTGGAAAGAGCACAGTTAGACATTCTTAAAGGCTAACTGTACTGTAGGGCTGAGGCTGCTGTTTGCCACCCAAACATGTGAAGGCCATTCCATTATTGTAAATTTTAACTTCTGTCTCAGACAATGACCTCGCTTCCTCCTTCGCAAAGACCAAAGGTGGCTAGGATGATTGGTTGCCTTGCGCTCACGGCCCTGTCAGATGGAGGACCCTCCTTCCCAAAGCTAACCCTCCACCTACACAGTGGTGTTCCTTAACTCCCTTCCCATGTGCCTATATGTGTACATGTTCATGTGTGTGCACGTACCTGTATGAACATATGTGTGCAGCCAGAATAAATCTTGGGTGCTTGTTTTCCAGGTGATATCTGCCTTGGCTTTTGGGACAGGGTCTGTCACTGAACCTGGAGCTCACCAAGTAGGCTAGCCTGAGCTCCGGCCCCAGGTATCCATCTGTTTCCACCCTCCCAGCGCTGGGATTACAACTGCTTGCGCCGTAGCCAGGTTTTTGTATGGGTGCTGAAGGATCCCACTTGAGTCCCTGTGTTTGAGTGGTAAGCACTTGGCCCTCTGCGCTATCTCCCCTGCTCTCCTCCCCTAAGCTTACACTGTACCTCTTTCCTGGTATCTGTTGCCCCTTACCTCCTCAGGCACTTCATATCCCTTGATGACATGCCCTACCTAATGTGACCAACCCCCAATGGCCTCCAAGCCTCCTGGGCTTTATAATGACTGTGCTGGCTACTCTTTTGTCAACTCAACACAAGCTACAGACATTTGGGGAAAGAGAAACCTCAACTGAGAAAATGCTGCCACCAGGTTGGGCAAGCCTATGGGGCATCTTCTTGATCAATGATTGATGTGGGTGGCTTCATCCCACAGGGAAGTGGTTGGTGTCACTCCGCTAGGTGGTCCTTAGTTGTATAAGAAAGCAGGCTTACTAAGCCAGTAAGCAACATTCCTTCATGGCGTCTGCTTCAGTTCCTGCTTTGGGTTCCTACTTTGAGAGTTCAAACCCTAACTTCCTTTCATAATGGTTTGACATGTGGAAGTGTAAGCCGAATAAACCCTTTCCTCCCAAAGTTGCTTTTGATCATGATGTTTTATCGTAGCAATAAAAACCGTAAGACAATGACCCTTGGAATTCCTAAAGGAGCTTGCAAAATTTGCAGGAGTGCCCAGAGAGGGATGTGAAATGCAACTTCTATTTCCCTATAATTCTGCACAGTTGTTAATAAATTCTTTAACATCAAATTGTGAAAACTTACCTCAGTCATTTCAGGGTTTCGTTTATCTGCACATTTTCCTGGACATTTTTAACTAAATTTCCCACGGGCTTTTATAGCCACAGTAAGAAGAAAAAAATGACTAACCTTTATGTACCATTATGTTCCATTAGCCAGCAGATTTATATGCTTTCCATATATTAGTTAATTTAATCCTTACAACAGCCCAAGGTAGAATCTACAATTACTGTTATATTTTACATATCAGGAGATAGGTAAGTAGGTAGGTAGGTAGGTAGATAGATAAATAGATAGATTGATTGATAGATGATAGATAGATAGATAGATAGATAGATAGATAGATAGATGATAGATAGATAGATAGAAGTTAAGTTGTTTGCCCAAAGAAACAAAATCCATGTCATTGCTATAGTTCATGCTCTGAACTATTAACCCAGGTCTTCCCATTCTCCCTGTGGACACAATAGCTAACCTCAAAGACAAACTTGATAGGATTAGAATCATGTCCATGAGGGAGTTTCTAGATTAGATTAGTGAAGACAGAAAGACCATGACCAGGTGCCTTATGCACCTGCTTCTATGACTGTACCCTCAAATTGTGAAGCAAAACTACCATTCTTTCCTTGAGTTGCTTTTGTGAGATATTTTGCAACAAAACAAGTATCTAATGCAATAGGCAAAAGAATTGCATGAAGAGGTAGTATTTAGTATGGGCAATCACTGATGCTGGGTAGTTCCATGTTTCTTCTCTAACCACTAACACACACAGGGCCTGAAGGCTCATCCTTATTCCTTACCTATTCCCCCAGGTCTCCTGATATCTGACTTGCTCCCATCCTCCTTTTGCAATCACCCTGAAGCTCTCTCACCTTGTTGAGCTGTGTGGCTACTCTGTTCACCCACACATAGCCTTGTTGGTCCAGGTACAGCCTCCATCCTGCCTTTTGGCTCCTTCCTCCACTCTTCATGAGCATAAAACCCCTCTTCATTCGAGATCAAGATCTCTTAACTCATCTAGGGATTCTTCTCCCATTTTATCTTGGACTCACAGTGTCCACAAGCTACTGTCCCTGCTTTGAGCTTCTTCCCCTAGTCTAGGAGATCTTAATTTATCAGACGCAGGTCAACATTTAGTCTCCACCCGAGTTCTTCCCATGTCTATGGCTTAAAGTCTTTCCATCTACCACTGAGGCCAACACTTTTAAAATTCAAATCTAAAGTTAATTTCTGTTTCAACCCTTGAACACTTAATTACATAAATATAAAAAGAGCCAGAGGCACTCTGGGAATGGAAACTATCTGATAACGTTACTATGATAGAATACATTGAAAAAGAAAAAAGAATGTAGAAAGAAGCATACTGGCACACACCTTCAATCCCAGCACTTGGGAGGCAGAGGCAGGTGGAGCTCTCTGAGTTCGAGACCAGTCTGACCTAAATAGAAAGTTCCAGGACAGCTAGAACTATATAATGAAAACCTTCCCCCCCAAAAAAAAACTTTAGGAGAAAAAGTTTATTTTATCTCACAGTTCCAATTCCAGGTTATAGCTCATCATAGCAGGGACAGAGATGGCAGGGCTTAGGACAGATAAGCACATCACACCCACAGTCAGGAGCAGAGAGACAGGAATGCATCCATTCTTGCTAATCGCTTCACCTTCTCCACACTTACACAGTCCAGGGCCTGAACACAGGGAATGGTGCTGTCGGCAGTGAACTGGATATTCCCACCCCAATTCTCAATCAAGACAATTCTCCACAGACATGCCTACAGGTCAGCCTGATCTAGACAATCCATCACTGAGACTCTTTCCAGATTATTCTAAGGTGTTTCGAGTTGCCAATTAACCCCCCCAAACACACACACACACTAACAAAAAACCCATGATGCTATAGTGGCAGCAGCTTCATATGTGATCTGTGTTACCAAGTCTTTTGCTTACCCTATACCATTTGTGTTTGTGTAAGTACACTGAATCATGTTTGCACAATAACAAAGTTGCCTAACACATTCTGGAACATATTTCCATCAGTAAGGGACAGGATAGACAGATAGGCAGGGGGTGGGAGGAGAGAAAACCAGTCTGTTGCTATTTTTTTTTAAAACAAAGTCTCATTCAGCTCACAGGAGGAAGCTCATTCTCGTTGTGAATAATAGATCAGTTTACTGAAACTCCACTGATTTAAGTGTTGCTACAGTTTAAAACTGCATCAGCAGAAAAGGGCAGAGTAATGTCTGGTGTAAGATCTGAGCGTCAGAACCTCAACGAGGCAGAACATAAAATCAACAGACTAGCTAAGTGTGGTCCCTGTTCCTGTGGTGTTTACTCAAAAAGTTATTAGTTCAGCAATTTCTGAATGTAGACAAATTTAAGAGCAAAAGACTAAGTCAGACCATCTCCAGATAGTAAGTTAGACTTTCCACCATCCTGGCAGAAATGAAGACATTCTAAAGCGGTGGTTCTCAACTTTCCTAGTGCTTGGACCCTTTAATATAGTTCCTCGTGTTGTGGTAACCCCCAACCATAAAATAATTTTCATTGCTACTTCATAACTGTAATTTTGAAACTGTTATGAATTGTAAGTATCTGGTAAGCCTGATATCTGATATGTGACCCCTGTGAAAGGGTCATTCATCCCCCCACAAAGGGATTGAGACCCATGAGTTGACAACCACTGTTCTGAAGAGATTCTTGTGCCCTTCCTTTGGTTATCAGAATATTGAAAAAAAGTACCCCAAGAAATTGGAAGTTCCTAGAAATCTCACTCTAAGGAGAAAGAAAAGGACTGAAGCCTAGTGACTTCCAGAGAGTGAATTTACCTCCCAGGAAGAGATTTCACAGTTCTAATTTGTCAAACTCCTTGCAGAGGAAACTGGAGCCCAGATAAAGATGGGTCAGCGATGGGTGGGACCACGCCTTGGTTGACCAGGACTTCTCAATATTGCATCTCTGTAGCCCTGTAGTTAAATTCCCTGTTAGGAGCTCAGAAGGTGGACATGGGGAGAGTCAGTGAATGAACTTCTCTGTCCCTTTCACATTGTGACCACTGAAATTACTTGGTGTGGGTGAGAAGGAAACATGGAACACGCTGATATAGTATTTCCCTCTGTACCAGTGATTAATAAAGAAGTTGCTTTGGACCTATAGCAGGGCAGAACTTAGGTAGGTGGGGAAGACAGAACTGAATGCTGGGAGAAAGAAGGGCGGAGTCAGAGAGAAGCCATGTAGCCCTGCCAGAGACAGAGGCCAGAACTTTAGCCAGTGAGCCAAGCCACATGGCGATACACAGATTAATAGAAATGGGTTAAATTAATATGTAAGAGTTAGCCAATAAGAAGCTAGAGCTAATGGGCTAAGTGATGATTTAATTAATACAGTTTCTGTGTGATTATTTCGGGTCTAAGCTAGCCAGGTGGCCAGGAACCAACAAGCAGCCCTCCTCCAACAACAACACTCAACAAACCTGCTTAGGGGTCTATTAGAGGGGGCATATACAGGCCTGGAAAAGTCAATGTGCAGAAAGAGAGAGAGAGGAAGATGGTGTGTCCAGCTTTTAAAAGCTGCCTAGCGCATGCACACATCAGATTGACGTGATTATGTCATATGCAGATGATGGGGCTCACGCATGTGGGCAAGGTCTTAGCTGAGTCATACGGAGATGATGTAATCCTCGCTGCACATGGGTCATGCGGGGGGGGGGGGCCTTTAACTTCCCCAAGGGCCATTAGGCACTTCTGCCTGGGGGCTTGTCTGCACATGCATGGCCCCTAGAACCCAGAAGTACCAGCCTTATTGTGGCTGAAATCATTACAACCACACTGAGTAAAACTCCTCTCTCTGCTTTCCGTTATCACTTGTCTCTTTAACTGGATGAGCCCAGCTTGTTGAAATTAGTTCACCTTCTGTGCTCTTAAACAGTCCTGGACCCAAACACAGGGAGTGGTGCTGCCTGCCATGGACTGGATTTCTCCACTTCAGTTAGCAATCAAGCCAATCCCTCAGAGACGCATCTAAAAGTCAACAACTCTCCTATCACTGCCAAGGAGAAAGAGGCCAAAAAGTCTCCAGGTGCCTCAGCCCAGGACCTGAGGGAAGCAGCCGAAAACAGTTCTGATGTTTTTGAATAGAAACTAGAACTTGTTCACACTTGTACCAGGGTCCTTTCTTCTCATGAGTCTGGGGGTAGGCAGGTTGGGTGAAGGACAGGGTGGTGTGTGGGTGGAGGGTGGGGCGGTGTATGGGTAAAGGACAGGGTGGTGTGTGGGTGGAGGGTGGGGCAGTGTATGGGTGAAGGACAGGGCGGCGTATGGGTGAAGGACAGGGTGGTGTGTGGGTGGAGGACAGGATGGTGTATGGGTGAAGGACAGGATGGTGTATGGGTGAAGGACAGGATGGTGTGTGGGTGGAGGGTGGGGCGGTGTATGGGTGAAGGACAGGATGGTGTGTGGGTGAAGGACAGGGCGGCGTATGGGTGAAGGACAGGGTGGTGTGTGGGTGAAGGACAGGATGGTGTAAGGGTGGAGGGCAGGACAGTATGGATGGTCTATCTTGTCACTAGAAGAATGGACGAATCAGAAGAGGTGATGTTTAAGATAAGCAGTGAGTCCTGGTTAGAGTTAGGCCGGACAAAGGCCTTCGTAGTAGACATTAGACACCAAGAAAGCTGTAAACAGAGACTGAAAGGAGCCAGAATTACATTTGAGGCAGGAAATGTGGCCTGTTGCTGGGGCATATGGCGCAGTAGGCAGCACACAGAGACAAGTGGGGTGAAGACTTACTAGCGGTACTGTGTTTCTCATAGGTTCCAATGGACACTGCTTCTACAGGAGATAAAAGATTATGGATTCCATCAAAATTGATAAACCCCAACATGAACAAGAGGAATCCCTCCTGCTTCCGCTGCTGAGATGCCTCTGAGAAACAAAAGGCCTTTGGAGCAGACAGCGAATCCTACCACCTGGGAACAGCTTAAGAGTTTGTGTGACAGAAGACAAAAGGGAGGCGAATGACTCGGGAACCTGAATGCTACACTTCTTTGTGGTGAAGAGACAGCTGACAGGGACAAGCTATACATAGTGACCATTGTCCCCAATCCTCCAACCTACATAGCAGTGAGTTGGGGAGATACAGATATTCCCTTAGTGGTTAATGAATCTTCATGGCTACCTGGTCCATGTGACAACAGAGGTCCTTCTCATCCAATGGAGGAGGGTAGAGTGATTGGTGATTACACTATGAAACTATGGGGAACTCCTATTTGCATGGGAAATGGAGCTCAATGTCTAAAAATAACCTCTCAACTATGGCTATCCAAAGTTAATATACTGCCTGAGATTACCGTAATAAGTTTTATATGCTTCAAGCATCTGGTTTTAAAGGACAGGAGATTAATGCTACTAGGTCCTTAAGTCTACCCTTCTGTGAGCTGTGGTTACCAACAAGGAATCTGACTGGGTGCATGGGCAACAGTGTAAGAGTGAGAAGCCTCCAGTGTTAATTAAGATCTCCCAAGGAGACGTCATGCTCTGAAGCCCTTTTGGCTCTGCTCAAGAAAAATATTCGTATTCAGAGCTAAGATGGAAACAGTATAATTTGAATGGAACTCTAGAAATTAGTGTTTCTGTTAATGAACTTATCCAATGGCCTGGAGTTGGGATGGCAAGTCTCCTGCAATTTGGCAATTCAGTTCAGACTAACTTGTGGAAATTGGCAAATGCCGTCCACCCTCATAAGGCGTGGGAAAGAAAATCAAACATTAAGGATGATAAATGTAATTTGTCTTTTAGACTAAATCAAAGTTATCCTTTCCTGGTGTGTTCTTAAATTTTTACTTTTGAGAATTTATATATTCTTAGAGCAAGACCAGCAATCTGGATCCCTGTGGAGTTGCCGAGGCCATGACAAGACTCTGCTGTGATGACCCTGGTGCAGAAGCTCGCTGAGGGATCGTTGAGAAGAGCCTGTCGAATGAACTAGCTGTTACAGTTATTTTGGGAATCAAAGCATTGACAGCTACAGCGGCAACAGCTGAAGTGGTGCTTCATAAAGAAATCCAAACTTCTGAATTCATTAGAGACTGGCATAAACATTCAACAAAAGTATGGACTGAACAAAATAAAATTGATGATGTTTGGATGGAAGCTTCACCTCAGCCCTTGGCATCTATACAGTCTGGAATGTTTGGATAGAAGCCACACACCAGTCCCTGTCATCTGTGTATCCAAAGAGTCTGGAATGTCCCCATCCCCTGGGAGTTGCCTCAGTCCAGACTCCGCCCCCAAGAAAGCCCACCAAATGATGACCCCTCTGGCAGGGTATTTAAATTGCCCCTCCCAGATCAAACACGTGGTTTTCTGGGATTCCTTTCCCATCTCCTGGGGGTGGGGGGGTCTGGAAAACCTTCCAGGAGCATTTGTATCCATTAAACCTGGACTTTTTCTAATTCGGTCTGATTTGGACTATTGTGTTGGCGGAGAGGTTTATTGGGGTGCAGAAACTTTTCAGATACCAGGGACTCTGGGTTTCTCATGGACCTAGCAGTGAAAAACCATGAATAGCAATCTGCCAAAAAAGCATGTGATCGTGTTGTGTCTTAAAGAGATCAAGCTGGTCCAGACGGCTGGGTACAAACCACAGGGAACAACCGCTGGAGCCAGTGATCAGTAGCAGCAATTAAAGGATCTTGCAGAGGGACAGGGTCCTGAATGTGAGAGTGGAAAACGGGGAACATGGTGGTGAGATGCAAGGGGGTTCTGAATAACAAAAACTGGGGAGAGAGAAGCTGGGGGTGTGTAGAGGCCCTGAATTCCATCTAGACCATCCAGACTGGATCGGGTAGTGCAGGCTATTAATCCTAATCCCCCAAAAGAGGAAACAGGAGAACCAAGAGTTCAAGGTCAACCTGGAATACACCAGACCCTGTCTTTAAGGAAAGAGAGAGAGAGAGAGAGAGAGAGAGAGAGAGAGAGACAGAGACAGAGACAGAGACAGAGACAGAGAAGGAAAACTAGACATAGTGTTATATATGCCTGTAATATCAGCACTAGTGTGAAGGCAGGAGAATCAAGAGTCCGAGATAATCCTATAAAGGGACTTTGGGGACAGCCCAAGCAATATGAAAGTTTGTCTAAGGAAACAAGGAAAGGTAAGAGATTGAAATTTCTCCTTGTTTCCTCTCAAGCTGAGCATCCATCACTAGTATGTTTTTATAATTTACCCATGATCTAGGTGAATCACAGCCGGATGACTTTTTGAATACTCAGTTTCTATATTGAAAAGATTTGCAGAATCCCGAGAACAGTTAGTTAAAGGGTTTTGTCAGAGTCTCTAGGGTCCCTTGAACATTTTCTTTTCCAAGATGATGAGAAAAAATATAAAATAAAATAGTAAAGGACTGGTTTGTCCCAGGTTCCCCTTGATGGTGTGGCTGTAAGCCCCACTTTCTGCTCCAGTGGGCTCCACAACCCACCCTCAATCAGAATGCTAATTGCTCCCTATCCCTATGCCCAGGCTGTATACAATGACCTATATTATAGGAAGTACATTTTCCTATCTCATTCAACCTTGTATCTTCAGCACAGAGTCGCTCTCCCTAAACGTTTGTTAAATGCACTCATAAATGAGTGAATGAACAGAGTCATAGATGCATAAATGAAATGAAAAGTCAATCAGGACCAAATGTAACCTCAATGGTAGACACTTTCTGCAAAATGAAACTCCCCTACCATTTTTTCAACACATCTCTTAATAAGTGCTTGCTGAATACACGCATGCATGAATAAGTGAGAAGATGAATAATGAATTTTTTTTTAAAAAGGCAAAGAACAAAATGTGACCTGGACAGATGACACAAGATGACACTTCCTGGGCCCGAAGAGATTGCTCAGTGATTAAGAGCACTGGCTGCTCTTCCAGGGCACCTGGGTTCAGTTGCTAGCATGCACACTGTGGCCCACAACCATCTGTAATTCTGGTTCCAGGAGATCCAATGCCCTCAATAACAATCCATAATTCCAGCTTTAATATGCTGCCTTCTGATCTCCGAGGGCATCAGGCAGGCATGTGGTGCACAGACATACATGTAGGCAAAACACTTAGACACTTAAAATAATTTTCAAAAAGAGGCTTCCTAGTCTATGTTTTCCACATGTTAAGTTTTCATGAGCAAGACACTTTTTTTTCTTTTTCTTTCTTTCTTTCTTTCTTTCTTCCTTTCTTTCTTTCTTCCTTCCTTCCTTCCTTCCTTCCTTCCTTTCTTTTTTAATGGTTTTTTTGAGACAGGGTTTCCCTGTGTAGCTTTGATTGTCCTAGAACAAGCGGTTTTTAAATATGATTTAAAGACATGGAAATATCCAACTGAATCAAAAACAAAACCTCAAAAGCATTAGCATGAGTTATTTCTGGGTAATAAAACCAAACATAAGAAGAGATGAATTGGGGAATATATCATTTCCCCTTAAAACACCCCTGAATTATTTTATGCCTAAATACATGCTAGCTGATTTTTAAACAGAATGTATCTTGATGAAATTTAAATATTAAAATACAAAATTGGTCATTTTTTTTCTCTGAGGCAGGGTCTCATATTTACTAGACCAGCCTTGAACTTAATGCAAGGCCAAGGTTGGCCTTGAATTTCCACCTGCCTCCATTTCCCAAGGGCCATGACTATAAGTGTGCACCATCACGCCTGCTTTAAGTGGTGCTGTGACTGGAGCCGGGACTTCATCACATTAGGCGAGCCTTCTGCCATATGAGATCCCTCCCCAGCTCCAAATCAGTCAAGTTCTGAGCTACTGCTGAGTCAAAGTGGCATGCTGTACTTTTGGTCCCAGAAGTTGAGCATGTTCCTGTTTTCTTCTTGCCTTTTTTTTTTTTCTTTTCTAATTTTTTGCTGAGTCCTAGTTACCAAAGAGTATTGAACCAAAGCCAACTGGATAAACAGGATCTTGAACTTTAATAGGGCAGTTGGCACGGACCAAACCTGGGCTGGCCAGGCCTTCTGACTGGTACCCGGAGGTAGACATAAAGGAACTGAGGAAGTCAATGAACTCTGATTTTCATGACGATCTCTTGACATCAGAATTCCCTTTTTGTATATACACGTGTCTCCTCTGATCCTGTGGAGATGAAAATTGACATCCACACTCATATTCTACCAAAGGAATGGCCTGATCTGGAAAAGGTAATGTTAATTAAAGTGCTGGATTCTTTCTGAACCTTTCCCTGTGTCTCTCAACGCCTCTATTTATAGATCTCTGTCCTCTTTGGAGATGGAACAGAATGCCAGTCTTCTTCGCTCTGGGGGAGTGATCTTTAAATGGCTTGGTGGCTCTAATTTCCTACTATTTAAAGGTGACTTTTACATTCATTTCGACAGAGCAATGGCTCAAAGAAATAAGGGGCTTCTTGAAGCTTTTCTTTCCCTCGCATGACACATCCTTTCAGATTCCTGGACGTCTTAAGTCAAGCAGTTTTGCTGCCTCTTAGATAGTGTGTTCCGCTGCTGGAATGACACCTGCCTACCACAGGATCGAAAGCCTCGGTCGCAACTAAAAGACCATTGAAAAAATAGGATGTGGTCGGTTTCCAAAATGTTTAAAATAGGTTCTAGACGCCCCAGGAGATAGCTTTGTGAAATGTCTTTCCAGTCTATTTCAGAACTCTGTCTGAAATCTTTCCTGCCTGATCGTTAGACTGTGAACCTTGTTAGGGAGACCTGGGAAGCAGGCATCTCAGAGATCCCCAGAGCTGATGACATGAAATTTTTGTACATTGGTTTCTTTAAAGTGCGTTCTCTGTAAAAAAGAAAAAAAAGGCGGTAGATCTGTGAGCATGGCTCAATGGTAGACTGTTTGCCTAGCATGCCTGAAGCCCTGGACTCCATCTGAAGCACCGAGGGGGGTGGGGGTGAGGGGTGTATTCTCTGAGTTTCCCTAAGAAAGGAAACTTTCCTTAAAGATTTAATTCTAATCGTGTGTGGCAGTGTGTGTGTATGTGTGTGTGTGTGTGTGTGTGTGTGTGTGTGTGTGTGTGTGTGGCCAAAGACATTAGCTCTCCTTGAGCTAATGTTACAGGTGCCAGGGTGCTGGGATTAGAACTCGGGTCCTCTGGAAGAGCTACACACACACACACTCTTAACCTCTGAGTAATCTCTTCAGCCCACTTTCTTAACAGCTTGTAAAGTTGGTGTCAGTGGGCTGAAGACAAATACATGGTGTATTTCAGACCAGGAAGGAAGGAAAGGAAGGAGGGAGGAAGGAAAGGAAAGAGAGAGGGAGGAAGGGAGGGGTACTGAAAAAAGAAGGTGGGAACCTAGAAGAATCTTGTAACTACCTAGAAGTTAGTTTAGGCCAGTATCTGATTTTACTGGTCTTTCCTGTCCTGGAGTATTTTCACATTACTGGTAATGTTTCATCTTTATTTTGTTTAGGGTGGAAACTAATTAAAAAGTGGGTCATTGTGCAAGCAAATATTCTTCTCACTGTTATCGCATAGAAAAATGCTAACCTCTGGCTTAGTGTGTAGCTCAGGAGATGGAGTATTCACAAGGCCCTAAGTTCAGTCTCCAGCACTGTATTAAACTGGGTTCATGCCTGTTGCCCAGAATTCAGGAGGTGGAGGCAGGAGAATCAGATGTTCAAGGTTATTCCCCATTACACAGAGAGTTTAAGGCCACCTTGGCTTATATGAGACCCTATCTCAAAGGAAAAAAAAAACTTTTGATCTCAAGCATTTCTTTGCCCATTGGTGACCCGGGAGGTAGAAAGAACAGACTGAAATATGGAACTAGTACTGAGCTGTCTGAAATCCTTTCCCATCACGGCCAATGGAAACAGAGAACCCCATTGACCTCACAGTCCGCAGTGGAGCCTGTCTGCTTGGGAACGTCTTGTCCTGGTCACATCTTCTAAGTGTAAACAACTCTTCGTGATGTTAATGATTTTCTGGGAGGCCTGTACCACCCACTTCCCAGGAGCCCTGTGGAAGCGACTTGAGAGGGCTGTACCACCCACTGCCCCACGGAAGCAACTTGCAGTGTCTTTCCTCTTACCGTATTGTTTTCAACCCCTGGCTTATGAGGAATCATCTGATAAGTGCCGTGGTGAATATATTATGTATAAATTATATTATGCTTCCTATCCTGACAGTTGTAGGAAAACACAAAGACACACACACACATTCATGTCAGTTCTCTGTCTAGTGGGAGCAAGATTTTCTTTTTGCTTGGACCTCATAAAGCACACACAAAAAGCCATGTGAAATGCCCAGGGTTCCATGGTGGTTTCTGCTCTGAAGCTGCTCAAGTGTCGTCCCCCCCCCCCAGGACTCCTTTCTACCAAGAAATTTTATGCCACCCAACATAAACTAGTGTATAAAATAGGTGTGCAAATTGAACATATACTGAAACCTACTTTAAAACAATTCTTTAATATGTGTTAATGATAAAAGGCAAATTTTCACACCAATGATATAGATGTGTTTGTTTTTACATAAAAAATTAAATCTTAGCTGCTTGGTGGTGGCTCACACCTTTAATCCCAGAAGGCAGAGGCCGAAGGATCTCTGTGAGTTCAAGGTCAGCTGGGCTACAAGAGCTAGTTACAAGACAGGCTCCAAAGCTACAGAGAAACCCTGTCTCACAAAAACAAAACAATAAAAAAATCTTGGCTGAACATTTAACACTGCAGGACAAAGATCATCTCCAGTTCTTTTCAGAATTATGGATATTTTGTTCCTATAACTTTCAGTGCTGAGAATGTTACATAGCATAAGTATATAGTATAGAATGGCAGAAGTATTTTTTGGGCCATTCCACAAATCATTGGGAATTCTGTCCTAATCCCAAGCCAAAATTCTTTGGGCCATTTTATGAATTTCAAGCCAGCAAATCCAACAGCAAAAAAAAAAAAAGAAGAAGAAGAAGAAGAAGAAGAAGAAGAAGAAGAAGAAGAAGAAGAAGAAGAAGAAGAAGAAGAAGAAATTTTAAGACAGGGTCTCATATGACCCCAGGTGGGCCTCTCTGTGTAACCATGGATGACCTTGAACTCTTGACCTTCTGCCTGTTGCCTCTTAACTGTTGGGACTGGAGGCCTGAGCCATCCTGCCTGTTTTTATGGTGCTGGGGATCAAAGCCAGGACTTCGTACATGGTTAGCAAGCCCTCTACAGACTGAGCTACATTCTCAGCCCGGGGACAGCAATATTTAAAACAAGCATTCTAACACAGTACAATCCAAAAACATACTCACAGGATACTTACAAGCTGAGCCATGGCAGCGGGAAATATTGAAAGTCTTTGTTTTCCATAATGAATCCATTATGTCTCTCTATGAGCCGGAAACTATATGTACGACAGTCACTGCGATTTATTGCATACAATAGTCTCGACTCTCAGCTGAGGTGTTTCGGGCAGTGTTCCTGCACAGTGCAAAGTGCACAGGTCGTATGTTCAGAACCAGCTTCAGGGGAGTTGCGCAATGCAGCATGGGCAGACTGCCAGAACCACCTCGGATTCATGACACGTTTGACTTTGAATTAATTTTTGATCATCGCATGTTTTGCTGTTGACAAATTTTTCACAACACACATTAAGTGATCACCACGAAGGATTGGGACCCATAGTTTAAGAAGTGGGCTCTAGAGGACCCTCCCTGCCTGTACTCTCCTTGAGAGAGTGACCATCATGACCCATCCACCTAGAGGATGTCACACCAGATTGCTACCTCCTTGTCTAGATGGGAATCTTGAAGGAACTAAGAAAGTTCTGTGGTCTAAATGTATGTCCTCTCAAAATTCAGATATTGAAACCGTCCCTTGCAAGCGAAAGGACACAGAGGCGGGACTTCAGGGAGCAGCTAAATCTCGAGGAACTGGGTGATTCTTATAAAAACATTCCAGAGGTAGCTCTACATGTTGTTCTTGGTGTGAGACTCGGGAGGAACCGGAACAGCCTCTTACCAGAGCATGAGTCTGCACATTATTTGAACTTAGATGTCCTAGCTTTCTGAAACTGCCAGAAATAAATGCCTGCATTTAGAAGCCTCTGGTGATGGTGCTGTGTCAGAGTACCCCACAGGGACTAAGACAGAATAAGTCAGAAAGGGATTTTCAGTTCCAGCCCAATATAGGTAGACTACACAAAGAATCCCATGTTTTGTCCATTCTTTTCTTTCTCTCTCTCCCCTCCTCTCTCCCCGACTCTCCCCAGTCGGGGTCTCATTGTGTAGCCTGGGTTGGCATCCAACACATGATTCTCCTCCTCAGCTCCCTGAGTGCTGTGTTACAGGCCTGCATGACCACCCAGCCTCTACTTGCCTTCTTACTGTGGGATCTTAACTTTAAGCCAGTCTTCACAACTCCCTCCCAACAGTTCAAGCCAATGCCCACGGCTTCTCGGGAGCACATTCTCCGGCATCCTTGAAAAGAATGCTCAATTCTTTCCCAATAAAACCCTCCATCTGAGCACAGGAGGCTGTTGGCAGCTAAGTCCTAAAAATAAAAGCCTTCCCGCTCTCCGTCTTGGACAACCAGAGGAGCCTAGAACAGAGCCTGCTCTTTGTAGGGAGGAGAGAAAGCTTTCCACGCTCTCGCCTCCCTTTCCTGCCTCCCCTCCCCCCCAGCCCCGCTCCATCTGGAGCAGAGAACTGGACATCTATAGCCGACAGTTTCCAGGTGCCCCACCTTCTGGACCCTAAAGGCATTCTTTAAACTCCTTGAAAAACTGAGAGATAAAGAATTTGGAGTTACATAGGTGTATGTCCTGGAAACTTCTTAAGCACCAAACCAAAGTACACATCCGAGCAAAAGTCTTAGTGGCTTTTTGTACTACCTCCCCATCCTCTCACCAATTCCACTGAAGGAGGAGGTGTATTTAGTCCCTTGAAGCCTCACATGCTGCAGCCAGATAGGGGATTCCTCAGACAAAGAAGTGCAAGAGTAATAGTCATCACACTTCAGATCTCTGGAGAGTAAAGGAAAAGAATGCTGAGGAGGTAACTCAGTAGAGGACCTGAGTTCAGTCCCCAGAGCCTTTGCAGGAAGCCAGGGATGGTGATATGCACCGATCATCCCGCACCAGGAAGGTAGAGACAGACTGACCCCTGGGGTTTGTTGACCAGACAGCTTAGCCTAATTGCTGAACCATAGACCGATGGGAGACCCTGCCTCAAAAAACCAAGTGGATGGAACCTGAGGAGGAGCAATATTCTCCATATGTACATGCCCCTGCACACATGTGTGCTCACACATGAGCACACACTCATACACAAGAAAGATAGATGGTTTAATTTATATAAAACATCACAATAATATCTACATTATTAACCCAGCTTGACAGGTGAAGCACTTGATTTTCAGAAATGAACCCAGGGGGCTGAAGAGATGGCTCAGTGGTTAAAGAGCACTGGCTGCTATCCCAGAGGTCCTGAGTTTGGTTCCTGGCACCACATGGCATATTGCAACCATCTGTAATGTGATCTGGTGCCCTCTTCTGGCCTGCAGGCATATATACAGGCAGAACACTGTATTCATAATAAATAAATCTAGGAAGGAAGGAAGGAAGGAAGGAAGGAAGGAAGGAAGGAAGGAAGGAAGGAAGGAAGGAAGGAAGGAAGGAAGGAAAGAAGGAAGGAAGGAATCCAGAGCTCTGTGAGTCCCCTCCAGAACAATCTAACCCCATCCAATGGAGAGATTTCTCTGTTTCTCAGTGTCCTTCCCCAGTTCTCCCATTCATATAAACCCACAGAGGGAGATTCATCATGGGACTACAATCCACAGGTCAAGCAACCAGATCTTTAATACAGTAGACATTTCTGTGGGGGTGATGGTTAGCCAGTGTTGGGATAATGACACTCCAGTGGCCATAATTCCCTGAAGGATGGGAATGAGTTAAAGGGAGACATATCTATGTGAGGCTAGAGTCTTTCTCTTATTCCCTTATTTCTTGCCTTTATTATCATAGTAGAACAAGTTGGACTTATTTTTGTTTTGTCTTTTGAGACAGTATCTCATATATCCTAGGCTGGTCTCGAACTTGCTATGTAGCTGAGGATAACTTTGAACTCTTGGATCTCCTGCCTCTACCTCCAGAGTTCTGGGACCATGGGTTTATACCACTATACCTGGTTTATGCAGTGCTGGGATGGAACCCAGGTCTTTGTGAATGCTAGGCAAGCTCTCTACCTACTACCCATGTCCTTAGCCATCTAGAATAGGTGTTAGAGTGGGATTAACTAGCAGAATGCCCTTTGACTTCAATTGTTTCTTAGTAGGGATAATATTTTAAAATGCCTATTTCTGATCTTTTCTCACAGTTTCTCCAAACTTTCCAACAGACTCATGAAAAGAATAAGTCAGTGATATTTTGTTTGGGGATCTTAAGTATCTTTGGAAGAAATACTATCTCTTTTCAAACCTGCCTTTTCTTCTTAAATATTAATAGGCATACCCCCACAGCCTCCACTACCTTGTGCAATGATGAAAAGAGCAGAGTCAACACATCTGGGGTGATGATTAACTAGTGGTTATAAAGAACTAGTTTTGACAGATCTTTTGTTTTTACTTGCCATGGTGATTTCAAACAGAGGTAGGGTCAGGGTCAGAATTTCTTTCCTTTTTGTTTTTTCTTTCTTTCTTCCTTCCTTCCTTCTTTTCTTCTTTCTTTCTTTCCTTCCTTCCTTTCTTTCTGAGACAGGCTTTCTCTGAGTAGCCCTTCTTCAGGAGTTCTATTGAGCATGTGATAAAGGTATGAAGTCCCCAAGAAGTTAAAATATCACTTAAAAGTCAGGCAAGGTAGCACATACTTAATCCCAAGTACTCAAGAGACTGAGACAGGATGACGGATTCAGGCAGAAGTTCAAGGAAAAACTCACAAACGACAATAAAATTAGCTCTTCCTCTATCTCTCTTACAGTTTTTTTTTTTAAGACAGTGACTCCTGTAGCCCAATCTGGTCTCAAACTCCCTATCAGGAATGACCTTGACCTCTAGATTGTCCAACCTCCACCTCCTGAGTGATTAGAGATGTGAGCCACCATGCCCAATTTATTTGGTGCTGAGGGTGGAACCCAGGGCTTCTCACACGCTAGGCAAACATCCTACCAGCTGGGCTGCATCCCCAGCCCAGACACAGGAGATTTTCTTTCTCTATAAATTTATCAGTTTAAAGGTAAATTTATTTAATGAAAATATTGAGCAGGTATGGAGGAGGGAATAGACAGAAAGATGGTGTTTGATGGGACAGAGTTTGGAAACCTGTGCCTGGAGGGTACACCTTGGCTGCAGGCCCATCTCCTTTACTGACTAAGTCTAACCATGCTTCTCCTTGCTGCAGAAGTTCGGCTATGGAGGCTGGGTGCAGCTCCAGCAGCAAGGCAAGGTGAGTTTCTCTCCGCACATACCTACCGCACATACAGCACATACAATGATGGTATGTCTGGCTTAGCGCGTTGTAGGCTGAGCATCCATGAAACTCAACTCTTTCCCCTTGCATTCATCTTGTAGTAGGCTAGGAAGTAGCCCCTAAGTTTCCCAGAAATAGTAGGAAAAATAGGAGTGACTTCAAGCAGCAACACCTATGAAATAAAAACTAGAATTGAAACACCTCTACAAAAAACTCTTATTAATCTTTTTTAATTTTGTTAAATTTGCCTTGGAACTAATTTTAGCATTTCTTGAGCAGAACCAAGAAAGTGGCTTGACCCCCTCTACGGGTTCTTCCTATATTAGAACTGAAAAAATTCGTGGATTGGTTAGGAGAAATTAGATGATGAAGATGTCGAATCAGCTGGCCCTGCGCTGTTACAAAACCCCCTTACCTTCACTGCCCAGATATTGCTTCCCTAGAGAAACATGCTATGGTCTATCCCAAAGGTCTTTTCCAGGCCTATTGTGTCACAGGTATGACATCTTCTAGACACAGATCGCCCTCCTGGGTTTCACAGCCAATAGCTCAGATCACCAAATGATGGATCAGCCATCCTCTGTCACATAGGTAGAAAGGGCCTGTCTGTGTTCAGCTGCCGACACCTACACAGCACAACCCTTCAATACCAAACATGAAAGGCAGGAGAGAGAAAAGCTGAGCCCCATTAAGTAATTGAATTTTTTTATTTATTTATTATGTATACAATATTCTGTCTGTGTGCGTGTCTGCAGGCCAGAAGAGGGCACCAGACCTCTTTACAGATGGTTGTGAGCCACCATGTGGTTGCTGGGAATTGAACTCAGGACCTTTGGAAGAACAGACAATGCTCTTAACCACTGAGCCATCTCTCCAGCCCCAAGTAATTGAATTTTTATCTCCGTGCTGATGAAAGGAAAAATCCCTCAAACTATATGGAAATGAAACATGTTCCAAACCATTCACAAAAAGACTAATCCAGGTTGGGAAGATGGTTCCACCGATAAAGGCCTTGTGCTGCAAGCATTAGCAGCTGAGTTCGATTCCGCAGTACCCATGTTTAAAAAAAAAAAAAAGACATGGTAATATGTGTTTGTAATCCCAGCACTATGAAGATAAAGACAAGTGGGTCCGTGGGGCTCTCTGATTGGCCAGTCTAGCCTACTTTGTGAGTTCCAGGCCAGTGAGTTTCAAAAAATGAGAAGGAAGGAAGGAAGGAAGGAAGGAAGGAAGGAAGGAAGGAAGGAAGGAAGGAAGGAAGGAAGGAAGGAAGGAAGGAAGGAAGGAAGGAAGGCAAGATGGACAGCCCCCAGAAAAAGGATGCCTGAATCTGACCTCTACACATAGTCACATGGACGTTTGCCGCCTGAATGGTCGGTCACACTCAAGAACACAGGATTTATCCAAGCCGGTTGCCTTTGCTGATGTGGTTTTTCTGGCTCAGGGAGAAGCAAAGATGATGAAAGACGGGAAGGTCTTCAGAGTGGTCCAACAGAACTGCTGGGACCCCGAAGTTCGTATCAGAGAAATGGACCAGAAAGGCACGTACGATGTGAAATGCTCTCAATGTTTCCACCTGTTGTAAAGGAGCACCTACCTTAAAGTTGATGATCACGTGATATGATTTATGGAATGGTGACTTTGTTTCCTGTTTCCCTGTTACAGCTTCATTAGAGGGAAAGGGGTCATTGCAAGTCCATGCTTCTAGAGCATGAGTTTGAAAGTTTTATTAGTTTAAAGACAAGATGGTATACTATCAAAATGATAATAGTGCATTTTATTCCTTAAAATAGGTCCAGAAAGTGGTTCAGTGGGGAAAGCGCTTCCCACACAACTGTGTGGGTCTGAGTTCAGATCTTCAGAAGCCACGTAAAGCCAGATATAGTCGTGGAGGTGGCTATGATCTCAGCATTCCTGTAGTGAGATGGAAGGCAGGGACAGGAGAACCCCAGCAGCTCACAGGCCAGCTAGCCTGGTACACTACAACCCCTGTGCTCCTGGGTAAGATGGTAACCGAGACAGAATCTCATAGACAGCCAGGAGCCATGAACAAAGGGAAAGGTGAGAACTGATACAGAAGGTTATCCTGTGATCTCCACATGCATGTTGTGGCACAAATGGTTCATTCACGCACACATACGCATACACACGCACACATGCACACACACACACGCATGCATGCTCGCACATGCTTTCTTTGTCTTCTTCTGTCAACTCCCTTCCTCCCTACAAGTCTCTTTTATGCTCTTTTGCTTTGTTTGTGATCCACTGATTTATTTATTTATTTATTTATGTATTTTTGGTTTTTCGAGACAGGGTTTCTCTGTGTAGCTTTGGAGCCTGTCATCACACTCACTCTATAGACCAGGCTGGCCTTGAACTCACAGAGACTATCCTGCCTCTGCCTCCCAAGTGCTGGAATTAAAGGTGTATGCCACCACCATCCAGCGTAATCCACTGAATTTTAACCAGAACCCTCTGTGTGACCACAGGCTAACCTGGAGTCTGGTGGGCTAACTATGAGCTACTCAACTGAAGATAGTAACTACCCATCCCCCAGAATCCATCAGTACATCCAGTAGTTCAACAAGGTGGGCATAACCCAGTGAGCCCTGCTGCAAGGAGTCGATCTGTAACTGACTGTTGATAGAACCAGTCTGATGCAGGCCCATCACTTTCTTCAGATTTTTGAGACAGGGTCTCATGTATAGCCCACGCTGGCCTTGAACTCTTGTTCAAGGTGGCCTTGAAGTCTTCTTCCTCCTGTGTCCTCTTCTGGAAGCACTATAATAGCAGACTTGCACCCCCGGGCCCAAGTAGAATTGTGTTTTATTTCACAGTCCACAAAAAAAGGAGTCACCCTGGCAGCACCAAATGAATAGGGCTTTCTGGAAGTTTGGAATAGGGTGGCATGCACTTCTGTCCAGGGCTGTCTGATAATCACTGTTGAAATGCATATCCAACTAACTTTGAAATCCAGCTGTGCAGAAAGCTGGCAGCAACCCTGTAGGCTGCTCTGCAGGACACCTGCATAGCCTTGAGTCAGCACCAGCACACACAGGGGTTGTGTAGGGGTGTGGCTTGGAGAAGCCGTGTTTCCTGCATCTCTGGCAAAGAACAACCTTTCCCTGAAATGTGAAAAGAGAACAAGGGCCCACCATCTCGAGAGGAAAACAGTGACACTCAGACTTGGTTCCCAGGAGTCAGAAATTGCCGCTTATGATTGCAACAGAAGTGCACTGTGTCGTCTCCTTTGTTTTTTGTTCTTATTATTTTGTATGTTTATCTCAGTTGCTCTCCTCGAGGCAACAGTCCCAACTCACTTTCAATGGGCATTGTCTTTGCCCCCACACACCATTCTAAGCACCTGACACAAATTAACTCGTTTAGTTCCTACAATGACCCCCGGAGGTGGGCTCTCTTCCTATCACAGATTTTCAGATTCCTGGATTGTAGACTCTGGAACCAAACTCTGGGGACTGCAGGAAATTTTATCCAGGCTAATTTAGGAGCTGAATTAAGGGCACTTGTCATGCATGACTTACAGTGGAAAGCTCTAGAAAAAAAATGGAGACCATGAAAAAAGATGGGGGAAAGTGACAAGAAAGTAGAAGAAAAGCTAGCTGCGAAAATGAAAGAAAAGGGATGAACAGGCGTGGAAAGGGACCAGGGAGAGGGATAACAGGGTGACTATGACCAACACACGTTACATACATGTCTAAAAGTGTCGTGATGAAATCCATTACATGCATGATTAACACATGCTATTTTTCTTTAAATGGTGGAGAAATACCTTACCTAAAGAAAGTTTTGTCACAAGGAGTGTAGAAGAAATCCTGGGCAAGTAGGGTCAGGTCATCCTATGTCCAACCTTCGCCCCTCTGTAGCACTGAGGGTAGGGGAGAGAGAGCATGCGCGAGGGAGGAGCAGTGAGGAGAGCCGGCAGGTCGGGTGGGAGCTGCCAGCCTCCTTGCCCTGGGAAAAGCTCTTCTCCTCACAGGTCTGTCCCTGTGTTCCAGGAGTGACGGTGCAAGCTCTTTCCACGGTTCCTGTCATGTTTAGCTACTGGGTGAGTGTGAAACCTCAAATCATCCTCCTGGGGATGAAGGCCCATGTCCAGCTCAAAAGGTGACAGACAGCTTAAACCTAGAAATTGGCCCCATCAAGCCTGTCTCCTGTTTATTTATTTTTTTGTTTCATTGTTTGTTTTTGAGATAGACTCTCCTATAGCCTAGGAAGTCTTTAGCCTTGCTTTGTAGCCGAGGATAACCTTGAACTTCTGATCCTCCTGTCTGTCTCCTGAGTACTAGGATCCAGGTAGGTTTCACCATGTCCAGTTTATACAGTGCTGGGACTGGAACCCAGGCTTCTTACATGCTAGGCAGGCACTCTAAGCCACATTCCCATTCCAGAGGTTCCTTTATAGGTCAGTAGCATGTTCTCCCCAGACTGCCTTCTTATTCTTGCTTCAGGACAGTAGCCAGTATGTGGATCTCAGACCCAATCTAGATTCACACACAGTTCAGCGGTAGACTGAGTCCCCACCAGAGCGTGCCTGTCTAGATTAACCCTTGCTGTGCCTTGCTGGATTGCTGATAAGCCAGTGCACTCTGAGGTAAAAATTTTGAGATAGGATAATAATGACCAACTATGTTATACCTCCTGATAAACTGTACAAAAGGGGAGTCCTAGACCCCTTTCCACAAGTCAACAGTCCTCAAGCACTGAGAGTTTCAGAATTGCTTTTGAGACCACGGAGGGAACTTTTGATACAGAGCTGAGAACTCACTAACCTGGTAGTTGTTGTGGTTAACGTGTGATGTGATTTAGGAGCAATGCAAACACCACCGGTTCCCCATTCTTTCCCACCTGTCTTCACATATCCAGCAGGCGTGACTCCGGTCTCCACACTTCTGATTAGATCACAGTGTAAAATACGACGTCTTGAAACCTCAGGGTTGGTTTGGAGAGATAAAGTGTTTGTTTTGCAGGCACCAATACCTGAGTTCAATCCCCAGAACCCACGTAAAGAAGTGGGTGGGAGCTGGAGAAACGGCTCAGTGTGTAGGATGGTGGCTGCTCTAGCTTGAGGACCTGAGTTCTGATCTCAGAACCCCCTCTAAAAAGCTAGGCTTGACCTCCTTTGAGCCTGTAACCCTAGTACTGTAGAAGCTGGAAATGGGGGAACCACTGAACCTAGTGAAAGGGAGCTAGCTGGGGGAGGGGAAATCAAGTCTATGGTGTCAGTGTCAGAGCCCACAGGAAGGGTGGGGAGGAGGACAGATGAGGACAGGATCCGTGTGGAAGCAGGCTTGGTATCCTTCAAGGAGCCAAGACAGATGCCCTGATGGCAGCTTCTGGGAAGCTCCGGTGGTGGCCCATCATGGTTCCACGTCTAAGCTGGAGAACTCAGCAGCTGCCCAGCAGGCTCAACCCCAGCTTCTGGCCTCCATTTCTTCTGATTAACCAGCAGCATCCTGAAAGTTCTCTTTGCTTCCACAGAGATTGGGTCTCCTGAGGCCAGTACCTTTCTCAGTCTGCGCCTCTTCTTCCTAAGGCATAAAATCATTAAGACGGGTGGACGTTTTCAGCGAAGAGCCAAAGTTGTTCAGAATGAACGTCTAATAAAATCTGCATGGATTTTATTTTGACTGGCATGGAACCTTTCCTGTTTCCACCAGGCCAAACCTAAGGATACTTTGGAGCTGTGCCAGTTTTTAAACAATGACCTAGCTGCTACCATTGCCAGATACCCTCGAAGGTTTGTGGGTTTGGGCACGCTGCCTATGCAAGCCCCGGATCTGGCCGTCGAGGAGATGGAGCGTTGCGTGAGGGAGCTAGGATTTCCTGGAGTCCAGATTGGCTCCCACATCAACATGTGGGACTTGAACGACCCGGAACTCTTCCCTGTCTACACGGTGAGTACTGCCTGCCGCTTTTGCTCAGCCAACACGCAGCAGCACAGCCGTGGGCCGGCGGACACCAAGCTGGTGGAGGACCCTCCTGCCAGGGGAAAGGGACAGGACACAGGAGGCCAGCGACTTTAGATGTAGGTAGAAGATGTAGAAACCTACCAGAAATCCTACCAAAAGAGTGAGTCACTCTACAGCAGGAGAAGATGGGACACTTCCCATGTCTGCCCTTCCTGTACCACACTGGCACTCCTTTCCGTTGTCCATGGAAGCACGAATGTCACCCTCATTGCTAGTGCTTTACATGGTCAAACACAGACACACACACACTTTTTTTTGCTATAGAAAAAATAATTTTTTAAACAATTTGTGAATCATTATTAGTATATTAATATTAATATTTCAAAATAATTTTGAAGAGTCTGTGGAAATACAAAAATGTATAAAAAGGATGACAAACACACCAATCATTTCACCCAGACAATAACCACTGTTAGTTATCTCATTTAAAACTTTGCATATCTATATTTTAACAAAATTGTAATTCTTTTACACAAGGGATCTCATATCCTATTTGAAATTTTACAAACTAAATAAACATTATCTGTGTGCATGTGTATGTGCTAGCTCACACACATGTGTGAATATGGATACATGTTTATATTCATGTTTGCATGTGTGAGTGGACATACATGTGGTGCATATCATCGGGCATCTTCCTAGATGGCTCTCCACCTTACTGAAGCAGGGTCTCTTGCCATTTGCCTACTTCAACTAGTCTAGCCTGCTTACCCCAAGTATCCCTTGTCTCCACCTCCCTAGTGCTAGACTTGCAGGGGAGCCACCTGACTTTTCTGTGGATTTTGAGAATATAGACTCTAGTCCTCACACCAGCATGACAACATTTTTCCCATTGTATCATCCCCCAGCCCAGTGAGGATTATTTTAATGAATGGCTTTTTTAAAACTGCAGAATTTTCCAGTGTATTGGCATGTTCATATTTAATTCATCAATCCTCAATTAAGAATGTTAGGAAGAAGCCGGGCATGGTGGTTCATGTCTTTAATACCAGCTCTCAGACAAAGGCAGGCAGAACTCTGAGTTCGAGGCCAGCCTGGTTTTCAAAGCAAGTTCCAGGACAGCCAGCACTACACACACAAATTCTGTCTTGAAAAAGCAAGAACTAAAAACCAAAACCAAACAAAGAAACTTAAGAAACCAAAAGTGTATTTTGTCAGTACATTAAAAAATAATAATAATACTGAAACTGAGCATGGAGGTGCAGCCTGTAATCCCATCATTCAGGAGTCTCAGGCAGGAAGAGCAGGAATTTGAGGCTACCCTGTGCTACATAGTGAGCTTCAGGCAAGCCTGGGATACAGAACAAGATCCTGTCTCAAAACCCTCAAAATAAATATAGATAGATAAATGAAAAAGAAGGACATAAAGGGGGGATAAGGGGAAAACATAGATAGATATATCAATAAATGGGTGGATGATACATAGGTAAGTTATACATAGGTGATAGATAGATGATAGATACATATATAGGTAGATGGAGGTTTTACATATATAGATGAGTGCCGTGAAAATGTTAGCATTTGATAAAAGCAAATGGTGGGTACATGAGTGTTCATTGTGTTGTTTATAATCTCTATATTTAAAATATTAGAACATTAAGATGTGTTTTCAAAATGCTCCTATCTAGTTCTGAAGTACCCAGTTTCACATCCCACCATCCTGTCCAACACTCTTCCTCACCCACATCCTGAACCAGCCACCCTGGGTACCAGGACTTAAAGGGCCATGATTCATCACTCAATTGCATTTTTTAACGAGTCTCATTTCCTCTCATAACTATAAAGGTATGAGGTACTTCCACCATAATGCAAAAATCCTTAATCCTGATCTGAGTTGCTGTTTGCACGCTCACCAGCCATTCTACTGGCTGTCACTTATTCATTTAATATTTATGGAGCTCGAATTATGTGCAAAAAAATTTCCATGTTTGTGCTGAGGTGATTGTCCACTATGTGGGGAACTGCCTATGAAACTGCCTTTAAAGATTTAATATTCTTCTCAGTCCTGAACTCTCTGAACGAATTAGCAGCAGAGGCCCAGCTGATGCAGAGAATGTTTTCTGGAAATTTCAATGAGCTTTGAACAAGGATTTATTCACTCATGCATCCAAGTTGCCTCAGCACAGTGTGAGAGAGTCTTCAGCTGCAAGTCATTTTCAGCACTCATCGGAACTGGATTTATAAATTCCTGGGGGCTCAGAAAGCAATAGCAGCCACTGGGGTGCACACAGACATTTCCATTTGAGTGGCGAGCTCAAGCCATCTGTCACCCCCAATGAGCTTGTTTGGGAGCATGCCAGTTTCTGCGGGATTTAGGAGTCTGTCCTGACTCCAGTTGACCGGCAGTGTCCCTGGTCTGACCATCTATTTGTTTGGTTAGCGAGGCTGGCCTGCTTAGCTCCTCTCTAGCTTGCGTCAGTAACATGCTCAAACAAATGGGAAGAACTGACAGCCAAGTTAGTGCTGTCATTTCAAGGTAGTCCCTGCACTCTGTAGCATCCCAGTCCCCCTCCCCCCTTCCCAGAGACCGCTCTTCTACGTGAATAAACCTAGCAACACACACTCAGGTACAAAATGATTTCATTGCTGCTATGAGGCAGGCAGAATATTAGCACCTGACTGCCTGATTCTACCACTCATTGGACACCGTGACCTAAGTTACAAGAGTTCTCCCTTTTCGGTAAAACAAGGCAGGCATGAGTACATGTCTCTGAACAGGAATAGCACACAGAGTGCTTGTCTCATAAATGTTTAATGAGTTAGTAGTTGTAAAATTCGTGTGTGTGTGTGTGTGTGTGTGTGTGTGTAGGCCAGATGTTGACGTCCAATGTCTTCCTCAGTTGCTCTTCACTGTATTTCTAAATTTTATTTTATGTATTTGGGTGTTTTGCCTGCATGTATGTCTGTGTACCACATGTGTGCAGTATCCTCAAAGGCCAGACAAGGGCTTCAGATCTCCTGGGACTGGAGTTACAGACCACTGTGAGTCATCACAAGGGTGCTGGAAACCAAATGCTGGTCCTCTGGAAGAGAAGCCCCAGTGGCTGAGCTGTCTCACCAGCCCTTTCACCTTGTTTTTGAAGACAGAACATCTCACTGAACTTAGAGCTTGCTGACTCCACTAAACCGGTTGGCCGATGGGCACCAGAGATGCTCCTGTCTCTAGCCCCCAACACTGGAGTTACAAATACATGCTGCTATGCCCAGCTTTGACCTGGGTTCTGGGGATCTGAACTCTGGTCCTCATGCTTGCACAGCCAGCATCTTACTGCCTGAGCTGTGACTTCAGACTAATAGTTGTAAAATCTTATAGTAGCGTTGGTATTAAGCTCTCTGGGATATTAGTTGCCATCTTGAGAGAATGAGGTTTTGTGTTCTCTACTATGCTTCATTCTAGCTGTGGATCCTAACTCCTGACTCATTATTTTCCTGAATTACTTTATTTTATCTATCTGTCTATCTATCTATCTATCTATCTATCTATCTATCTATCTGATATGGGGATCTTTCTGTGTACTCCTCGTTGACCTGGAATTCCGGAACTATGTAGCTCAGGCCGGCTTTGAACTGGCACTGATAGGTGTATGCGACCATGCTTGGCTCATGTTTCCTCACTTTCTGTAGCTCCAGCTTTCTAAGGGAAGAGAAGGAGGGAGCCCTCCTGCCCTGATTCCAAGGATACCATCCTAGTCATCCTGAAAGGGTGAACTGTGCAGGCACCAGTGGTGGGGGGGGGGGCGGGAATCCCCTGCATTTGAAGTATGGAATTAGACCTTATGCATTGCTCTTTATCAAAATATTTGAGTGGGGGCTTGAGAGATTTTCAGTCAATAAAGTGGGAATACAAGACCTTGGGAATACAAGACCTTGAATTCAGTCTCCAAAATCCGTGTGAAAAAGCTGGGCATGTTGGTATGAGCTCATAAACCCATAACTGGGGAAACAGAGACAGCTGGATGCCTGGTGCTCACTGGCCACTCAACTTAGACAAATCAGTGAATTTTAGGCTAGTGAGAGACCCTGTCTCATACAAAAACACACCATTGAGTGGTGGATGTTTTCTGTAATTTCTTTTACCAAGCAATATGATAAATTCATCAACCTATGGTTAATTCTGAGAGTTCTTTTTATTTTTCCAAGTAGTAATAATTGATCAAGGAACTCTTTTATCTAGATCAAGAAGGAACTTCAAAAGTATTTGAGCTTATTTACTCAGATCAATATAGAATCAGATATAAAAAGGTGACGTCCCCAAATAACCTGTGTCTTACTGCTCTGTTGAAGGCGGCCGAAAGGCTGAACTGTTCTCTGTTCGTGCATCCCTGGGATATGCAGATGGATGGACGAATGGCCAAATACTGGCTGCCTTGGCTCGTAGGTTTGTGCTGGACTGGGGTTGGGAATACAGCACCAACTCTTGGGTTTTTCCAGTTATTCTTGGAACTCTGAAGAAAGTGGGATTAGGTTGAAAGTAATAGCAACTACCCATAGTTGGGTTTTTACTCAGATAAATACAACTTAACAGATCTACCTGACTACATTGTCTCCTGTTAACTGTGTATCCTAGCTAGCAACCAATCACTTCAAGACTCAGTTTCTCCAACTCTGTCAGTTCCTTGGGGGCTAAAGCATCAGACATGAGCCAAATGCTGCTTCTAGCAGTGGGGAGCTCTTGAAGAAATTCACATCAACCCAAAAACTTTGCCAGCCTTAGCTCCAAGAGGCAGCAGAGACTTGGCAGGATTAGCAGTAACCATTAACATTTAGTGAGTTGTTAACTAAGTACCAGATACTATCGCGGAACCCTAAAAATAAGACATTGCCAGGAACTAGCCATCACTGTTGTATAAACTGAAGTCATGTTGGCTCCAAGGAATGTTTGAGAGGAAGGTTTTTATTGTAGATATAAGGGAGATCACCAACAGAAGCTTCTGGAAGAGTCCATAACAGAGAAAGTAGCAGACTGAACGTGGCAAGCAGACTGGATTTAGCCGTTAGAGGAGAGAGGAGATGAGAGAGATTAACAAAGATAGGGGCAAGAGATGCAGAAAAAGAGAGAGCCAAGAGAGGGCAAGAGTTTGCATAGCAGAATAGCAGAGCCCATAAGAATGAAAAGAATCCCCGCACTCAGGAGGCAGAGGCAGGCTGATCTTTGTGAGTTCAAGGCCACCCTGATCTACAGAAGGAATTCCAGGACATCCAGGACTGTTACACAGAGAAATCCTGTCTAGAAAAAAGAAAGAAAGAAAGAAAGAAAGAAAGAAAGAAAGAAAGAAAGAAAGAAAGAAAGAAAGAAAGGGACGGAGGGAGAGAGAAGAGGAGGGGAAGGGAGGGGAGGGGAGGGGAGGGGAGGGAAGGGAAGGGAAGGGAAGGGAAGGGAAGGGAAGGGAAGGGAAGGGAAGAGAAGAGAAGAGAAGAGAAGAGAAGAGAAGAGAAGAGAAGAGAAGAGAAGCTAGGGGAGGAAAGTTTCTCCTGGAGGAGGTGCTGGCTAAGAGGAAGTGAGAAAAAACAGGACACCATCATGGACTCTGAAATGTGTAATAGGTACTTGTTGTGTTACCGAGGGAGCCTGAAGGCTGGCATGCACTTTGGTATGCTAATAGGCACCACAGGCAGCCATCTGTCCCTTCTGATAATGAAATGGCTCCTTTGGTAGAAGGGAACCAGCTCACAAGTTCCCGAGGAAAGCTGGCTTTTGTCTAACTGGCAGAATGAGGAAACAGACAAGAGAACTGACCAGTGTTTGCTAAACACCTCCAATGTGAAGTCATAACCAGGGATTTTATTGACGTTGTTATTTACAAAATTCCACAAAAACCCTAAAAGACAAGAAGAAGAACATCCTCCATGAAGAAACACAGCTAGAACATCAAATAACTGCTCCCAGGCCAAGAGGCAGAACACTACAAAAGCTATCATTCTGCCCAGAAGACTAACACCATGCATCTAAAACTGAAAGGAGAGGGGCTGGGAACTCAGCTCAGTGGTAGAGCACTTGTCTATCAAGCTCAAGGATGTGGGTTTGCTCCTCAGCCCTGAGAAGAAACCTGAAGGGCAATCGGTGTTACTGGCAGTCAGGGCCAGGCCAGGGGTTTCCAGCTTCTCGCCCCTTACCCAAAAAGCTGAAAATAAAGACTCACACAGATTTTCAGGGTAACTTTATTCGGGGTGGACAGATAGTACAGATGGTAGGAGATACATTGTCAAGACTGACAGTCTGGGTCTCTGTTTTGTTTGTTAGATTGGGTCACGTGTTTTGGTTTTGGTTTTTTGGTTTTTCAGGGTAAGTGAAGGTGCAGTTAAACCACTGAACTGGACTGATCCAGGGTGCATGGAAAGAAAAGGGTTAGTGTAAACATAAAGCTGCCATGGGTCTCTCTAGGGTGGTTGAGAGAATAGCAGGAGGCATTCGGGGAGTCCGGAGCTGCAGTGGCTCTCTCTCAGAAGGCAGAGAGGAGCAGAGAGAAAGGCCAGGGGTGGGGTGGGAGAGTGGTGGGCTTGAAAGGGAGCAGGTGGCTGCAGAGTCGGGGGAAGAAGAACTTGTAAACTGGAGTGGTCTGAGGGTTTAGATCCAGAAGAGCCCGATGGTTTTGAAACTCGCCATAGCTACACGTTAGTGGGGAATGAAGGAGTCTGAAGGCTGGTGTAGGCTTTGGTATGTGACTAAATGCCTGTTTCCTGAGGTACAAAGAGAGAAGGGAAGTGGCTCCTCTTGGCAAAGAGAAACTCGGTTTCTGAGCAGTGCTGCTTGTGAGCTTGTATCTGTCTGCCAGTAATCCTGTGTCCAGCCAGAACTGAGCCCAGACTCACCTTGAAACGTAGTCAGTGGCTGCCTTTTGGGGTTTGGGACCTAACACTTACTATGAGTGCCACTTCCCATAATGCATTTCATTTTAATTATATACCTGCCCAGTTATGCATAAGCGTAAGGTGATAATAGGGGACTCTCTCTAATAGGCTACTGGAAGAAACAGTTTTGCCTTACTGTATATGTGCCCCAAACCCATTCAGGCCAGATAGGTCCTTTTCGTCTTCCTAGCTGGATATATTGGGAATACACTTGAGCAGAAGTGAACGAAATTTGATGGTTACCGCAGCTGGGGAAACCTAACAACATCACTCAGAGATGAGAGTGAGTGTAATCTGGTGCATGTTGGGGGCCTAGGAGTTCTGAGGTCACTCGGTTCACTGTTTGAAGAGGTGTGCACGTATGTTTGCACAGTGTGTGCAAGCGAAGGGATTGGGCTGCCGAGGGCGTTATTACAAGGGGAGGCGTGTACAACCCCAAACTAAACAGGAATCCCAAGCTAAACTACCTCCAATGCTTGCCTGCCCCATCAGGACCAAAACCAGGCCCCTTGCCAGTTCCATCTCTTGGACTACTCTCCTTGAAATAGCAAATGGGGGCCGTCAATGATTCTTCTTGACTAAGTAACGCCCTGTCTACATTCGGATCATTTCTGAGCACAGGGGCCCCATGTTTCAGCTCACTGACAATCCCCCAGTCTAGCTGTTGCTCTGCAGCCACTGTCACTAAGCTTCTCGCTGAAGTTAACCAGCCCTGAATCATGTAACCCGTTTCCTCTTCTAGGAATGCCGTCGGAGACCACCGTGGCCATTTGTTCCATGATCATGGGTGGGGTGTTTGAGAAGTTCCCCAAACTCAAAGTGTGCTTTGCACATGGAGGTGAGACCCTATTTGTATCAGCTCAGACTGGCCTAAGAAAATGCCACCGACAGAGTGACTTAGAGCAACATTTTCTCACGGTTCTGGAGGCTAAACGTCTGAGACTATAGTGCTGACAGGGTTGGTTTCTGATGAGGGCTTTCCTCCTAGCACATAGATGGCCTCCTTCTCCCTGTATTCTCATGCGCGCCTTCCTCTGTGCATTCATGGGTGAGGAGAGGACAAAGGACAGTACTTGAAGGAGAGAGATGGTTCTGGTCTCTTCTTTTGTGTGGATATTTAGCATGTTTATTTGTGGATGCATGTGTATGTGGATGCATGTGTATGTGGATGCATGTGTATGTGGGTGCATGTGTATGTGTATGCATGTGTGTGTGGGTGCATGTGTATATGGATGCATGTGTGTGGATGCATGTGTGTGGGTGCATGTGTGTGTGGATGCATGTGTGTGTGGATGCATGTGTGTGTGGATGCATGTGTGAGGGGTGCATGTGTGTATGGATGCATTGTGTGGGGGTGCATGTGTATGTGGATGCATGTGTATGTGGATGCATGTGGAGGACAAGGACAAGGAGGCCAATATTGGGTATCGGTCCTCTGGTGCCACCTACCTTTTTATTCCTTTTTTTTTTTTTTTAAAGACAGGGTCCTTCACTAAACCTGGAGCTCACCAATCTGGCTAAACTGATTGGCTAGAAAGCCCAGGGATCCTTCTATCTCCACTTCCCCAGAACTGGGATTATAGGTGGGTGTCTGACTTTTTATATATATATATGTTTGGCATTCAAAGTCAGGTCCTCACACTGTCACTGCGTGGTGGTTCACTTTACCAAGTGAATTGTTTCCCCATCCATTTTTCATTTATTTATTTGTTTTTCATTACTTATTTATTTGTAGTGGTTCTGAGTACTGACTCTAGCTCCTCACACATGCTAGGCATGCTGTATGTCAAGCTACATCCAAGCTTTATTGTTATTGTTATGTTATTAGTGCTGTGTGTGTGTGTGTGTGTGTGTGTGTGTGTGGTGTATGTCATGTGTGTGCAGACCAGAAGAGGGTGTCAGAGCCACTGGCACTAGTTCCAGGTAGTTGTGAGCCACCCTTCATGGGTGCTGGGTGCTGTAGGTCTTCTGTAAGAGCAACAAGAACCTCCTGAGATGTTTCTCCAGCTACTTACATTTATTTTGAGATGATCTCTCACTAACGTTTCCCAGGTTGGCCTTAAACTTACTCTGTAGCCCAAGCAATTATTAGTCTTTGGACTTGAAATCCCATCCCCCCCTGCCTCTGCCTCCTTGCAGGTGGTGCTTTCCCCTTCACAGTGGGAAGAATCGCCCACGGATTCAACATGCGCCCAGATCTCTGTGCCCAGGACAATTCATCTGACCCCAGGAAATACCTTGGCTCCTTCTACACAGACTCCCTGGTTCACGATCCTCGCTCTCTCCAGCTGTTGACAGATGTCATAGGAAAGGCAAGTTGGGGTCCCTTTTGGATGGTTTGTGGATATCAGAAGTCTGGACCAGCAGTCTTCTACTTAACAAGTTAGACACTCTTGAAGAAAAAGGAAAGTTTGAGTTAGTAAAATATCTGAAATGTGTACTGTTGTTTCTTGGTATCCAAAGGGAATTGATTCCAGGACTCCAAAAGATAGAAGCCCCTCAGATGCCCAATTGTTTTATATGAAGTGGCATAGGTTTTGTATATAACTTTTACACACCCTCCTAAATGCATCATTTATAATCATAATACAAGGTAGGTGGTATCTACTTGGTGTTTGTTATATTGCTTGGGAGATAATTAAAGGGAAACATCTTCTACATGTTAAAAACAAAAGCTATTTTCCAAAGTATGTTCTTCATATTGAGTCATCATGATATATTCATAAATGCATATAATGTACTTTGGTCATGTTTACTCCCATTATCCCCTCTCTCTACTGTTTAGTTTTTAGTTTGTTTTCCATTGCTGTGAGTGACACCATAACCAAAGGCAACTTGGTGAGGAGAAAGTTTACTTGGCTTACAGATCATAGTCCATTATAAACTAGAACGGAAGCTCAGTGCAGGGACCTGGAGGCAGGAACTGAAGCAGAAACCAAGGAGGAACGCCGCTTACTGGTTTGTGCCCCGCTGCCCCAGCTAGCTCAGTACCTTTCTCATACAATACAAACTCACCTGCCCAGGTACGGCAGCACCCACAGGGGCTGGGCCCTCTCACATCAACTCACAATCAGGAAAACACCACACAAGATGCCTACAGGCCTATCTGAGGTGGGCACCACATCAATTGAGATGTCCTAGGTATGCCAAATTTGCCTTTACAAAGATTCTAGAAATCCAGACTCAGTGATCTGATATCGCTGAAAAGGTTCTTCATCATCAAAGGAAGATATTATTTCCAAGGCTATGGCAGACAGTAGAGTATGGCATGCTTATAGAAATATTTCTAAAATGACTTGAGACAAAAGGGTTTCCTGCCAGATTCTCAACTAACTTGACATTTCCATCTATCTTAACACTTCCCTCTCCAAATAACTTTAAATAACGTCTCCCAGTGCACTGCAGTACAAAAGAGGGAAACCCTGTTTTGATGCCTGTGAGCCTCCTGAGAGGCTTCTAACCTTCTTCCGTCAAGTTGTGGACAAGGAGAGGAAGTCCTCGTTCCAGCACACGTTGGCTGGGTGACTGTTCTAGTTTTATTTCTGTTGCTGTGATAAAAATACTCTGGCAGAGAGCAGCATAGGAGACAATGGGGTTTCTCTCAGCTTACAATTCCAGGTTACAAGCCATCGTTGTGGAGAAGTCAAGGCGGGAGCTGGAAGCGGCTGATCGCGTCCCGTCCACGGTGGAGAGCAGGGAGACATGATATGTACAGACTCACGGACTTGCTTGTTTGTGCTCAGCTTAATTCCTCCACTCTAAACAGATCGGTACCCCTACCTCACACTTTCTGTCTCGTGCTCACTGCCAAGTGCCTCAGCTACACATCTGGGCTAGCACAGCTGGCTCTCACCGGATCCTTCAAGGGGTCTTTCTAAAACACAGTAGATGTGAAACGGCACGTTAGCACATCCAGACATGTACCTTTAGAAACTGCTTCAGAATCCCAGTAGATCCCCAGGAAATAGACTCTTCAAAGTTCAATTGGGGGGGGCGAGGGCTGGGAGCAGATGGGATGAGAACCTGGCATACCATTAGCAGACAGCAGAGCTCTTGGAATAGTGCTGTCCACGGTCAGAGTGGGTCTTCTCACATCAATTAATCTGACCTAGAAACTCCCTCACAGACAGGCCCAGAGGTTTGTCATCTCTAGGTGATTCTAGATGCTGTCAAACTGATGAGCAATATTAACTTCTATCGTGACAAGAAGTTAATAATTTTTAAATTATTTTTAAATAACTCTTCAAAGTATTTTTACTCCAATATTTATTAAGCATCTATCAAGTAGAGACGTTATCAAGTGATGGGGTGCGTGTTCTTTTTCCTGAAAACCCACACACATCTCGAGGATCCTCATTCTTTTACTTTCCTCCCTGCTGCCATCCCCTTTCCCTCAAAACAAGAACTCCAAATTAACAAGGCTTTCATTTCTAGTTCTTTCCTTTACCCAATATTTCAGGACTAAGTACATCATGATTCCTTCTTTCATATATTCAAACATTTTTTAAAAGACATTGGGTTTTTTGCTATATATGCATATATATGTATGAGGATATGGTTATGTGCAGGTGAGTGCAGTGTCTACAGTGGCTAGAAGAAGTCAGATCCCAGTGAGCTGGAGTTACAGGCCATTGGGAGCAGCCTGAAATGGGTGCTGGGAACTGAACTACGGACCAGCTCAGCTGGGCACTGGGACCAATGGGACAGGGTCTCAGGAATAGTTGGGTAAGGAGTCGGCGAATGACAGACAGACACAAGACTCAAAGGAATTGCATCTGAATGCGCCTTTGCTAGGCATGAGGCTCACCCTTTATACAGAAAAGATTGTTTAACAGCATGTAGTGTTTTTTCTTGTGATACAGATTTTTCTTAGAATCATTATACAAGATACATGAGAATAGATTTTCATCAGACAGATGTCCCTGGTGTGAGTCTGCGGTTGGTCATGCTAGACATGGCTTGGCATTAGTTTCAATATAAATCTTTATCTAGGCTATGAGTTTATGGCATTTTGAGTTAAGGGCAAGCGGTTGTGGTTAACAACCACACAGTCTACAGTTCTTTTATATTTCTGTAATTTATGCAAAAGAATTTTTTTTCCTTTTTCTTCGTCATATTTCTAACTCCTTTTTAAACCTTTCCCAAAACCAATCTCCAGAAGTTATAGGCATTTATCTCTTATAGTAAGGAGGCTGCCTGTTGGTTCCCAGTCACTCAGCCCCGAAATAAACACACAGAAACTACATTATTTAAAAAACTGCTTGGCCTATTAGCTCTAACTTCTTATCAGCTATCTCTTACATTTTAATTTAACCCATTCCCAGTAATCTGTGCATCACCATGAGGTCGTGGGCTACCAGCAAAATTTCAGTATGTCTATCTTCAACAGTGGCTCCATGGCTTCTCTCTGACTCACCTCCTTTCTCCCAGCATTCAGCCTAGTCCTCCCTGCCCAGCTCTTAGTGCCCTGCTCTGCTATAGGCTCAAAGCAGTCCTTTATTAACCAATGGTATTCACAGCATGCAGAGGGAAATCCCACATCAATCTCTTCTATCCTTATACCATTTTTGCTGAATATGTTTTAATTGCTTAATTAGGTTTGCCTTTTGTTCTTTATTTGATAAGCACCAGATTAAACTTGGAAACCTTTTTCCTTTGAATGTTAACCCATCTTCCTCCATTAGCATCATATACTCCTATATATGGCAATGGCTCATCAGTAGACTCTGGAAACTTAAACATACTATCTTCCCTTCCAGAAGAAACCAGACTGTGTTCCTTAGAACATGAGCAGGTAATGCCAAAAGTGCAAGGGCTCCAATGCAGGAAGCACAGCACACCACACACACACACACACACACACACACACACACACACCTTCTCTAAAGGCACTCTTCCTTGAAGCTTGTGCCACGTCTTACATGAGCGATCACGCAGACCCCACAGGAGGTGGCGTGACACCCATTCAAGACATTGTTCCTTCAACTCACTCACACATTTACTAACGTAATTTTCAAGTTGATTATAAGCATTGTGTCAATGTTATATCCCAACTATCTCAAAAGTCCAATTCAAAGAATTATTATTGGCAGAGTCAGCTCATAGGAAAAATAATGGCTAAATAATTATTATTAACTGGATTTATTTCAAAATGGAAGAATCTAAGGATGATGGATTTAAAAATTTAAAAATCTAAGGAATTAAGGATGATAGCCCAGATTTAGACCAGTTTCAAAACCAATAAAATTATAAAATTACTATCTAACTGAAGATGATCAAAAGTTACTGTGTTGGATGAATAAGAATGGTCTCCAATGGTTCATGGTTCACATATTTGAATACTTAGTCACCAGGGAGCAGAAATGTTTGAAAGAATTAGAAGGCTTAGGAGGTGTGGCTCTGTTGGAGGAAGTGTGTCACAGTGGTGGACTTGAGGTTTCAAAAGTCATGCCAGGTCCTCTCTCTCTCTCTCTCTCTCTCTCTCTCTTTCTCTCTCTCTCTCCCTATGAATCAGTATGTACCTCTCAGTTACTGCCCCAGTGCCATGCCTGTTGATTCGCACCATGATGATAATGGACTAAGCCTCTGAAACTGTAAGCAAGCTCTCAATTAAATGCTTTCTTTTTTTTTAAAGATTTATTTATTTATTTATTTATTTATTCATTTATTTATTTATTATGTATGCAATGGTCTGCCTGCAGACAGAAGTTGGCACCAGATCTTATTAGCAGTGGTTGTGAGCCACATACGGTTGCTGGGAATTGAACTCAGGACCTCTGGAAGAGCAGTCAATGCTCTTAACCACTGAGCCATCTCTCCAGCCCCTTAAATGCTTTCTTTTACAAGGGTTGGTTATGGTGTCTCTTCACAGCAATAGAACAGTGACTGAGACAGTTACCAATAGAAGGCATGCATATAGATAATAGGTAAGAAAAGTTTAAAACTCAGATAATAGTTACAAGTGGATATATAACCTTCTAAAGAAAGAAGTCGAGAGAAAGTCTAAATAATAATTTAAAATTTCCAAACCATGAGTTTGTTAGTCCATGGTAGCATTCAAAAATAAATAAATTCAAGGGATTCGGGAGATGAGATGACTCAATGGGTAAAGTACTAGCAGTGCATGCTTGGGCACCTGAATTTGATCCCCAGAACCCATATAAGAGCTGGATATATAGCATGAGCCGGTTTACTCCCAATGCCCTGAGAAGCTCAAGGGCCAGCCAGCCTGGTATATGCAGCAGAAAAACAACAGAAAGACCCTGCTTGAAACAAGATGGAAGGCAAGGATTGACGCCTGACACTATCTTCTGAACGAACACACACACACACACACACACACACACACACATACACACACACACACACACACACTTAAGAAGGAAACCAAGGAAATATTGAAGTCAGAAGGGTTGGATGGCAAAAGACCTGAAGACAGCTTTTCACTGTGTTGGACTCATTTGCCTTCTCCATATTAAAACAGGACAGACTGTTTCCTAAAGCATATTTATATCTGAGAATGCCATCATGCTGGGAAGGGAAGAATTCTTAATTAGAAAATTAATGCCTGGATTTCATCTTCATGTTAATGTAGCTGATGAGGGTAGTATAAGCGTGGGACTCTAAAATCATGTTGTATTTTGGAAATGTAAACAGCTTTAGCAAGAAGAGGAGATGAACCCCTGGTGAATACCAAGCAGAGAGTTAGAACAAGATCAGCTGCTGGTACAGATGTGAGGAGACATAACTTTGCGTCTTTAGGGCCTCTACAGCAGGTGTATTTACTTGACATCATATACAAATGAATACAGAAATCTATAAATAGACTTGGTAGTCTATCGTGGACTTTGAAACTGTGGTGTGTGTGTGTGTGTGTGTGTGTGTGTGTGTGTGTGTGTGTGTGTGTTGGACATCATATGTTCTATTCTATCACTCTGCTTTATTCTCTTAAGACAAGATTTCTCACTGAATCTGGAGCTAGGCCAACACTACCCCTGTCTCTGCCTCCCACAGCACCAGGATTATGGGCAAATAAATGCACAGACATATTCAGTTGAGGTGCTGAGATTTGAACTCAGTTCCTCATGATTAAGCAACAAGCACTCTCTGAATTATCTCCCTAGACACCAATTATACATACATACACGTACATATACACAACACAAGGTCCCACTCTGTAGACTAGACAGGCCTCTCCAGTGCTAGGATTAAAGACATGTTCCACCAATGCCCAGGTAAAATTTCTAGATTTTAAATGACCATTTCCTCCAGTGTATACTATCAACTGAAGTATTTTTTAAGTTTAAAGTTATTTTGGACACATATGGTATCATGTGATTTTGATATATGTGTAAATGGCGTAATGTTTCTGTGAGGCTAAACATGTCTACTCAAGCATTCTCTATGGTGAACACCACAAGTCATTTCTCCTGGCTTTTTGAGATATACAGTACATTATTATTATTATTATGGATGATCATTCCACTATGGAGCATGCCAGATCTCCTGGGGTTCTTTAGTTGGTGCGTTGGTTGTTGCATCTGGAGGTAGGATCCTACTTTGTAGGTTAGCTGGAGCTTACTAATAGGACCCAGGCTGACTTCGAACCCCGGTCTGCCTGCCTCTTAAAGCAGAGATTACAGGCATGCACCACCCCAGCTGGCACACATCAGAACTTCTTGTCCCTATTCCACAAGTCAGCTTCCCCGCCTCTCTCGTTCCTGTTCTTACAGTCTCTAGTGACTAACGCTCTACTCTCCACCTCTATGAGCGCAAGTATTTTATAGACGACATCTGAGACTGCTGGCATTTACTGCTCAGTGATAAGCCTGTTTCACCTAACATGATGACTTCTGGTTCCATGACACTGAGAAAACAAAAACATTCCATTCTTCCTTGAAATGAAAATATGTGTTCTCTCTCTCTCTCTCTCTCTCTCTCTCTCTCTCTCTCTCTCTCTCTCGATGAAGAAAGGATGTCCTTTCTTCAACGTGGGAACACTGCCTGATTTTGTTCAAGTTCAAGGACTGCAGTTTACTTCTAGTCTTCCTAGTCTGTTCTGTTTGCCTGGGTTCTTGTTTGTATGAAAACAAGCGTGTTGTTTGGGTGACTACGCCTTTGCAGTACACTTTAAAATCAATGTGGTCACTCCTGTTTTGTCTTTTTGGTTCAAGACTATTTAGGATCTTTTGTGGTTCCATAGAAATTATAAGATTGTTTTTCTATTTCCATTAAAAAAAGTCATTGCTATCCGGTGTGGTGGTGCACACACCTTTAATCTCAGCACTCGGGAGGCAGAGACAGGTGGATCTCTGTGAGTTCGAGGCCAACCTGGCCTACAAAGAGAGTTCTAGGACATCCAGGACTGTTACACAGGAAAAAAAACCCTGTCTCAAAAACAAACAAAATGTCATTGGTCTTTTGAGAGGGGTTGGACTAAATCTGAATTGATTTGGGTAGTGTGGCTACTTTAACAATATGAATTCTTCTAGCCCATTATCAAAGTGTATCTTTCCATTTATTGTGGCTTTGATTTATTTCATCATATAGTTTTCATTACAGAGGTCTTTCACCTCCTTGTTTAAACGTACTCCCTGGTTAGTATTTTGTTCTAACTAGTATAAGTGGGCTCAGACAGTTTTGCTGCTGTTATGTAGACATACACTGATTTCTTCAAATTGATAGTGTACCCTGAAACTTAATTGAATTCTTTAACTAATTCTAAAGAGCTGTGGAACTTGTAGGGCTTCCTATATATATGATCATATCTGCAAAGAGAAACAGTTTTACTTCCTCTTGTCCAGACTGAACTGCCCCTTCCTCCTTCTTCCTGCCTAGGTGCTATGGATTAGAACTTCTAGGTTCTACCTATAGATGAAAGTGCACAATCTGTGTCTTGTTCCATATCTTTCTTGTTTTGTTTTGTTTTTAAAGACAGGGTTTCTCTGTGTAGCTCTGGTTGTCCTGAAACTTGCTCTGTAGACCAGGCTGGCCTCAAACTCACAGAGATCTTCCTGTCTCTGCCTCTCGAGCTAGAATTAAAGGTGTGCACTGCCTGCCATATCTTAAATAAAAAACTTCATTTTTTTTCTCATTCAATACAGTTTGAGCTGTGGGTTTGTCACATATGGCCTTCACCTTATTGAGGGAACTTTCGTTTAGAGTATTAACATGGATAGTTGGGGAGATGATTCAGCAGCAAGAGCACTTTCTGTGCACTTATGAAGACCTGAGTTCAAATCCTAAGTACAAATGCAAAAAGCTAGGGCTGTAGAAGACAGATACAGGAAGATGCCCTCGCTCCATAGTGCATTCCTGGTTTGGGAAAGTACATTGTAGTTATAGAAGAAGCATCTTCTTAGCTAGACGCTGGCACATGTCTTTAATCACAGCCCTCTGAAGGCAAAGGCGGTCTGATCTCTGTCATTTTCTAGGCTAGCCCTGGGCTACAAAGCAAGTTACTTGTTAAACAGGCTACCTGCTGAAACCCTTTCAAAAAACAGGAGGAGAAAGAAGGAAGTTAAGATGGTCCCCTACGTAAAGGAACTTGTTTGCCAAGCCTGACAACCTGGGTTTGATCAGAACCCACAGGGTCGAAGGAAAGGACTAACTTCTACAATCTGTACTCTGCTTTCCACATGTCACCCCCTACACACACACACACACACACACACACACACACACACACCACAAATAAATAAATGTTATAAAAGAAGAAGAAAAAAGGAAAAAAGTCCTATTTTTAGAAAATAAATGCTAATTTATTTAGTAATAAAGGGCCATGATGTCTCCAAAATCACCAAGGTTTCACTCATATATGTGTTTGTGTTGTGTGTGTGTGTGTGTATGTAGGTATGTATATGCAGACAATACATAAATATAATTGAATCTAATAAAGCAAGGTGTCAAAAATATAAACAGCTGAACTTGGGTGACGGTTATATGGCAGATACTTTCATTTCCTGGCAACTCTTCCATAGCTTTAAAACTCTATCAAATTAAAAATTAAACACCAGATCAATGAATTAGTGGATAATAAAGTGGAGTTCAGTGGGGCTGGCGAGTTATCTCAGTGGTTGGGGACACCATCTTCTGGTCTCTCCACCAACACTTTCGCACATGTAGCACTCCCCACACACACACACTCACACAAATCAGAGTTCAAGATGAACAGGGCATTTGCAATCAGGGAATCAACCACCCTTTAAAGTCAGCGAACTCTAAACAGCTTGCTGTGGCTGAGGGGCTGTGGCTCATTTAGAGAGCTCTGGCAGAAAGGATGCCACACTTCATTTGGGAAAACTCAAGAAATTAACAAAGGAATTATTTACAAAGCTGTGAAGAGTTAGACCACCATTTAGCCCAAAGCTTTGCTTTCCAGCTCTGTTTTCTTGCAGGGTCACTTGTGATGCACCACTGTAAGAAAGGAGGAAAAGTTCATTCTATCTGAATATATCCATATGTCTTATCAAGCAAATGCTCATTTCTTACATTCCAGTATTCTGCATTTCAATTATTAAGAAGATAATCTGGCTGAGGTATAGAATGGTTTGTTCAATTAAGTGCTCATCATACAAGCATTCTGACTGGGGTCTGATTCTGAGCGTCCATACCGAAAAGATGCCAGTGTGATGTTACACGCCTGTATTCCAAGCACTCGGAAGGTGGCGACAGTGGTCCTAGGGATCACAGGCTAGCCAGATGAGCATATTTAATGGATTCCAGGCCAGCGAGAGACCCTGTTTCAGAAACCAAGGCGGACAGCACAGGAAGAATGAGACAAGGAAAAATTGTGTTCTGGCCTCCACACTGCGCGTGCAGACTCAGAAGCAAGACTGGAAGTAGATTTGCAATCAATCCTTAGAAGACCTAATACTGACACCTGCTGGAAAAAAATAGCAAAATGAAAACTGAGCTGTTAATCTTTAAAATTTAGCGGTTCTGTTTCTATTGAACCAGGAAGGAGTTTGCTGTCTTACCAGACTGCTGTACGCGATGAGCAGCAGATTGAGAGAACAGAGGGCTCCTTGGTGTTCTCACATTTACAAATAAACTTGTGTTTGCTCCTTTTAGGACAAAGTCATTCTTGGAACTGATTACCCATTTCCACTAGGTGAGCAGGAGCCTGGGAAATTGATAGAGTCCATGGGAGAATTTGACGAGGAAACAAAGGTATGTGCCTTGAACCTCCGTCTCCTTCCTGAGCTGAACAGAGAGACCACTATACTTCATTTGCCGACAGTTCTGACTCTGTCTTCTGAAACAGCTACTCTATCAAAAACAAGTCTTAACAGCTTTCCAATTTTAGTGTATGTGCTGCTGAAGCAAGTGCAAAGGTCTTAATATCTTAAAATAAGTCCAGTATAACTAAATGCATAAATCTTCTGTGCATGCATGCATGTGTGTGTGTGCGTGCACACACACACACATGCGTTTTTTAAAAAGTAATCAAGGGCTCCATCTAATAAGTGCTTTTATCAAGCCAATCGTGCTTTAATAATAAAACATCTCTCCCTTTCTTTTTTATTCAGGATAAACTCACAGCTGGCAATGCCTTGACTTTTTTGGGTCTTGAGAGAAAACTATTTGAATGTCAAAATTAGCCAAAAAAAAAAAAACCTTCCAAGAAGCTATATCATTCTGTCTCTGAACATGAATCGCACACATCGCTAGAATTCTATTTTGAATTATGTTACCCCAAAATGGAATATCCTCCTCAGAACAATGCAGAAGGACCAGGAATCCAAGCTCCAGGCCAGTCTGCGCTACTTGAGACTGTCTTTTATAAAGGGGGGTGGTGGTGGTGGAAGGGGGATATTATTCCCAAATACTCTAACTTATTAAAAACAAGATGTTTCATAAGGTTTCTATTCTGAAATGTAATGTACTGAAAAGCAGTACATTGCTACATATGCAAACCAAAACTATTTAATTTGGAGATTAAGAATTAATGTACAATTGATGATGTACATAGAAAAAGATCCAACACCAGCCTTATTCTAGAAGGCTCAGGTGGGTTCTTTACTTTGACCAAAAAAAATGGGAATTGTGCACAAATAATCTGTTTTTTTCTCCTGTTGTAACCCTCTCTGATAGTCTAGTCATTCACTGGGAATGGTTTTGTCTGTATAAAGTACACACAGGCTATGCACAAACTCAAATGTTTCAAAAGCCAGCTAAGAAAGCAAGGCAAATGCTCATGGAATAATTGCTGAGTGATCCAACACAAAGCTCAAAAATACTTCAGTAAAATGTGTTGCAGTCTCCCAGAATCTGGCAGATCTTAGAAGTCGGGCTGAGTACAGGAGGATGGACGGACACCTCTTTAAAAACAGGAAGATGCTGGGCTGGACATGGTGATGTGTGCCTCTAATGTCAGCACTCAGGAGGCAGAGGCAGGCTATGGATTTCTACTTGAGGCTAACTTGGTCTTCATAGCAAGCTCCAGACTAGTTGTCCAAGGATACATAGTGAGTCTCTGTCCCAAAGTAATAAATAAGCAAACAGAAGAGGGAAGATAGAAGAAAAAGCTACGGGGACAGAGGCGTGGTTTCAGAGAGAATGAAACTTGTTCTTAAGGGAATTTCATCTGTAAGTTTATTTTTTCAGAGCAGGAGGTAGAAAGAGCTCTGGGGACTGAGTGGGTAACACCATGACACCTTGCTCCAGGCCCTACCGTTCCACCCAAGTCACTGCAAAGGAACTTGAACCTGGGACAGGGTAGCAGACGGCATCTCTCCTTCACAGCAAATAATTTCTCCATGCCACACCCTTAACTTGGGACTCGTACTTCCTTTTCTTCCCACACAAAACCAGGATCACTATTAATGTGTTCCTTGTGGTGACTCTTCGACAGAGAAAGAGGAGATCTAGTTAATACTTGCTGACTCCTGTTCTGTCACCATCTGTGCTTCAGCGCCCCTCTCCTTCCTGTTCCTCTTGTTTTCTAGAGTTTTCCCCAGCTATCATTCTACTTACTACTCCTTGAAAGAAAAAAAATAAAATTGAACAAAAAACAATTGAAAGCATATGTTACTGCTTTTCTCCTTCCCAAAAAATCTTTAGAAGAAATTTCTACTCCTTTTCAAATATTTCTGAGTACTACACACATAATATTTTTATTAGTTACTTTTGCCTCACTATGACCAAAAAGAGCACACACACACACACACACACAATCTCAAGGGACGTTTCAGTCCATTATGGTGGGGAAGCTGGCAGAAAAGAACAGCTCACACCACTGTGGGAAAGCAGCAGGGCTTGCTCCTTTTCCCTTTTTTCAGTCTGGGAACCCACCCACATGATGGTGTCACCCATACTCAAGGAAGGCCACTGTCTCTTAGTCCTCTCTGGAAGGGTCTTCACAAACACACCTAGAAGTGTGCTTTAGTAACCTCAAGATTCACCATCCCAAATCCATCCCTTGTCAATCTGACACTCCAATACATCTTCTCATACTATAAGTTCAATCCCTCCCCCATCTCCCAATGCTCCAAAGCTCTAGTCCAGTTTCCCTGAGACAGGAGCAAACACTTAGCTGTGTTCTCTGCTAGTATCAAGTTATATAGTCCCAAGTACACATCAAAAACATTTTTATTCCCAAAGTAAAGAATCCAGGAAGGAGCTGCCCAAAGCAAGACTGAAACCGGCAGTGCAAATATTAACTCCTGTAGTTGTCGGTACCCAGAGCTCACAGTGCTGTACCAACAGGCTTGGGAAAGTCAGCCCCTATGGTCTTACCATTTGCAGGCCACCTAGCCTCTCTCAGGGTGGCTCCACACTGCCCGATACTTTCCTTGGGATACATCCCACCTTCCTGGCATCACCAACATCCTGGGGTCTCCACTACATCCACCGTAGATTTTACCCTCACAGCTTCATGCACTGCCCTCTAAGGAGGTGCCTTCAGGAACTCTAACAATGTTATGTGTTGCCTAACCTCTGAGACTTTCCATCAAAATCTGTGTGGAGGCTTCTCTTGTGAGAGCCTGTGCGAGAAAGCTGTTATCTTACTGAGAACTATGGATGGGGTAGAGTGTAGAACATTCTTACCACAAGGTGGCCTTCTAGAAAGAATTGTATAAACTATGGTAAACTAAAACACTTGGAAGTAAGGACATGAAGGGAATATGCTGGCATGTCCGCATTATCTCTGTAGGAAAGGTAAAGGCCTGGGAGGAATACTCTTGGCTCTTTTCACATGACCAATGATAAGACATAATGCCAGGTATATTCCCTTGACATACTTGCTTAAGTTAACTATAAACTATAGATAAAAGTTTCTATCCCTTCCAGTTCCACAGCCCTTCGGTCCCAAATAAACAGAGGCTTATGTTAATTATAAACTGTTTGGTCTATTAGCTCAGGTTTATTATTAACTAGCTCTTACAACTTAAAATTCACCCATAATTCTTGTCTATGTATAGCCAACATGGCTTGGTACCTTTTCTCAGTAAGGCATTCATATCTTGCTTCCTCTGCATCTGTCTGGTGACTGACTCTCTACCTTTCCTCCTCTCAGAATTCTCCTAGTCTGGTTACCCTGCCTGGCTATTGGCCAATCAGTGTTTCATTAAACCAATATGAATGACAAATCTTTACAGTGTACAAGAGCATTATTCCATAGCATTTCCCCTTCTTTTCTTTTCATAACAAGAACCTTGAATCTAATCTCCTTTGTTTAGCTTTTTTCCTGACCATTATCCATTAACAACTTGCAACCAACATGCTAAACAAAGACAGATACCAATAATCTGTTTTTTTTAGGAATGTGGGAGTAGTTTTCCAAGCTACTTCCTATTGACTGGGGGCACTGACAATCCTTCCTATGAGAGCCAAAAATAATTAGGATTATGGTCAAGTCCTGACTGGAGTAATCTGTGAGGCTTGATCATCTCAGTCAGAAGTCTTGAAGCAGTTCTGGATGTAGAACTCAAAAGAAACTACAACAGAGGTGCTCTGAAACATCTCTGGGCCATTCCCACTGAAGATTTTTCAGAGGGTCTACTTCAGTCAAACCTTATTTTTTTAAAACCAAGAATGAATCCACAGCCTCTCATTTCCTGTAGAAACAAAAACAAAACCTCTTCTCCGAAGTAAAATATCTTTTGACTTAAATTTTGAAGGCAAGGCATTTTCTAAATATATAGGTTAGATTAATCCAGGAGCATTTACAATCAAATGTCTTTTAGCAGCCGTTGTTTCTTCCTCAGAAGTCAAACAACTCAAAGACAACACAATAGCATACAGTACCCAGACCGTATTTTCCATCTTTACATGACTTTGTCTTTTTTTTATTCTATTCCTTTTATTTTTAACTTTTGGGTTTGTTTTTTTTTTTGTTTTTGTTGTTGTTGTTGTTGTTTTTTGTTTGTTTGTTTGTTTTGATTCAGGGTTTCTTTGTGTATCTTTGGTTGTCCTAGATCTCACTCTGTAGACCAGGCTGTTCATCAACACCATTTAAGTGTTTAGTTGCAGGGCCTCTTAAAAGAGCTGCAAGGTTTTTGCTGCAAATGCTGACTCAGGAAGCCTCTCTTAAAGGAGCTGTGCCTCTCTGCCCCTGATTCAAAACCAGCCAAACAGAGCTGACCTAAGAAAATGTTGCTACCAAGAAGCCACGTTTGACTCTGTTCACATCTAGAATCCCTTCCCAAGCTCTCTCAGGTTTTATGTGGTTGTAGATGCCAAATGTCGAGTGCCATTTTTAGAGAGAGGTTTCTGTCCCACCCAGTCCCATAGCCCTTCAGTCTCAAATAAACACGCAGAGGGTTATATTAATTATAATTTGTTTAACCTATTAGCTCAGGCTTATTATTAACTGAATGACTCAGGCCCCAGAAAATACCTGATCCACAGCCCCCACACAAACAACTAGGCTCCAAGTCCTGACCAAGGAAAAAAAATACAACCTGAAAACATGGATAGAAATGGGTTTTTGATCCTACTGCACGTACTGGCTTTGTGGGAGCCTTGGCAGTTTGGATGCTCACCTTACTAGACCTGGATGGAGGTGGGAGGTCCTTGGACTTCCCACAGGGCAGGGAACCCTGATTGCTCTTTGGGCTTACGAGGGAGGGGGACTTGATTGGGGAAGGGGGGAAGGGGAGGCGGTGGCGGGGAAGAGACAGAAATCTTTAATAAATAAATAAATATTTAAAAAAAGGAAAAGAAAACATGGCCAGAGCCAGAGGAAGAGACATTTTGTCCCCAAACCTAGAGCCAGAGAAAAGCCCTGGAACCCTGAAACTGGGACCAAAAGGACACACTAAGTCCCTAGATTTAGGACATACTAAAGATATTTGCCTTGGTCCCAAGATTAGGGTTAAAAAAATAGGCTGGAGAGATGGCTCAGTGGTTAAGAGCATTGCCTGCTCTTCCAAAGGTCCTGAGTTCAATTCCCAGCAACCACGTGGTGACTCAACCATCTGTAATGGGGTCTGGTGCCCTCTTCTGGCCTGCAGACATACACACGGACAGAATATTGTATACATAACAAATAAATAAATATAAAAAATAAAAAATTAAGATAGAAGAACCAGAAAAAGAAGCACTTTGGCTTCAGAAACAGAACTATTTCTGCCCCTGACTCAAAACCAGCCAATCTCTGAGCAGGTTAAAGAGATCAACCAGAGCCTGGGCAGTTACTGGCAGTTGAGGATTCCCCTTAGGCCGGGAAAGCTTCCTTACACCATTGGAGGGTAGCCAATCCCAAGCCTGGAAACCTGGAACCCCCCCTCACGCCACTAGGGCGCAGCCAATCCCAAGTCCTGAGGCTTGGAATTCCCTGAGCCTCTACCCCCATATGAACCCCCATTCTTCACTGCTCTGGGTCTTTCCTTGTGCTGCTCCTATTGCTGCTGTCACTGCTACTGCTGCCACTTCAGACAGAAGGTGGGACCTGAGTCAACTGGTGAATAAAGACTGCTTTTGCATCAGAGTTGGTCTTGTGGTGGTGTTTCGGGTTCTAGAATTTGGGCATAACATTAAGTAGCTCTTCCAACTTAAAATTCACACATAATTTTTGTCTGTTTAGCCACATGGCATGGTTTCTCAGTAAGGCATTCTCATCTTGTTTCCTCTGTGACTATATGGTGACTGACTCTCTGGCCTTTCCTCTTCCCTGCGGGTGAATTGTCTGTATTCTATCAATCATGTTTTAAATAAGCACTGATTGGCCAGGCAGGAAGTATAGGCGGGAAAACCAGACAGGAAGTAGAAATGATGCAATTAGAACAGGAAAATTCTGGGAAGGAGGAAGTTGATTCCTCCCATTCCTGCCCAGACCACGAAGCAGCAGGATGTGATCTGCCCCACTGAAAAAGGTACTGAGCCACATGGCTAACATAGATGAGAAAAATGGGTTAATCAAGATGTGAGAGTTAGCCAGCAAAAGGCTAGAGCTAATGGGCCAATCAGCTTATAATTTATGGAGACCTATGTGTGATTTTCTTTGGGACTTGCTGGCTGTGGGAACCTGGCAGGACAGAAATCCCCACAGCCAGCCCTCATATTACACTTCCCAGAATTCTCCTAGACTGGTCGTCCCAATACTTTCTGTCTGGCTACTGGCCAATCAGTGTTTTATTAAATCAATACGAGTGATAAATCTATATGTTATGCCCAAATTTGCAGGGTCTCCACAAAAAACAACAAATGAGACTGAGTCCCATGTGTAAAAGCAAAGAGCCTTTATTTTAATCAGGTTTGCAAACTTGGTCTCTCCACATGTCCAACATATTGGAATATCCAGAGAGTCTCAAGCTCAATTAGAATAGGGTTTTTATAGTAGTAGAGATGGGGGGTGAGGGGTTTCTGAGGTTTGGGGTTTCTGAGGTTTAGGGCCTCTGATTGGCTGACATTTGTCTAGGGGTGTCCTGGTGAAGTGCCCTGGCAGGAGATCCTATCTACAGTGGTTGGAATGCCAGGAATTTCCTTTGAATGGTTTGTTCTTGGGTGAGGGTCCGGTGATCCCAGCTTGTTGTTCCTCCTGCAGCCCTGCACCGCCTTAGGGTAAATAATTGAGACCCCAGCCTCCACTGAAATTCATCATGGCCAGAGTCCCAGGTGATAATGGTTGGAAGAAGTAAAGAACTTCCTTTGGGTGACCTGCACAGACTTAGATTATCATGGCTGGTCCTCACACTTTACAGTGTATAAGAGCATTATCTGACAGCAGTAAACAATACCGCTTGTTGTGCTTGCTTTAATAAAAATAAGAAGTGCTTTGTTTGCAGTACTCTTGAGCTCAGCACCTAGGGTCCCCTGGTTAATCCCACATATATCTTTGGAATACCCTTCAATCCTCAGAGATTTAGCCTCAGTGGCCATAGTGTGGGCTGACGTCTATGACTCTAACTCTCTCATTTTGTTTGCCTGCAAAACCAGCATCATGTGGACAACAGCAATTATTTTTTAAAATTATTTTTCGAAGTATGCTCTTTTGCTCCCTGTTCTCACTATAAAACTAATTCAAAGAAGCCAGGAGTATCTATTCCAAAGATGGAACAATGGACTGCCTGGTAATTTCCTGCTCCAGATTAACTGGTCTAATATCAATAAACCCAGCCTCCCATAGATTTAGGGCATAGACAGAGTATAGGCAGCATAACACAAATGGCTTCTAGCCTCCAGTTCTTAATAGCACCCTTGTTCCTAGCTATAGGCTCACCCACATTCTCACTGACTGTCTGCCAGAAGAAGTTCTGCATGTGTAATCCCAAGGGTTCTAGAGCTGGCTTCTCTACATCTTCCTTCAAGTCAGTCTTCTTCTTAACCACAGTCAAAGTATCAGCAGCAACTTCTCTTCCTGGTACCAACTTTCTCTACTAGTTACTCTTCTACCAGTGTAACCAAAAAGGTTTCTTCCAGCTCAGTACCAGAGATTTCAGCCTAGCATCACGGGTACTGAAAGACCTGGATAAATCCAGCCCTGCCCCCCCCCCAGCAGGAAGAAAATAACCAAAAATCTAAGCAGGAAGAATCAGAAATCTAGGATTAGCCGGTTCAGCGACTGTGTTTCAGAAACTAGCTGAAGATAAAGTTAGATTGTAATCTTGAGAATAATCTTGAGAAACAGGGAGTTTCCCCCTTGTGATTATCATTGGTATTTTTGGAATAATGTGTTTCAGGAACTAGCTGATTATGACCTTGAGAGTGATCTTGAGAGGCAGGGAGTTTCCCCCTTGTGATCATCACTGGTATTTTTGAATTTTCTGTGACACCCTCCCTGCCCCTTTTGGATTACTAGGCTGTGGTTTCTTCCTATAAAACCCCTTCCACTCGGGGTTGAACTCTTCCCCTGCATGGGTTATGAGTCTCGGCCTCAGTGCACTGGTTCCCAACTCATCGATTAAACCTCGTGTGATTGCAGCAAGGAAGGATGGGGGGGGTCGTATTATCCCGAGACTTGAGTGAGAGTCTCCCCACACTGGGGGTTTTTCAGTACAATGGGTGAAACACAGTAGTCCATGCTTTGGTGACCAGGAAGCAGAAAGGATGCCTGTGAGAAGGGGGGTTTCTTTCTTGCTCTTTATTATATGAGGTAGTAGTCCCGCTTGCACTCAGGAGGGGTCTTTCCCCTGTAGCACCACGAGGGGATGGCTTACCGGGAAAGCTCTTAACCTGTGTCCATCTCGGAGAGGAGAGCTATGGCGTCTGCCTGAATCTGCTTCTTTCTCCCAGCATTCTGTTCTGTCTTCCCCGCCTACCTATGTTCTAACCTATCAGGCCAAGCAGTTTCTTTATTAATTAACCAATGAAAGCAAAAGATAGACAGATTTCCCCAGGTAATTTCTATCTGAAAATACCCTCACAGACACACCTAAATGTGTGCCGTACTAATCTGCTAGGCACTTTTTAATCCACCCGAACTGACAGTCAAGACCAACCAACCAACCAACCACAGGATATGACTGTTTCATTATCACAAGTGACCTGATTACTTTATTCAATAACACAAATACAAGCAGGTATTACAGTAATGTTAAAGGCACAGCAAGGGAAATGGAATGGAATTCCTGGCCTAGAGACCTAAGATTCCAGCTAGGCTGGTCAATTGCCTGGCGAAGGAACTACCCCTCTGAAAGGTGGACTCATCTTAAGGCAATGGTTTTCAACCTTCCTAAGGCTGTGACCCCTTAATACAGTTCCTTGAGTTGTTTATTGCCACTTCATAACTGTAATTTTGCTACTTATAAGTTTTAGTGTAAATATCTGTGTTATCAGATGGTCTTAGAGTCATTAGACCTTCAAATGGGTTGTAACCCACAGGTTGAGAAGCACTGACTTAGGGTATGCTGAAGGAATGGGAGAGATAATTAGACCTTTAATGAGATTGTGTACTTTTTCTACCCAGAATCTCTTCCCTTAAGGACCACAGCCATGCAGCCTTACTAAGTCTATCAGCTTTTCTAAGTTCTTACTCAAAAAAAAAGCATTTACTTTTCCCTTTTCTTGCTTTTGCTTCTGATATTTGGCAAAGTGTATACATGCTTGCAAACATACACATACTAGAATTTCTCATTCTTTCTCATTTGTAGAGATAGAGCAGTGGGCTGTGGCCTGGCTCCCGGCTAGCTTTACCCGAAATAACAGCACACAAATTGTATTCTTTTAAATACTGCTTGGCCCATTCACTCTAGCCTCTTATTGGCTAATTCTCACATCCTGATTAACCCATTTCTAATAATATGTGTAGCACCATGAAGTGGTGGCTTACCGGGAAAGATTCTACCCTACATCCATCTCAGGTCGAAGAATCATGGCGTCTGCCTCACTTCCCTTCTTCCCAGCACTCTGTTCTGTCTACTTCGCCCATCTAAGCTGCTGTCCTATCAAAGGCCAAGGCAGTTTCTTTATTAACCAATGAAATTAACACATAGAGAGAAGACCCTCCTCCATCACTCATTTTTCTCCTCTTTCAGCCATATAGCTTACAAACAGCAAGGCTTTTTTTTCTCCTCATCTTCATCCTCCAGGTAGATGCCAAGATTATAGCTTCATGGTCCTTGGATTTTTTTTTCTTTTTAAACCTAATAAAGTTGTCCTTAAACTTTACTTTGAATCTTTTAAATTTTTTACTAGCATACTAAGAAACCTGAGACCACAATTTCCCAGGTAACATTTAGCACCCCCAAACTTCCAGTAATATTGTAGATGCTCATATTCATCTTCACAAGAACATTTTTCTATGTGCCAGGAATGCAAGAATATTTTAGGCACTGGATTGGAGTACAGGTGTATAGATACATTATATAATTCTAAAGAATGTTTTCCTTCAGGCACCAGCCTATAATCCCTGTAGTCCAGAGGTGAGAGTAGGGGGATCTGGAGTTCAAAGTTATCCTCTAACCTCAGTCAGTTCCTGGACAACTCGGGTTATGACATTCTGTTCTCCCCCAACCTTCCCCAAACCCCAAGTCGCAGAAACCAGAGGTTTAAAACACCCAATCTGGATGGAAGGCCAGAGAGTCACGTCTTCCAATTAGTAACTGCAAGAGTGCCCTCGGTTTGCAATCTCAGCACTTCTGAGGGTGAGGCAAGGGGGGGGGAGGGGGAAGGGGGTGGGGATTGGAAGTTCAAGGTCATCCTTGACTACACCATGAATTCAAGATCAGCCCCTTAGAATAGTAAATGAAATAAATCCGTTCCTTGGGTTTATTTTAGATTTATTTAAAGTAACGTTTGAAAGCCGTATATCTCCAACATCTACCAGCGATTAAAGAAACAAAAGACACCTAGGGGCCGACCGTTGTTGGAAAAAAAAAGCGTTCTTTTTTCCCCAGTCTTTTCTAGCTAACTCCTCTCCAGAACCGTCCTCGTGGACACAAGAGTCAACACACCCAAGAAAATAACACCCAGAAACTTATAGGGACAATGGAGGCTGCGGCGTGAAGCCTCACCAGCTTCAATGAACCCGCAAACTCATAGACCGTAAACGCCCAAACCCTACTGCGCAGCCGCATGACCTCTCCCCGTTCGCCCCGCCCCTTCGCCTTACTCCCCTCCCAGGCCCAGCATGCACCGCGTCGACCTTTTCTTTGCGAGTGACCCCTGCTTTCGGCGCCTTCCCAATGACAGGAGGCGCGGAGCATTGTGGTCCCGCGGGCCGGAGAGAGGCGGGACACCGGAAAGAGAAAGCAAAAGACCAGTGCGAGCCGGCAGGGAGGACCGGGCGCATGCGCACGGGCAGCGGCAGGACCGGAAAGGGCGTGACAAAGTCTACGGCGAGCGCATTGGGGCGGGGCCTCGAGGCCTTGGCGCGGAGTCCCCGAGGCCGGAGGGGAGGGGGCGGGCTAAGGGTGCGGGCGGAGGAGGAAGTGTCATGGCGTCGGGCCGTGGAGCTTCTTCTCGCTGGTTCTTTACTCGAGAACAGCTGGAGAACACGCCGAGCCGCCGCTGCGGAGTGGAAGCGGATGAAGAGCTGTCGCACCGCCAGCAGGCGGCCAACCTCATCCAAGACATGGGACAACGTCTCAATGTGTATCCTTTTCCTGGTTGCGGCCCTGCGTCCCTCACGCCCCGGTCGCGCTCGCCGGTGACCGGGCCTAGTGTCCCGCGAACATGGCGCCGCCGCCTCTGCCTGCTTCTGGCCTCGGGAAAGAGAGAGGCACAGAAAACGTGGCCCAGGGCTGCGGTGGCGAGCCCGAGGAAGAGGGGATGAGTCGGGGAAGGCAGGTCCGGAGTCCGCGTTGTGTAACCTGTGCCTGGAAGCGCGTGATGCAGTAGGGATCGGCACTGCCGCCCGGCGAGGGGCATCCGCGATGAGCGAAGCCAAGGGGCGGCCCCTTCCACCTCTTTGGAAGTCGGAAAAGGCTTTGAGACGTAGGACGGCCCCAGATGTTTCACATAAAGCTTTTTCCAATGCTTCCTTGCCGGCTCCCGGGTGGCTCTCCTGCGCTGTGAGAACGCATGGAGAGCTTTCATGTTCTTTGGGTGTGTGGCGCGCGCCTTTCGACTATTTTATTTCTACTATACAAAGCTGTAGCCATTGCAAGTAATTCCCGGGCGCTCTTTGCGTAGTAATTTGGCATCAAACCTGGTCTCTCTTCACCAGACTTTTTATGTACTTACAGGTTGGAGGTTTGATTTTGAGTAACTGGAAAGGAATTACAAGGGGATTTTCCATCCAAATTGATTTAGGTTTTAGAAATATTTTTCACAGATTATGTCCTAAATGTTGCATTCCAGATCTCAGCTTACAATAAACACTGCGATTGTTTATATGCACAGGTTTTATATGCATCATTCTTTCACCAAATTCAACAGAAATGTAAGTACTGTTTTATTGTCTTAATCGCCGAATGTTAAAGTGAATAGATAATGCAGAAAAAATTGATCATTGCTCTTACTGTGGATTTAGTGTTTTGAATTTACTGTAAATGTGAGTTATGTAATAGACGTTTTGCCTCAAATGCCAAGGGGTGTGTGTGTGTGTGTGTGAATTTTATTGATTAAACTGTAAGGCTCGGTGTTAACCTCTACCAGACCTTCTGAGACAGCAAAAAAAAAAAAAAAAAACCCTAACAACAAACAATAACTTGTTTTGCTGTCTGTTTTTGTTTTTTTGTTGTTGTTGTTTTTCTTGTTTGGTTTGGTTTTGGTGTTTGGCTTTTGGTTTCCTAGGGTCTTACTGGGTAGCTCTCAATGTCCTGAAATTCATTATGTAGACCTGGCTGGCCTTGAACACAAGTAGACCCTGCTTCTGCCTGTGCAGTACCAAGCTGGTGGGGGTGGGGAGTTGATAACAAACATTTCTTACTCAAAAATGCAGCAGTGTGTTATTCTGTTAAACTTTGCAGAGTGAGTGATTTCTATTAGAATAATAATCACGTACAGAATAGTCTGGGCCCTTCTTGTCCTTGGGGAGGCTGCTTCTTAATTGTATAGGAGTCGTTGTTTCCAACGTCGTGAATTGAGGCTTGTGTAAGCGTTGCTTTGAAGTGCTACTTTGAAAGGGCAGACTGTTGAGAGGAGTCCTTCAGTTTTGAGTGCAGTAGACCTGTGGGATAGCTCTTGTACTGGTCTTGAATATAATGTGCATATATGCTTATAACCAGGTGGCTATTTTAATTAATTGATGTTTGTTTACTTTGGGAGCATATCACTGTGTAATGCAAACTGGCCTCAAACTCAGAATTCTCCTGCCTCAGCTCCCCTGAGTGCTGGAATTACAGGCATGACTTCTTGAAGTTTTAAAGCTATCAAAGTTATGAACTGATGTTTGCTCTTTTCAAAGTAACATGCGATGTGGTTTTTTTAGTCCCCATTTCCGTGGGTATTAGAAATGTTTAACCCCCCCCCACACACACTTTAATTTCTCCGTTTTTTGAAGTTCTGATAGTGTTTTTCTGAAAGGTACATGTAAGAAAATGAGCCGCATAAGGACTTCTGTTGGTTGCGGGATAGTCATTAGGGTCTCAGTTGCTAAACTTTATTGCATTGTTAACTTTGAAGTGGCAGAAATTTCAAGATTTAGATAATTCCTCCTTTAAGTTATCTGAAATCTAACTCAGTTTATCAAATTTGCAAATAGTTTTTTTAGATGGTGCATATTTTTAGTACATTTGGGTCTCTCGTAGTCTCATCCTTGCCCTTTTAATATGCGTGCGTCTTGCTCTTTCCTGAGGTTATTTTGTATCATTCTTAGTTGAATAATGGTGTTGTTGAGGAGAATCTATTAGTAATAATGCTTAGACTAAGGCAATCAAGTTTTTATTTCAATCTCTCTAAAAGTAGCAGTGAATTTGGCTTTTTAAAAGTAGTCCTAGATAATGGTGGTAGAAACTACGAGTCAAATTGTGGAAATTCTTTTTGTTGAGTGAGTTTACTTTTCTATTTTCAGTACAAGATTTTACCACAAGGCTCTGCTTTATGAGCCCTCCCTCTGTTTCGATGGCCTGGTTGGAGTACTTTAAACAAACATCTTTCCCAAAGGTAGAATCTGTGTTTTTAATTAAGTCCAGGTCATCTGCATTCTTGATTTCACAAGCATTTTTACTGACAAAGCCATTCAATATTTTTATTACTGTTCTTACTCTCTTAGGCATATTAAGGCATACTTGAGCACTTTATTCTGAGTCTTCCTTAGCAGGATAATTGAAATGCCATCTGTTTGGAGAATCAGCATTGTCTCTCTTTGTTGGATTTCTTTCTTGCTTCTGTTTTTGCAGCATCAAAGGTGGTTTTAATATTCATTGTTATTGTGCCCTTGCATCATAGCCTCAGTAGTCCTCCCCGCACCTGGTCCTTTAGTGATGAGCTCAGATTGAAGGTCAGCCCTGTTTAAATTCCTATTCTCCTACATTCGTGAGAACCTTTTTCTTAGAAGGTTATAATCAAGTGTCATATTAAGGAAAAACACCAAGTATCATTCTTAACCCAGTGGGATAAGAAACTCAGGTGCTTGGGCAAGCTGGTCTTAAACTGTCATGTGTCGGTGATACTAAGGTATCTTTTGATGTTCAGCGCTTCATTTTAGTGTCTGAAATCGACAGGTCTGAAAGTGAAGAAGCATTTGTTAATAATTAAATTAATTATTTAAGAATTGGGAGGCAGAGGCAGGCAGATATCTGTGAATTTGAGGCCAGCCTGGTTTACAGAGTGAGTTCCAGGACAGGCTCCAAAGCTACAGAAAAACCCTGTTTTGAAAAAGCAAACAAAAAAAAAAAAAAAGAGGAGAAGAAGAAGTGACTGCATACAGCTTAAGAATAAGCCTACCTTTAGGACTGGTAAATAAAGAATAATCCTCCTTGGATCGAGCTCAAGAGAAATGTAGTGGCCTGGTGAGGTGGCTCAGCAGGAAAGGCGCTTGCTGATGAGCCTGACGACCCGAATTTGATCTATGGGGCCCACATACTAGAAATCTCTTACTCCCTCCACACACACAAATAGAATAAATATGTAAAAGAATATTTTAAAGAACTTTTTATTTTATATGTATGGGTGTTTTGGCTGTATATGTGTGTCTGTACCACATGCGTGCCTTTTATTTGTGGAGTCCAGAAGAGGGCATTGGATTCTCTGGAACTGGATTGTGAGTGGTTGTGAGCCACCATGTGGATACTGTGGATTGAACCTGGGTCCTCTTGAGAAGAGCAAGTGATCATAACCACTAAGCCATCCTTCCAGCCTCATATATTTTTTTTTTAAAGATCAGTTTAGTAAAGTGTAACAGCACCTAACCCAGATGTTTCTCTGAAGTATAACCTGAGGTCACAGCCTTGCTTTATCCATCTTAAAGACTGACCAACTTCTCTTAGGAACAGTTCATTCTTTAATTAGTTTGGCTCAATACAGGGTTTCTCTTGCACCAGCCTCTCAGTGCTGGGCTTCTGAAGTGGCCACCACACCTGGTTAGTTGAGCAAATTAAAGATGCGATTGTTACTGGCCAAGTCCAAGAGTTCCCTTAGCATCGGGTTATAAAGATCATGCCTTTTTGAAGTATCTCCATTTGTTCTCTAGCACCTTTGCAATTGGTATGCTTCTTTTCTTAATGATTTATTTTTATTTTTTATGTGTATTCCCTGTGAGAGTGTCTGATTACTTAGAAATGGAGCTATAGACAATTGTGAGCTGCCCTGTGGATGTTGGGAATTGAACCTGGTTTCTCTGGAAGAGCAACTAGTGCTGTTAGCTGCTGAGTCATCTCTCCAGCCCTTAGTATGTTTCTTTACTTATTTTCTTTACCTTTCTAGAGCTCCTGCAGTTAGAACCACCTATAATATGCAGACTTAAAGGCATTGAGTCCTGTTGAAGGACCCAAGGGTGAGTTAGGTGGCTAGTAATCTTCTGGAATGATTGTATTGACTTACGAGAATACATCAGGTTCATAGTTTAGTTTTATTTATACATGCTCACTTGATCTCCAGCTGCACAAGACAAGTCTGCATCTGCTTATGCTAAATCTGCTTGTGCTAAATGGGGCAGGGTGACCCTATACTCAGGCTGGTCTTGGAGTGACTATGTTGCCTGGGATGGTCCCCAAGTCACAGACCTTCTACCTCAGCCTCCTTTTATGCTTCTAAGTGGCTTCATTTTAAATTAGTGAGTGTCACTGGAATCACAAAGGCAGTCTTTTCCTGAATTCCTTTACCTCCTGGTTGATTTGGAGGAGGCTGTTCTTTTTTTTTTCCTGCCAATGAATTGTTTTTTTTTGATTGAAAAAAAATTTTCCGCCTCCCCGCACTCCTCTCCCTCTCCCCCCCACTCCTCTCCCCCTCCCTCTCCAGTCCGAAGAGCAGTCAGGGTTCCCTGCCCTGTGGGAAGTCCAAGGTCCTCCCCCCTCCATCCAGGTCTAGGAAGGTGAGCATCCAAACAGGCTAGGCTCCCACAAAGCCAGTTCATGTATTAGGAACAAAACCCAGTGCCATTGTCCTTGGCTTCTCATCAGCCCTCATTGTCCGCCATGTTCAGAGAGTCCGGTTTTATCCCATGCTTTTTCAATCCCAGTCCAGCTGGCCTTGGTGAGCTCCCAATAGATCAGCCCCACTGTCTCAGTGGGTGGGTGCACCCCTCGTGGTCCTGACTTCCTTGCTCATGTTCTCCCTCCTTCTGCTCCTCATTGGGACATTGTGAGCTCAGTCCGGTGCTCCATTGTGGGTCTCTGTCTCTATCTCCATCCATCGCCAGATGAAGATTCTACGGTGATATGCAAGATATTCATCAGTATGGCTATAGGATAGGGCCATTTCAGGTTCCCTATCCTCAGCTGCCCAAGGAACTAACTGGGGACATCGCCCTGGGCACCTGGGAGCCCCTCTAGCACCAAGTCTCTTGCCAACCCTAAGATGGCTCCCTTAATTAAATTAAAGATATGTGCTTCCCTGCTCCCATATCCACCCTTCCTTTATCCCAACCATCTCATTTCCCCAAGTTCCCCCCATCCTCCCCTTCTCACTTTTCTCTCCCCATCTCCCCTTACCCCCATCCCAGCCCACCCCCAAGATCCCAATTTTTTGCCAGGCAGTCTTGTCTACTTCCCATATCCAGGAGGATAACTATATGTTTTTCTTTGGGTTCACCTTATTTAGCTTTTTAAGGATCACAAATTATAGACTCAATGACCTTTATTTATGGCTAGAAACCAATTATGAGTGAGTACATCCCATGTTCATCTTTTTGGGTCTGGGTTACCTCACTCAGGATAGTGTTTTCTATTTCCATCCATTTGCATGCAAAATTCAAGAAGTCATTGTTTTTTACCGCTGAGTAGTACTCTAATGTGTATATATTCCACACTTTCTTCATCCATTCTTCCATTGAAGGGCATCTAGGTTGTTTCCAGGTTCTGGCTATTACAAATAATGCTGCTATGAACATAGTTGAACAAATGCTTTTGTAATGTGATAGGGCATCTCTTGGGTATATTCCCGAGTGGTATTATTGCTGGGTCCTGGGGTAGGTTGATCCCGAATTTCCTGAGAAACTGCCACACTGATTTCCAAAGTGGTTGCACAAGTTTGCATTCCCACCAGCAATGGATGAGGGTACCCCTTAGAGGAGGCTGTTCTTTATCAAGGAGCACTGCTCCTTTCTTCTATTTCTCTGTAGAACATGCCTGTTGGCTGTAAGGGTGGGGTGTTTGTTTGGGGACTTTACTCACTGTTACATCACTGGTGCCTAGAGGAGCCCTCACAGAAGAGGTTCTCTTAATTAGACTGTCAGACTTGGTCTTGGTTCACAGGTCTAGTAAATGTGTCACCTTCATTTTCTTTATATAAATACACTCCCCACATAGATGCATTTAAAGCAGTGGTTCTCAACCTTCCTAATGTTGCAACCGTTGAATACAATTCATCATGTTGTGGTGTCCCCCAACCTTAAAATTATTTTTATTGCTACCTCATAACTGTAACTTTGCAACTTTTATGAATTGAAATGTAAATATCTGTGTTTTCTGATGGTCTTAAGTGACCCCTGTGAAAAAGGGTCATTCGACAACCCCCCAAAGGGGTCTCTGCCCACAGGTTGAGAGCTGCTGGTTTTAAGTATTTCGTTATTAAAAGTTATAGATGTGTAGTAAATGAAACAGTAGAACAGGGACATAATAAATCTTCCTGTGCCTTATAGTATTAGCTTCTAACCATTTGGGGGCCTCCTTTCTGAAATATTTTTGCATGTATAACTGTGTGTGTGTGTGTGTGTGGCATCACAGAAGTTTCTCTTTTCCCCGTAGTTCTTAGATCTAGCACACAGCGTTAAGATGGAATACACAGACTTGGATTTTAATTCCTAGAAGATGTGCGGTATAGTTGTTACCTTTTGCAGTTGTAATATTTTACCCAAATCCGTGGGTCCCCACAAAAGCCAACAAAGGAGACTGAGTTCCATATGTAAAAGCAATGAGCTTTTATTTTAATCAAGTTTACAAACTCGGTCTCTCTGCACGTCCAATGTATTGGAATATCCGGAGAGCCCCGAGCTCAACTAGAATTGGGTTTCTATAGTAGTAAAGGTGGGGGTGAGGTCTGAGGTTCAGGACCCCTGATTGGCTGACATTTGTCTAGGGGTATCCTGGTGAAGTGCCCCTGCAGGTGCTCCTATCTACAGCAGTTGGAATGTCAGGCATTTCCTTTGAATGGTCTGCTCTTGGGTGGGGGTCGGGTAATCTCAGTTTGTGGTATTTTCCTGCTACCAGGTATTGCTTCAGGGTAAACTACTGACACTCAGGCCTTTATTTAAAGTTATTGAAGGCCAGAGTCCTGGGTGCTAATAGTTGGAAGTAAAGAACTTCCTTTGAGTGACTTCCCAGACTTAAGTTATCATGGCTGGCCCCCACAGTAAGAATTCAACTCAGGGCCTCAAACATACTAGACATGTGTTAATCTAACTGAGCGGCCTCCCAAGACAGGAGGTATTATTTTGTAAGATGGCATCAGGAGGCATAGTGTATCAGTTTTGTCCTCCAGGAGATGTTTGTTGTTGCTGGGGTGAGTGGGTGTGGGGTTATTACTGGTGTCTAGTGCGCAGAAGCTGGGAATGCTCTTCAACAGTTTATAAACACAAAGGGCTGCAGCTGAGCCACCTCCTCTGGGGGGGAGGGGCAGGGGCCATTTCACTAGTCCTGAAATTGAACAGTTCCGGATTAACATAAAAAATTGAGTGGAAAGGGGCAGAGTGAATGTCAATGAAAGCTCTGTTAACTCCACTAAATTAATTGCAGGTTCATGTCATTTCTTATAATAAATTATTACATGTGCTATTCCCCAAGGACCATAATATGTACATGATTTCTGTTTTTTAAATTAAGGACTCTAGGGACAGTTTGGTATTTCTAAAATTTTAACTTTAAAGTTAGTATAACAGTAGACACTGCCTTCATGAACTACTGTGTTACAAAGCTTATTTGAGCATGCTCCACATTTCTTGATAGATAGGTATTTGTACTTACCTTTTAATTTTATTGTAAATTTGTTAATCAAATATCAATTTAATTTTGCTCTCATTATCTTCTGGTTTATTTAATTATTTCATGAAAGGGGGATTTTTTTTTTTCTTTATTGAGACAGGGTTTCTCTGTGTAGCCTTGGTTGACCTGGAACCCAAACCACACTGGCCTTATAGAAGGTTTGTCCCATACTATTCTGAAGAGGGACTTCTCTTAATCCTTAGATTTGTGTGTGTGTGTGTGTCCTAAACACTTATTTGTTGTTGGTGTCCTCTTTCTTTTTTCATGCAAATAAGGAATCATGAAGGTTAAATTTCTTGTCTGAAGTCACTCTGCTACAGTGACAAAAACAAGACTAACTCAGATGTGAACTCCATGTCTTAGGTATCTGCTTTTGGGGCATCTTTGTACCCCTGAAATTTCCCACTGAAAGCACTGTCAAAGGCATTGTGTAGGAAGTGTGATTCATGAGCTACCTCCACTGGTATCCACAACTGGCTGGACCCTGAGTTACAAGACACCTTAGCAAGCCTCCCTATGACAGCTGTGCTTGCTGAAGTTCAAGGTTTTCTCTTAAGGCTATGACATTGCTTATTCATTGTTAATGTTTTAACTATGAGGTTACTGTACAAAGTATGCTAATAATAAAGATGTAAAGCTGGTTGCTTGTGCATTCATTTTCAAAACAGCAGGACCAATGTTCTACAGATTGAGATCATAACAATGTGACAAGCAAAAATGGGATTTGCCATTTTTCTTGTAAATATAGACGGTGTAAACAGTGGTGTCCCTTAAGGAAGTATCCCAGTAGGAGAGAAGAAAATTACCTAAAGGTTAGAAGTCTGAAGTGAAGTGACTAGGAACAAGTAATTTGAACTGGTTAACACTGGTGACTGTTTGCTTTATCTTCCTGGATTGAAACTGGGAGATCAGATAGGCACTAACCGAAGGTGGCTATGTAACACACAAAATGTGGTGATTGCACTAGGAAACTGGTTTGTAATGGATTTATTACAGAACTCAAGCAGTATGAAATAATTCCTACTTTTGTTTTAATAGGCCTATATTTTATCTTGTTGAAATAGTAACATCTGAATTGAGATACTGTATCACTGTAAAATGCCTCATTTTAGAGGCCTAAAATAGGACAGAAATATAAACTATCAGATTTAACAGGTTTTATATTGATCTTAGGTTATTGAGCTAAGATCATCTTATCTGAATAAATTTTATTTTTAAGTGGTTTCCAAGTGTCTTGTTATTTGTGGGTGAGTTTTTCTGTTTAATAAGTCTGTTTTAGCCTGTAGATACTGGTGTATCAACCCAAACTGTTGGGGCTTAGCTGTAGTGTAGGAACATCTGTGCAATAAAACTAATTTTAAAATGGAAGTTTTCTACTAAATGGGAAAGATTATTATTTTCTGCTTAAATCTGAAGATAGTGAAAACTGATAAATGAGTTGTGCATGAAAAAACAAATTGGAGGACAGGGAGAAAAAAATGGGCAGTCATTAAATGTTCAAGAACTCAAAGAGGCTGAGTTTTCCTGAACCTCTCCAAGGTGGATGTTAATAGTTATTTTGTGTTACTCCAGCTGTTGAAGAGATCTGATATCTTTAGCATTGGTTGCTATTTATTTATTTTGTAAAGCTTTATTTATTATGTAGACAGTGTTCTGCCTGCATGCATGCCTGCCAGAAGAGGGCACCAGATCTCATTACCATGTAGACCTCGAGAACAGTCAGTACTCTTAACCTCTGAGCCATCTCTCCAGCCCCTTATTTATTTTTAATAACAGAGTCTTATTATGTATCTCTGGCTGGCCCATAACTCACTGTGTAAACCAGGGTGGCCTTGAACTGCTTCTGTCTCCAGTGCTAGTATTAAAGGCATGCACTGCCATGCCCAACTAACATTAGCTTTATTTAAAAGTATCTTTGTTGAGAGATAATTCACAGACCATAAACTTCATTCACTTAGAGCCCTTAATTCAAAGCATATCCTGCTATACCACCATCACAATACCAATTTACAGTATTTTCTTCCTATTCAAAAGAAACTGCCCCATATTCACCAGCCCCTTCCCTCTATGCAGATCTAGTTAATGCTAAAATTAATTTATTTTCGAAGAGCAGCCTGTGGTGTGGCACCATTGGAACTTGATTCCTCTCACGGCTGACTGTTTGATCTGTCATGTGCCTGCTCTGGCACTCCTATTGGGTAGTGAACGTTTGCTTTGTTTCACTTGTCAGCTTTGTGAAGAGCAGTGCTGCACTCGAGTGCAGTGTGTTAATTCTGGACTTCAGTGTCTTCGATGGCTTCTTGAAGCACATTTCATGGAACCTGCCAAACTGTTCTCTAAAGTAGTCGCACCATTTTACCTTCTCAGATTTTGTTTGAGAGTTCTAGTAGCTCCACATTTCAGGGGCCTGGGGCTTTGTGTGTATATGTATTATTTATATAAATATTCTATATGTATTGTGCTTTTCACTTTCTTGATAATATTATTTGTAACATAAGCATCCAGTTCATTTATTTTTAGTTTTTTCTGTGCTTGTGTTCATGTGATATTGGTGTCATATGGGAAAACTCCTTGACTAATTTAGGATCACTAATATTTGTGGTTTTGATTTTTGGTTTTGTTTTTCATTTTTAAGAATTTATTTTGTGGCTTCTCCTTGGTAGCCATTTGTTGCCTACTTTCCTTACTCTTGCCCTGTCTACAGAGTGTGTGTAAGTGGGAGTTTGCAATGCTCGCCCATCTTACTTATATTAGTCCAGTGTTTTATCTACGTTGTAACAGTTGATAAGGACATTCCTTAAAAAAATATGTGGATACAGGCCTGGAATCTCAGCACTTGGGAGGTAGACGCAGGCACATAGGCAGTTCAAATTCTTGATCTAAAAGTTGGAGGCCAGCTCTGGCTACAATGAGATCCTGTCTCAAAAGGCAAACAAAAAAAGTAAAAAGTGGGAGGCTAGATTTAATTTCAGTATGGAAATTAAGTAAATAAATAATGTGAAAATAAATTTTATTTTGCTGAATTAAACAGAATATTTATTTGCTGTAGGGTCTCATGTGTCCCAGCATCGCATGTAGCTGAGGATAACCTTGAACCTTTGGTCTTCCTGCTTTCGCCTCCCAAGTGATTGGAGTATAAACATGGACTGCATATCTGGCTTTTATTTCTGTTACAGATTCAGCTCTTAGGCTTTTAACACTTTTTCAGTTCATTATTGTATATGATGTAAAGTAAATGTTTTTCTTTTTTTTTACGTGTTACTATACAGTTATCCCAGTTCAATGTGTTATGTTTGCCTTTATTATCTCATAGACTTTTAGATATTCTACACGAGCCAGGTGAAGTGTCCACTTTTGGTAGCACTAGTGAGACTTTATCAGAATCTCTGCTCCCACCCCAGCCATACACTTAAAACTAATATAGCCTTAGAGTGGGTTTGGAATTCAAGAGTGTGAGTCTCCCAAGTTGGGTTTGTATTTGTTTGGCTTCGTTTTGTTTCTAAGATTGTTTTTCTTGATACTTTATTTCCATATGAATTTTAAGATCAGTTTGTCAGTTAGGTTTGGAAAGCTCTTTATTGTTGTCTAAGATTTGTTTTTTTATATATATGGGTGTTTTATCTTCATATATTACATGTACTACCTGTGTGCTTGGAGGCCAGAAGAGGGCATCAGGTCCCCTGGAACTAAAGTGACAGACTGTGAGATACTATATGGGTGCTGGGAATCAAACCTGTGGTCAGTGTTCTTACACTGCTGAGCCATCTCCAGTCCTATGTGGTTTTGCTCATTAACTGTAGGCTGGTGGGATCTGTATCTGTTAAAGGAGACAGCTATGAACCTGAGTTAAGTACTCTAAACTGCTGAGATGTCTCCAGCTCCTTTGTGTAGAATCTTTAAAAAAAAAAAAAAGAATCTTTAGTTTGTTTGGTTTCTGAGTCAGTAATTGTTTGGTTTATAATAATTTAAGCAATAGGTAGTTGTTGAAATTTGTGTGTCTCTATCATCAATGCCAGTGTAATTAGTGCTATCTGTACTTATACCCCAAGAACTTGCCTTACTATACTTTATGGGGTAGGAACTTTCCAGATCTCCTCTTGGCAAAGGTTCTGATCTCTGTCTTTATTATGTTTCTCTTGTTTTGTTTTGGTTTGGTTTTGGTTCAGTTTTTTTTAACTGCTTTTATTAGTGTAGTGAAGTAATGAAGATTCTATGTAGCCTGTTCATTTTTAGAATTCTTTGTGTTGTGCCCCATAAATAAGATAGCATGACTCCTAGCCAAACAGGAAGCTGGTACTGGACTTAGGAAGCATTTAGAAGAAGTGGCTGAGCTGAAAGAAGAGGCAGTGCAGTGTGCTTGGTCTTTTGTCTCAACTCTTCTAAAGCTGTGGTATCACTTTGTGTTATTTTTTTCCTTTACTTCCACTGTATACACACTAATACTAATGTTTGTTTGCTTGTTTTTTTACTTAACCAAGGTCAAAATCTTATTTGCAAAAAAATGTAGTGAATAATGACTTAAAACTTGTACTAATGGTCCTGTGGCACTAAATCATGAGAATATCAGTGTCACACACATTGATGCGCAGTGTGTCCTATTGCTGCACTAGTCTGGGGAGAGGAGAGAAGAATGAGAACTAACTAGATCAGTGCTGGAGATACACAACTCAATGGTAAAGCATGTGTTTAAACGTGCAGATCTCTGGTTTCGTCCCCAGCACCAAAGAACGGGAAAGCTTTTACTTCAGTCTTACTTTTAAATCGATGCCAATGAATACTTAATGCTGTAATAATATATTCCTTTCTTTGCCTGCTCAGCCCCAGGAAGTAGAGACTATTCCCTAAATGACCAGTTATAAAAATCTCTTCTGCAGATAATATCACCTACTGCATTGTTTTTGGCTGCAAAAGTGGAAGAACAGGCTCGAAAGCTTGAACATGTTATCAAAGTAGCACACGCTTGTCTTCACCCCCTAGAACCACTGCTGGATACAAAATGTGATGTATGTAAAAATGGGGGTTGTTCTGTTGTTTTCATTTTCTTTAGAAATTTGAATCTAGGAACTATCTGACAAATGCTTTTTTATGCTTCATGAATTTGTATGTCATCCTGAATTATATTGCTTTGAATCATGCTACTTGGTTCACAGTTATTTTGAAGTGTTTGCGAATTCAGAGACTGTCTTGGAGTCTCTATTGCTATGAGGAGACACCATGACCGTGGCAACTCTTATAAAGAAAAATATTTAATTGGGACTGGCTTACAGTTTCAAAGCTTTAGTCTGTTATCATCATGGCAGGGCACAGCGACATGCAGGCAGACACGGTGCTAGAGGAGAAGCCGAGAGTCCTACATCTTGATCCACAGCAGCAGAAATAAAAACTGTGGTGCACTTGGGTATAGCTTGAGCACATATGAGACCTCAAAGCCCACCCCCACAGTGACACACTTGCACCACCAAGACCACACCTCCTAATAGTGCCACTCCTTGTGGACCAAGCACTCAAACACATTAGTCTTTGGGGGCCATTCCTAATCAAGTCTCCACAGTGACTTATCCTCACAGTATACCTGCAGTGGAAAGGATAGGTCCTTTGTGGCCTCTTGGTAGGTGTGTCCAAGACCAGAAGTTGAGTAACTCTCCAGTGAAACAGAGGAAGTAAGACTCTGGTTTATTCTAGTTTGGTTACCCTTCTCAAGTTCTGTGGGATCCTAAAATGAGACCTGCAAGTGTGGGCCTTTGCAATTTTTCTAGCATTATGGGTAGGTAAGTCATTCAATTGGACTCTTCACCCACTTAGTGGCTACCAAGTTTTGTTAGTTCCATTTGATTTAGGACAAGTTTAAAGTCCTAAGTTTAGACTCTGATAGAAGATTGATAAGTTAATGCTGATCTTTAAATGAACAAAATAACCACTGCATGCATTGGATAATAAGCAATTGTAATTGTTTGACAGTAGTTCTCATAGTTGCTGTTAGAATAAACTCATTCAAGTATGTACATGCTAATGTTTTAAAAATCAGCTTAGTGACATTAAAGATGATTTCACTGTCTGGGATATGGGGTTAGTGTGGTCTCAGAAAAATGAGCACTCGTGTGTGTGCATATATTTAGAACAGATCTACCTGGGTCTAGTTCTGTATATAGTTAGTCTAGGCTAGCCTCAAACTGAGTTAGTCTGCCTCAGCCCCCAAGAGAGTAGCCACCATGCCCATCTCAAATATGATCTATTGACTTCCTTCTCGTCTGGGTCAATTGTTAGGGTCCTAAAACTGGGGTAGCAGGAAAATTTCTATATTCTTTCTTCCAAGAGCTTTGAGAAGGGAGATTGGTTCTTGGATTTTAAGGAAAGATTCTGTGATAATTTGTGTCTCTATGGTGAATGGATGACATTGATCTAGGACTTAAGATTTGCATTTTCTAGGGAAGTTAATTCTAAAACTAATTCACAGATGTGGTTGGTAAGTTTTCTCTTCAAAGTCAGGTTTGAGTTAAGTGCTCTTCCTTGGCTTGATGCTCCTGTCCTTGGTGTCTAGAGGCAATAATACCTGTGAACTTAGGCTGTGCAGATTGTGGGTCTTTATTCAGTTAACCTACCCTGCTTCGTGGCACTCTGTTTTATTTGTTCCTTTGGCTTTGTTTACTATCTGTATTAGACTTGTCCCAAGAGCAAACATGCTCCATCTACTACTGCCTTGTATTTGTAAGCAACTACTGAACTATAATCCTCATGAGGTCTAACAGTCTAGGACTCTAGTGGTGTTTTATTTATTCTAAACCTCTAATACCATTTTTGTCTGACAGGCTTATCTTCAGCAGACTCAAGAACTGGTTTTACTTGAAACCATAATGCTACAAACACTGGGTATGTGCTCATATCATTTTGTGTTCACTAATGTAATATTCTAAACAAAAAATTTTAGAATAGCTTCTTATTGAAGAAAGTTGTTTAAAACTAGTTTTGGGCCAGGTGGTGGTGGTGTACACCTTTAATCCCATCACTTGTAGGCAGGCTCTATGATTTCAAGACCAGACTGGTCTACAGAGCTAGTTCCAGGACAGCCAGGGCTATGAAGAAAAACCAAGGAAAAAAGAAAAGAAGGGAAAAGGAATGTTAGATAACAGGCTGAGGTCAGATAAATACAAGCTCTGGGGAGATCCGAATTTAAATCTAAGTTTCTGACAACCATTGTAACCTTGGGGCAGTTTTCTTACCTTTTACATTCCCATTCTCATATATGGAATAAGATTTGCTCTATTATAGCAAATTTTTTTGTTTTTATTTTACTGCTAGTCCATTTTCAAATGTTAAATAGAAATGTAAGTACATACCTCAGTACATATCTCAGCCCTCAGGAGGCAGGGCAAGCAGCTCTCTGAGTTTGAGGGCTTCTAGTACTACATAGTAACCCAGTCTGAAAAATACAAATAGAAACATAGCTACATGTGCTGACAGATTTTTATTATAAAAGTAACTTATTTAAAGCACATGAATTAAGTTTTATCAAAAGATACAAAAGTGAAAGTTAGAATCCAGTTATTTGACATAACGTCTTAATTACAAAATTATGTATTACAAACATGATATTAATATGACATTATAAAACATAGATGTATTTTTATGGTATGAAAGCATTACATAGGAGCTGAAAGTAGGAGTCAGGTAGAAGAACTCTCAACTTCCATGTTCATGGGCTGTGTTCCATCCCCAGCACCACTAACAAAAGTAGTCACTGCACGATGTTCATGCCTTAGGATGCATTCGTAAACTCAGAATGGATGCATGCTATTAAAGTGTGCATTAAAAACATCTCTTTGAAATATTATTTTGCTAGTTAATTACAAGAAAGATGTAAATAAAATACACCTTTAAACACTGATTACTCATTTGTTAGATTTTAGACTAAGCATTCTAAAGATACTAAGTAGTAAAAGCAAATATCCTGCCATATGGAAGAGCTGATTGGATATTCATTGAAAACTTTCCAACCCTTTTCCTTGAGTTTCTGAAGCTGTTTTTAGAAACGGCCTGCCTGTCCGCATGACTCTTATTAGGAGATATAGCTGTGCTCCTTTGGTTTAACAGTAAAATGAATAGAGCTGCTGTATGTAAAGTTCTTTGATGCTGCTGTTGGCAGCCGATGTGTTTATGAGAAATTTTTTCCCACATCCTTCTGAAACAAAGATTCTTAATGTTAAAAGGAGAAAATGTGTAATCTGCTGCTATAATAATAATTATTTGATGATTTGAACTCAGGTGAATTGAAACTCTGAATTTTAAATCAAGATGGCCATGATATTTTTTAAATAATTGTCTGTTTTCCTATTGAGACATGAGAAACTAGTTATCATTTATTCTGGAGGGTAATGGACATGTCAGCAATGAGAAGCTTTAATGCTGGCTTTGGATTTCTCTTTAATACTGAAGAGTATACTAGACATCTTATGGGGAGCTGCATTGCTCAGGCAAGTATTGTAGTGGTAAGTAGTTGGGAAAAAAAGTGCTTTTCATTTCAGGTTTTGAGATCACCATTGAACACCCACACACAGATGTAGTGAAATGCACCCAGTTAGTAAGAGGTGAGTGGTCCCTCGGCCATCTGGGATGAGTGTTGATGTGTTCTTTCCTCTAGGATTGGTATGGATGCTGTGTGTTCTTCTAGCCTTTTGTTGGATTTTATTAGGAAGGGAAAATATAAGCTGGGGAGTGGTGACACACACCTTTAATTCCAGCACCTGGGAGGCAGAGGTAGGCAGATCTCTGTCAGTTCAAGGCCTGCCTGGTCCACAAAGTGAGTTCCAGGGTAGCCAGGGCTACATAGAGAAACAGTGTCTCAACAGTTGGGGGGGGGGGTAATTTTGAAATAGTAGTATTCATCTACTTCTGTTTGTGTTTCTCCAAGTGCATTTAGTTGCTTTTTTGTGATACTAGGGAAAACTAACAAAGCACATCATATGTTTCTATTAAGCCTTATGTAAACAGGAGCCCTTTGTGTTTGTTGTGACCCTAAAACTTCCCACTGTTGCCTATGTTGCTTGTCTGGTTCTGGATTGTTTATGGGTACATCATAGCCTCTGGGGAGCAGTCCTGTGTTTTTTTTCCTCCTTTTGAAGATAAGATCCTGTGTTTTTGGTATCTTGCAGGATTTTTAAACAAAATGGCTAAGACTTTTGAAGACCTTGGGATTTTTGTTGCTGTTTGAGAGAGAGAGAGAGAGAGAGAGAGAGAGAGAGAATTGTAATATTCTCATTCATTCTAAATTGAATTCATTTTATATCCAAATAGCACTTTGTTTTTCTACCAGCAACACTGGAAGATAAGCCTAGGGTCCATAACCAACACCCTTGCTAACAAAGTGGAGTTCTAAGATTTTTGTGTTTTGGGGGGGGGGGTTGTTTTTCAAAACAGGGTCTCTGTGTAACAGCCCTGGCTGTCCTGGAACTCACTTTGTAGACCAAGCTGGCCTCTAACTCACAGAGATCCTCCTCCCTCTCCCTCCCAAGTGCTGGGATTAAAGGTATGCACTACCACCAGTCTGAAAGACTCATTTTTTAATCCTAGGATCACATTATCAGTGAAATCACTTTGTAAACCACAATATTTTAATTATGGTTCCTGTTCTTCACAATCATACAAATATATTTTGTAGCACATTCTCTTGCCTAGTTACAGTAAAGTACAGACTTAAATAGCTAACTTATCTGTTGTAGATGTTGAATTAAGAAGAAATGCTGGGAGGTTGATCTTCCTGAAAATCTGAAAGAATATATAGTTTTTTGCAAGGTAGCAGACCATGTAATTTACTCTAAATCAGGAACCTAATGAAGAAAGGCATTAGTATGTGTTTAACAAAGGTGTATGTATTGCTTTAGGAAATAAAGCTGGATTTTAAATTAACACTTAAAAATGCAAATTTGATAGAGAGAGAGTACTCAAGAGAGATCACAGTGGGTGGGGGCTCTGTCTCATCTTTGAGGTAGCTGAGTTTCCTTCCTTTAAAGATGTTCTTTTATCTTTAGTATCTTTGTTTCCTTCCCTGTTACAGCTTTGAACTAACAAGACTACTTTCCCTCCATTCCTGTTTAGAAACAGCCCTTAGGAAATGTGTTACCACAATTGAATGTTTTTATTATTTTATGGGGTGTTTGTTTGTGGGTATGATTCATATAAAGCCCTCACCTCCCACTTCAGATGAGACATTTGCTACTTTGCTGCAGAATTGGCTGTTGTCATTTTACAGGGACCTTTCACTCTGATCTCTCCTTCCCTCCCCACCAGGAAAGAATACCATACTTAAGTCACACTGCCTCCAAGACCTCTGGTGCTCTGACAGTCTTCCTTAGCACAGCTCTGCCAGACCCAGTCCCTTTTGTTAAATCCTCCCTTGATGATCACATGGGGCAGCAGGGATTTCAGGTGCCAAGAGTGACAACCAGGAGGGGAAGGAGTCTGGGGACTAGGGAGGGTGGGGGTGGGGGCTGGTGGGGTACTTCCTATTGGGAAGGATATGGGGTAGGAGAAGGGGAAGAAAACCTATTCAGTGTCTTACAGAACTAGTTAAAAATTGCTTTCCTGTTGGGGACCAGTGTCGGAAGCATCCTCATTCCCCTTAGAAAACTCCTCTTTCTAGGTATTATCTTTAATTGGAGTCTGTAAGTTAAAAAACAAATGTAGTGGGGCTTCCTACTTTTTGTTAATGTGTAATAATGTGATAAAGAACTGAGGTTTGTGCCCTGAGTTTGGGGTGGGGGTTGTTTTGTTCCTTTTTGAAGGAAATTTAAACCAACCTAAATATGTTGACAGGATTAAGTTTGGCAGGCAACTCTTTGTATTTTGTATTAGACTTCAAAAATCTTTTCTTCTTCTTCTTCTTCTTTTTGTTTTTTGTTTTTTTTAAATCCAGGAGAATGCTTTATTTCAACTTTTAGCTGACTAGATGCTTAACTTAGTAACAAGTTTAGCCTAGCTAAAAGCAAATCGGCTTGTTTCTCAGATCTATGGGGGATAGCAAGAAACATTTGAGTGAATGTTGTTGAAGATTTTCAGTAGTATAGAAAATGATGGCGCTCTTGTGATATTTGTAAGTAGTAAGTAAAATTTACTTTTTGTGTACAAATCTTTGATGTTTTGTTGTATTGAGAGTTTTGTGGTGTTTACACATTGAAGCTGATGATATTGTCTTCGTTCTTCTTTCTTTTCTTACAGCAAGCAAGGATTTGGCACAGACATCCTATTTCATGGCTACCAACAGGTTGTTATCCTGACCCTCTTTGTTGCACTGTTGTAGCACACTATAGCTTCCTTTAATGCAGGGCCCCCTCAATGTGTCTCTTGCCCTTGTTGCAACAGGAGACTGGACCATCTACTGTGGTGGTACCTTCCTGGTTGCTTTGCGGTGTATTGTACAAGGGACTTTGGGCACAGAGGGGTTAAATGCACACTGTGAAGTGTAGTGGTGCTTTCTGGTGGCATATTCTCGATTTGTGAGTGCATAAGTCTAAACTTGGTAGCCTGAATAGCAGCTAAAGATTACACAGAGCTAAACTTAACCTAGAAACTTGGTAAGTATAAAGCTATTTCTAGTTTACAATTATAGTTAAATGACATTTCTTTTTTTTTTAATTTTCACATTTATCCAGTCTTTTAAAATAATTGCTAAAGTTTCTTAAGTAAAATTTATGTGATTTGAGACTTGTTCTAGATAATATTCCAAACAGTAAATTAGAAGTCGTCAAATATCATCAGTGCCTAAGCTAGCAGAGATAGTATTTATTCCAGAAGTCCCGATTTCCATTTATAGAAAGTGAAAATGTAGTATGTGTTTGTATGTTTCACCTATTCTAAACTAGAAAAATAGTTTGAAGGAGGCTCTAAAATTGAATGCATAATTCTGTTCTGGGTTGGTATTATTGTTGAAAGTTTTTTAAGTGGGCACTGTGGAAGTACACCAAACTACCTTTTTGGTGTAGCAAAACTTAGTTCTCTGGCCATGGTGTCATGCCCCGTCATCCCAGCACTGGAAGACAGAGACAGGAAGATCAGGATAGCAGGGTTGTCCTTGACTATGCAAAGAGTTTGAGGCCAGTCTGGGCTACATGAGACCCTGTCTCCAAAAACTATTTAAAAAAACTTTGCTTAAAAAGCCAGCCTATAAAATGTCATGTGCTCAATTTTGGGTATATAATGAAAAGTAAAGATAGTATTTCTTAGTATTAACCTATTTTGAGCATTGAAATTTTTTTTTTGCAAAAGGTAAGTTCTCTTTGAGGCTTTGCTGGAAGGGGACACAGAAATGTACATGAACAGGGACTAACAGCTCTGACCTGCTAAGAAGTACTTTTGCTGTTAAGTTACATCGAATGGTCTGGTCTTTGATTGTGCCATTAAAATTGCTTTGTTTTATAATGTCTTTACATTTTTTCATAATGTTTAAAAAAACAAACCAAGATTACCACAAAAAAGGTTTAAAAGGTTGTATTTTGTATATGATGATTATTGTAAATATACTGGTTTACCTTTGTGTGATTGTTAGGTTTTAAAACAAAAAAATGATTATTATTAATCAATTAAATAAAATATTACTATGCTGTGGAGGGATGAGAATAAGGGAAGTGATCTATTAAAGGTTTTTTATTATAATTTTCAGTAGTGTTCACTCTTAATTTAATAGAATATTGTTATGTAAAGAAAAACACTTCTGATTTTATGTTTGCTTTTGTCTTACGGCAAATGTTTTTCTTTGTTTTACATATTTTGAATTTTTGTGGCCCTCCACTTTTAAATCCATTCTACACCAGTTTGCATCTTACGACCTTCTGTCTTCAGTACAAACCCACGGTGATAGCATGTGTATGCATTCATTTGGCTTGCAAATGGTCCAATTGGGAGATCCCTGTGTCAACTGATGGAAAGCACTGGTGGGAATATGTGGACCCTACAGTTACCCTAGAGCTGCTAGATGGTAAGCAGAGGGAAGAGGTCCTTTCCTATGTGAAGACTATAGTGTAAGCTTTTTCTGTATATGCACTAGCTACCTGAAGCAGTTGCCAGTGTTGGTCAGTCCACTTGTACACCACAGTGGCTTCAATATTAATCCCAGATGTCCTTTAATTTACTAGTGTCCGGATTTCAGAAGATAATGTCTCTTTACAGCCTGAATTTAATTCCATTTTAGTAATTTGATGGAAGAACTTAAAAGTATAGAGTACTTTGCAGTAAGGAACCTATGAACCATATTAACCATGAAATGTTTACTAACCACCAGTTCACACAAAACCTTTTTGGGGTTCCTCAATAAATAGAATTGTTAAATTTTATTAATCTGTCTCCTTGCCTCATTAAATACTGTAGGTCGGTGGACTGTGAATAAAGGTGGACTGGGTGTGGTGACACGTACTGTTAATCTTAGTAATTGGGAGACAAAGGCAGATAGATCCTGGGTTCAAGGCCATCTAGAAATACACAGGGAGACCCTGTCTCAAAGAAATAAAAACAAAGAATAAGCTGGAGATATAACTTACTGGTTTAGTTTTTTTCAACTAGGACCACAGTGTAGCTAGCTAGGTAATGGATGTGTACTCAGAATAGATAAAGTCCTAGGCTCAATACCAAGCACTTTTAGAAGTGTAAACTCACAGTTGGGTACTAGCTTCCTATATAAACTGTGAAACATTAGGCCAAGGGGTTTCTTCCTTGTGATGTTCTCTTACATTATTAATTAATTAGGAGACAACTAGGTACAAGTCCTACCAGTTATGAACTTGAGGTTTGAGGGTCTCTGGTTAAGAGACAGTGGTAGCTGATTAAAGCATAAGATAGATTGTTAAGGTGCGTGAGTGGCACTCAAGCAGGTGCTAGATTTCAGAAAGAAAATAGACAACGAACAGGTTTTCAGCTTACCTGTTTTTTAGGCTTCCAGTCTGTTTACAAGAGGAGGGCTGATGGGGAGACAGGGTTTACCTCGATTACTATTAAAAGTACTGACTTACTATAGAGAGTGCAGAGCCCTGAGTTCTAGAGTTTGTGAGGCAGTAGGGTTTCTGTTGTAAATATAGCTCCACGTCAGCTGAAAGGAGCCACAAGCAGTTTATGAGCCAGTAGTGGGTCTGCAGGTCACATTTGCCTGACTGTTGTTGGCCTGCCCCACTTACAAAACATGTTGGGTTTTTTTTTTTCTCCCTCTTGGGAGAAATAAGTAAATCTCCTTCCCCCCACCCTCCATGGTCACCTTTCATGCCTTTTTTTTTTTTTTATCTGCATCATATTCTAACCAACTAAGGCCAGCTGAAGATGCAATTTTTAAATGGTTAGGGTGTTTTTTGTTTGTTTGTTTGTTTTCTAGTTTATTTGGAGGAAAGAAAATCTAAAAACCACCATTAACAGCCTTTTCATTTGCTCCCCTTTGCCCTGCCTTGAAAAAGTCAGGTTACTATGTCATTGTCTTGTCTTAGCAGTCAGTAGATTATAAGTAATCTGCCTTTTTTCTTGTTTTTAGGTCATATCTAAGATATTATAACCTTATTGTTATCAATGACATGAGAGCCACCTGTATTTTCCTCCACTTCTATTCTATATAGGCATAGGCTCAGTTTCATTATTGATTTGGAAGTTGGAACTCAATATATTAAAATAGTAGCATAATTTCTGTTTAGGTCAAGCTGTCTTGAGTTGTCTTTAGTATTCTACTATTATTACTTCCTGAAGCTACTCATTTAGTAACTGCCCCCAAACAGCATTGGCTTAGATTTAGCCTAATTATGAGGGTCTCTGCGTGTGAGTGTGGGTGCATGTGTAAAGTGGTTTATATCTCATTCTGTCTGTAGATTAGCTCTAAGGAAGAAAGACCTCAGTGAAGAAGTCCCTAGGAGTTGAGCCAGAAGAGTCAGTTTGAGGCCATACTCGCAGGCCAGCCTAGGCTGCATGAGTCCCTGTCTGTTGATGGGTGGGTGGGTGGGTAGGCGGGCGGACGGACGGACGGACGGATGGATGGATGGATAGCTTCTGTTGTTAGTGTCTTATATAATATTTGATTATAAGATTGGGAGATTAACACTGGTATTGATAGTGCTAATTAAACCTGGTTCTGTTCAGAATTCCCTATTTTCTCTGTGTGGGGTGTTATGTTCTGTTTGTATCCAATTAAAATGTCCGGATAGTCACCTCCAGGCTATCAGGGTGCTCTTTCTCTCTCTCTCTCTCTCTCTCTCATTGCTTCTGATTTGAGGACTAATAAGTGACTTTACAGAGTGATTTCCAATTTGTCTGATACTTTTTTCATCGCTGACTTTGAGCATTGTTGGCAAGAATGCTGCAGAAGTAGTTTGTTCTGCTTGCTTCTTAAAGCATGGGACGGTGTTCACTTAGTGTGTCTTACCACTGCTCTGGTCACTTAATAATAGTGGTGCTGTTGAGTTCCTCGTTGTAGAGCTATTCTTTCTCTTTATATATAGCCTGTTGGGGAAAATACATTTAGGGATATACAAGTGAATACCTTCTTCTCAAACTTACACCTGCTAATTTTAAAGACCCCATTGGTGACTCGTTTCTACGTTAAGCATTGCTATATTGTTTGTCTGGTTGAGATTCTCACCACCACCCTCCACAAGAGTTTCTTTTCTTAGTAAGCAAGTGAAATGCTGGAAAGGGGGGACTCTCTTTTTTTTTTTTTTTTGATTTTATTGAACTCTACATTTTTCTCTGCTCCTATTCCTTCCTCTCCCCTCCCCTTCAAGCCCCTCCCATGGTCCCCATGCTCCCAATTTACTCAGGAGATCTTGTCTTTTTCTACTTGAGGGATCTTTTTTAAATGAATTCAGTTTTGAAATAAACAGTTGAGAGTTGTATCTACTTCTGTGTATGCTAAAAACTGAATAGGAAGTTAACAGTGAAAGAGATTCACTGTTAGGTCCCCCTGTTAAATGCTGCCCACTTGAGAGAAGTTCAGATCCTAAAGGCACCGTCTAAGCTTTAAATTTAAATTTTATTTTTAGAGCTAACACATGAGTTTCTACAAATATTGGAGAAAACGCCTAGTAGGTTGAAGAGGATTCGAAACTGGAGGGTAAGAGAATTGGCAGGATTTAACAAAAGTATATCCATCTGTCACTCCTAGCAGTCACCTGGCGAACGCTTTGAAACAGAATGATTAAATACTGCGCCTTGCAGTGTTTTCCAATACAGTGTGCCACGCTTGGACTGCAGGTGCTCATAGTTGTTTAATCCCTGCGTCTAGTGGACTCTATATCATATATCTTTCAATTATTTTTATTCTTAGTCATGGGGAAATTCTTGTAGCTTTACAAGTGAGGCTAAAGCCTGCACCAGTTACTATCTCAAGTCCTGGGTTAGGATATAATTGTATCTAATTCTCAAAACTTACAGTCTTCTGTTACATCCATTTATTGCCTTAGAGCTTGAGTCCAGGTGGTTTATTTCAATATACTTCCTATAGAGTTTTACAAGCAAAGACTTTATTAAATTTCCTTGCTGTCATTGTTTCTTCTGTTTCTCATTTAACTAGGCTATGGCTAAGAAACCAAAAGTAGATGGACAAGTATCAGAGACACCACTGCTTGGTTCATCTTTGGTCCAGAATTCCCTTTTAGTAGATAGTGTCACTGGTGTGCCTGCCAACCCAAGTTTCCAGAAACCTTCAACGTCAACGTTCCCTGCTCCAATACCTCTAAATTCAGGAAATACTTCTGTTCAAGACAGCCGTGCACCTGATAATTTATCAGTGCTGGCAGCAGGAATGCCCAGTACCTCGTACAGTTTGTCATCACACCAAGAATGGCCTCAACATCCAGATTCAGCCAGGACAGACCCAGGATACACACAGAAACAGGAGGCCACTCTCTCTGGGAGCCAATACATCAGCTTCCAGCAGGGTCCTTCTATGACACTGCACTCAGGATTACATCACAGGCCAGACAAAGTTGCTGATCATTCATCAGCTAAGCAAGAATACGCTCACAAATCCGGGAGCAGTAAGCACCATGGGCCCGTTCCTGCTGTCCCTGGAGTAGTTCCTCAGAAAATGTCTTTAGATAAGTACAGAGAAAAGCGGAAGCTGGAAACCCTGGACCTGGACACAAGGGATCATTACTTAGCTGCCCATGCAGAGCAACAGCACAAACATGGGCCAGCAGTCGCAGGCAGTTCTGTCACTTCTCCCATTAAAATGAAACTTCCCATCACCAACTCTGACAAACCTGAGAAACACATGGCAGAGAAAAAGGAGAAGAGTGGATCGCTGAAGTTACGGATACCCATCCCGCCCCCTGATAAAGGTCCCAGTAAAGAAGAGCTGAAGATGAAGATCAAAGTGTCGTCCTCAGAAAGACACAGCTCTTCAGATGAAGGCAGTGGGAAGAGCAAACACTCAAGCCCACATATCAGCAGAGACCACAAAGAGAAGCACAAGGAATACCCCGCCAACCGCCACCACAGCAGCCACAAGCACTTGCACATGCACAGTGGAGGCGCTAAGCATGCTGCTGATGGGATGCCGCCCACGGTGCTGAGGAGTCCTGTGGGCCTGGGCCCCGATGGCATCTCCTCCGGCTCCAGTGCAAGAAAGAAGCTGCATATCAACGATGCCTCCCACAACCACCACTCCAAAATGAGCAAAAGTTCCAAAAGTTCAGGTAGTTCATCTAGTTCTTCCTCTGTTAAGCAGTATCTATCCTCTCACAGCTCTGTTTTTAACCATCCCTTACCCCCTCCTCCCCCTGTCACATACCAGGTGGGCTACGGACATCTCAGCACCCTCGTGAAACTGGACAAGAAACCAGTGGAGCCCCACGGTCCTGAGGCCAATCACGAGTACAGTACAAGCAGCCAGCATTTGGACTACAAAGACACATTCGACATGCTGGACTCGCTGCTAAGTGCCCAAGGAATGAATATGTAATCATTTGTTTAGGTCAACTTTTCCTTTGCTTTTTAATTTAAAAATGGTTGGAATGGAAAATTTCCTCCTGGTCCAGCAGTGGTGCCACTGCTTCCATATTTGTAAGTGCTGCTTTTTTCTTCATTCTGAAAAGAAGAGATGATAGTAAACAAGTCTATCTCCACATACGATAGTGTTACAGTACTGTAAACGCATGGAAGATGCAGCTAAGAACATTAGGATGAATGGCTGGCTGCTGCTAGGAATCTAAGCTGCCTCAAGCTTTTGTTATTTATAATTTGAATACTGTAGCTGTTTTTTGTTGTTGCTTGGCTTTGAATGAGTGTCAATTGTTTTTCTTTTGTGTATTTATACTTGTATGTATGGTTTGCATGTCTCAGTGATAAAGGGATAAAACAGAATACTGACAACTGTTTACAAGAAAGTGGAGAAAAATGTACATACATTTTTGTATGTTTAGATATTACCATAAATACTCAGGATCGGAGCTGCTTGTAAGTATAACAATATACAGAATAACTTTATTTTCTCTCGTCAGAGTCCATCACTAATCTAAAACACAAGTGGCACTTTTTATGTTAACCTTAAACTCTAGGCCTTACTGGAAGCCGCTGAGGGGACACTTCACTACTAGACGGGATGCGGTGCCACGGGTGGTCCTTAACACTGGGAAGCTCTCAGTTTGCCTTCAGAGGTTCTGACCAGATTGGCTGCAGAGTCAGCCCCTAATTTCTGAAGGTTTGAAGAGGAAAAAAAATAATAAAGTTTACATACACTTGATGTGAAGTGCATTTAAATGTTTGTTGGCTTGTTGCAGTGCTATAGAAGAGCAGTTAATAATGGGCATGAGGATGACTGTGACTTAACTCACAGGAGCTCCCAGTGAAGAATTGGTCCAGTTCTTCAAGAACTTTGACACTACAGAGTTTAGCAGTGAACAGGGATCACTTTTCCTTTAGCATTTGCAGTGACACCATAGTCTTGAATATACTCTTCCCATGGAGAGAGAGTGAGTGAGTGTGGGGGTGAGAAAGAGAGAGATACCATATTTCTTTTTCAGGTAAATGCAGTCTTCCTTATAAAAATGAAATTAAACCTATGCTCTCTTGATTCTTTTATATTCTAACAATAAATAAAAAGGAAACATTGCTGACTGTGTATTGTACCTGTATTTATAGCTTATGGTCATTATCAGGAAAATGTAAGGAAAAAGGCCAGCCAGTGCTGGAGGTTCTACATTCGTTTGCACGTCTTAGTAGGTTCTCATTAAGGTGACGCTTGCACTGTCACCTGACGCCTGGTCAGGGGATAGACCAGCTTGTCTAAATTTTGGTGTAAGCACCAATAGTATGGCTCTTGTCTGTTGCCTAATCTTGAATTTATTTCTGTGGTAAGTCTTAGCTGTTGAGTCTCTTAAAATGGGTCGGATTCAACTTGTCTTGAATCACAATTTTTCTCTGTATATGAACTGTTTTGTTATAAAGCCACTGATCTGTGCACAATTGTAATTTTATTCAAGTATGTTGTGCTTGTAAATATTAGAGTTGAACCTTGTACTCTACTTTTATTTAGCAATTACTTAGTTTGCCTGTAGCTTTTTGTTGTTTTGTTTTGTTTTTTTAAAGAAAATGGTTGATTATTTTGTCAATGTTGTTTGACTTTGGGATGTCAGGAGCCTCTTTGTGGGAACTCAGCTTAGCAGGCTCATCCTCGCTCTGTTTTGTCTTGCATCAGTAATCTGCTACTATGTGATTTTGTTGCTGTGTGGTATACTATTGTATCATAAACATGGGGATTCTGATGAGTTACAGTGTCACTGTGCTAATAGTCAAGGACTAGCATAGAATTAAACAGTGCAAGGTGAGGGAGGGAAGGGTTTTGTTCTTGGTGACTTAGATGTGAACCCTCGACAGAGCATCATGTGAACTGACATGGGGTGGTCATGCTACTGTATCATTGGGAGTGATGCCAGGAATTTTAATCAGCTTTTGTAAAGAGTGTCCAGAAAAGTAGTGAACTTATTTTCAGTGTGACATAGAAAACAATGTGAATATTTAAGATCTGGGACTATAGTTAAACTTCACTAAGGATTTTCAGAAATGTGTTGTTTTTTGGTTGGTTTTTTTTTTTTTAGATATGGGAATAAAGGTAATTTTGTTGAATCTTATTGGTGCTAATGATGGACAGTTAAACAGATAGTGTATGTGCTATGGATCAGTACACTTAGTACTTCCAGAATTGACTTTGAAATGCTATGTATTCACTTTTCACTCTGTAAATGTAATTCTTTACAATGACTATTTATTAAAAGGCAGTCAGTCGTGATTTTTACAGGATTGTGTGAACTATTCCAACTCTGCAACCTCTGAACAAGATGCTAAACCCACAATGGGGGAAAATGTGTGAATCTTCTTAAGTTTCCTTTCCACTAAGGAAAACCCTCATGTGTCATATCATCATGAATTTGCTTGAAACATCTTGTTTGCATAAAATAGTTCATCTGCATGGTCCCATTAGACTCTACCAAAGAAAAAAGACTCAGTGAATGGACATTCTATTGTGAGTCTTGTAAGTAGCCATAAATAACCAAAATAGTATCAAACTTAGGTGTGACTTTTCACATGTGCGAAGTACTGTTAAGGTGATACATTTTTGATGAGTTTTTTAATACTTGAAAATATTAAAAAGCATTATCTTTAAATCGTCCTATAAAAGAGTGATTCATTCTTAAGGTGTGTTTCCCTAGGTTCATGACCCTTTTGCAAAAGCACATTGTAACCAGAGGCTTCCTGTCTACCTCTAGCAACCAATTTTCCAAAATCAACATGTGCTTCCTAAATATTTGCCTTAGCTACTAACGTGCAGTTTTCGGGACCAAAGCAAAGGAATGTTTGTTTGCAAAAGTCTTCAGGAGGCCTGCGTCACAAACTCGGTGGCGGTGTCCACTGGTGGAGAAGGCCTTGCCGTTTCTTCTAGTTGCAGATAGTAGCAATGAAAGGCAGTGGTGCCAGTCCCGGGTACCCTTAGAGCAGAGGGTGTGCATCTCAGTCTTCCTGGTACTCAGAGCGTTCAGCCTTCTCAGATGTCTTCCGTGGTATGGGGTGTCGTGAGTGCACCCTTTGTACCAACAGATGGTTGTAGTAGTAATATAGGACTCCAAACTTTCGGGCCTGTCTGTCCCCTTTGTTAGGATTTACTTTAGAGAACCAGCTTTAAATGTTTAATTAGTTATAAATAAATATCTTGCCTTAAGAGGTTTCAAAAAGTGTATTTTCTTATCTGAGGAATTAAAATCTGATTTTATTAGCCAGCCTGAGGAATAAACCATACCTATATATGGACGGAACATGATTTGTTCTTGCATTATGTAGATGGCTCATTTAAATAACATCTAGGAAAAAGGAAACTTTCTGGTTTGAGTTTTTTGAGACACAGTCTTACTCTATAATAAGGATATGAGCTGGCTTTAAATTAATCCATTCTTCTGCCTTCACCCATGCCTTGATCAGTGTTTAAGTTATTTCCAGTCTTATCTAAATGAAAAAAGGACTTCAAAAGGTGGGCTTAATTTGCTAGAAGATTCTGAGAATTTCTTTGCTGAGGAAAATCTGGAAACTCTTTGGCTTGGTATTTCTCTTGATTCAGCAGTTTCCCCCTCAGGAGCCTTTCTTGGGCAGCATTAGGATCTACTCACCACATTTACATAGGGAAGAGTCGGCAAAGCCCACGCTAGGGGAACGTGAGTGGACCCAGTTTAACTCTTCTGTGCGTGTTGGTTTAAGATAGGTGGGTTAAAGCATGAATGCATTCCTGGTTTTCTTACTTCATATTGAGACCATTGATACTAGGGTATGTGTTTAGAATGTAGGTGCTTCTGTACAAGTTCAGCAGTTAGGTGAAAGCCAAGTCAGACACTTGTTGGAAATACCTGTCTTCATCATTAGTGATCTTGGTGGTACTGACATGCTCCAACTATGTTCTTTTGTTATTCCAGTTTTAAATTGTGCCCAGCCAGGTCTTTGTGAGTCCCCTTTCCTGGTTTATAATTCACCATCTTTCCTGCCTGGCATTTTCTTGAGGTGTGCTGACATGCCCAAGACTGCATGGGTAGGGCCAGTTCTGTTCTCATAAAGCAGGCTTTGTCCATTCACTGCAATTCAATAATCTCAAAAGTCAATCCTGTGAACTCTGTAGCTTCCCTTGTTCCCAAGGTTTGAGAGGAAGCCTCACCTAAAATCCTCCAGTCCATTTAGTAGTTTGTGTTATTTGATTGGCCCAATAATGAGTAGCTTCCCTCGATTAAGAAAACTCTGGAGTACCAATTTGTTATGGACAGTGGAATTTGAACATTCAAAACCCTTGTGGATAATGGAATGAAACAAGAAAATGTGTATGCTGGCATGAATTAGCCGTTGAATTTCAGCTTCTCATTACATAAGGAATTTATTATTAATAAAGTTTGTTTATTGACAACCAAATCCAAGGCTAACGTGTTAAGTTAATGTGAACCCTAAATCTCAGTTCCTGAGGGAAGTGGGAACGACTACCTTAGAACTCACCCAGGAAGGGTCTCTCCAGGGTCAGCCTCAAACTGACAGTGATGGCCATGGGGAAAGGACTGGGTTTTGTGCCCTGTTCTCTCTACAGGCAAGGTCCCATGTAGCCCAGGCTGGCTGGCCTCAAGACAGAGCCGAAACTGGCCTTGAACCACCCTTAGCAGCATTTCCGAGTGTCACTACTACACACTACACCCGATTTACTCTGCTTTTTAAGATGTCCCTTACTCCACCAGTTCTCCAGTACTTCCTGCCTGGAAGAAAACGAGCTAATCATAATGATAATAAAAGTCTGTGTCCAGCCTAAGTAGTTTGGGGACTTTTTTGTTGGGAGGGGCAAGTGCCACTGTATCTCCCAAGGGACTGCCTTTGGGAGTTCGTTCACCTAAGCCTCAGTAAAGTAGAAGATAACTGACGCCCAAAAGTTGGGGCTCTGACTTCCACATACACTCTGGCACACACGCATACAGGTAAAAATACACAATGGTAAAATCTTAAAACTGCACTGGCTCATGGTCCATGTTAGTAATGTCAGTGTCGGTGAGGTAGACGGGCATCTCTGGGCTCACTGACCAGCTAGTGTAGCCTAGTTGGTGGGTTCCAGACAAATAAGAGACCCTGTAGACAGCACCTAAGGAAAAAAAGCCAACCTATTCCTATCCACATGTGCTCCTGCAGCCACCCAAACAAAATTACTTAGGGGTTAACTATGCTTTACTTGAACTTGGCCCCAGTTTATAGGAAGATTAAACATAATGAAGTGAACTATGGGATGTAATGGTACACACTTAATCCCAGCACTTGGGGAGCAGAGGCAGGCAGATCTCTGAGGTTGAGGCCAGCCTGGTCTACAGAGAGAGTTCCAAGCCAGAGCTACATAGAAACCTGGTCTTGAAAAACTATACACACACTCATTGGAGTAAGCTTGTTTTTGTTCCGCGTGTGTCTCTGTGTACACCTGTGTCTGTGTGAAGGGGAGAGGTTGATAAACTCAGTGTTTACTGATGTATGTTTTGAGACAACCTCACCAATTGGCTGTCCTGACAGGCCGACGAGCCCCTATGATCTTGCTGTTCTGCTTTGTCACGGGTTATACGTGCATGCCACCTTGTGTGGCTTTTTATGTGGGTGCTGGGGACCCACACTCTTCTTGCTTACACACCAAGCACCTCACTCACTGAGCCATCTCCCCAGCACTGCCAAACTATTTTGAAGGTTTTTCATCCAAAATTGTGCAGGATTCTACATCAGCAGAAGTGGGGTTGACTGTCAGTGTGTTTTGCTGCGGTCTGTAACAGTGAAAACATGCCTTGCTCCTCCCTGCTTCCCCAGAGGTTTTAACAGTCATCAACAGAAGTAGTCAGTTGCTGCAAAGTTCAAAATAGCAAATTGAAACGAGTTCTATCTGGGCAGTGGTAGTGCACACCTTTAAGGAAGGCGGATCTCTACAGAGCCACACAGAAAACCCTGTCTCAAAACAACAAAAAAAAACTCATTCCCTATAGTGGGATACCTTGCTCAGCCTTGATACAGGGCTTGGTCCTGCCTCAACTTTGGCGTCAGACTTTGTGGACTCTCCAAGGAAGACCTTACCCCCTCTGAGGAATGGAGGGGAGCGGGAAATGGGTAGGGAGAGGGAACTGGGGTTGGTATGTAAAATGAAAAATAAACTTTAAATAATAATAATAATAAAAAAAACCTCTCCCTCCCAAGTGTTGGGATTAGCAGGATGCAGCACTACAGCCTGGCTGAGCACAATCTTTAAACAATTCAAGTTTAGTAGGCAAAACATCAGACATCCTAGCAATATAAAAGTGTATAATCTTCATAATGAAAACACTTTGAGTAACTACAGTGGAGGTGACCTCGAGCGAAGTAACCAGAATTCTCTAACAAGCTTACATGCTGTTTTAGGCTTAGCTAGCTCTCCCTATGAATGTAATTTGACTCACTGAAGTAAGAGCAGCTGTCAAGTCGTGTAACTAGAAACCTGCAGGGAAAGCAGCCGGAGGGTTATGACCACACATTAAATAATTAAATTATTTGAACTTTTTTTTTTAACAGTCTAGGACCATTTAGAGCTTGAAAGAAGCTAGGCAATGGTGGTGCATGCCTTTAATTCCAGCACTCAGGAAGCAGAGGCAGGTGGATCTCTGAGTTCGAAGCCAGCCTGGTCTATAGAGTGAGTTCTAAGACAGGCTCCAAAGCTACAGAGAAACTGTCTCAAAAAACAAACAAAAGTTTGAAAAATGGGCTGGAGAAATGGCACTGTGGTTAAGAGTTCAATTCCCAGCAACCACATGGTGGCTCACAACCATCTGTAATGAGCTCTGGAGCCTTTTTCTGGCCTGCAGGCATACGTGGAGTCAGAACACTGTATATATAATAAATCTTTAAAAAATTTTTTGAAAGGAACACAACAGGATGGGCATGCGGTCAGTGTCAACAGCTGCTGGGAGGAGGGAGACGTAAGAAAAGTCCTGCCTGTAAGGCTGGGTGTAGAGGTGGGCAGCAGCTGGAGAGAGGAGAGGAGGGGAGTTGTCATAGGGTTTGTATTGCTGTGATAAAACACCATGACCAAAAAGCAACTTGGGAAGAAAGGATTTGTTTCAGCTTGCCCTATCACATCATAGTCCTTCACTGAGGAAAGTCAGGACAGGAAAGACAGGGAAAAGAACCTGGGGGTGGGAGCTGATGGCAGAAGCCATACAGGAACTCTGCCTACTGGCTGCTCACCAGCTCAGACTCGGTCTACTTTTGCTTTTTATTTGTTTTGTTTTTGTTAGCTTTGTATTTTGTTTTTTCAACACAGGATTTCTTTGTAGCTTTGGAGTCTGTCCTGGAACTCGCTCTGTAGACCAGGCTGGCCTCGAACTCACAGAGATCTGCCTGTTTCCGCCTCCTGAGTGCTGGGATTAAAGGCGTGCCCACCACTGCCCAGCTCAGCCTGCTTTCTTCTAGCACCTTGGACCACCACTCCTGGGGTGGCACCACCCACAGTGGGTAAGGCCCTGCCACATCCATCACTAAGATAATGTACTGCAGACTTGCCTATAGGCCAACCTCACAGGGCATTTTCTCTGTTGAGATTCCCTCCTCAAGTGACTCTAGCTTACGTCAAAATGACATAAAAGTAGCCAGTACGGGGGTCTTCGGAGAAACAGTGAGGAAGCATCAAAGAAGATGTATTAACAACACAGAGAAGCAAAAGAAAAATTAGTATGGGTTCTTTTTTTAAAAAAAAAAAAAAAGGTTTATTATGTATATTATACAGTGTTCCTCCTGCATATATGCTGGCATGCCAGAAGATGACCATGCGCCACCCTGTGGTTTCTGGAATATGAACTCAGGACCTCTGGAAGAACAGCCAGTGCTCTTAACTACTGAACCATCTCTCCAGCCCCGAAAAGATATATTTTTAAAACTAGAACTTAGAAGAGTAGGCAGGCTTAGCAGTGAAGATCTGTAAACACCTATCCAGCTTCTTGAAGACTTCTGCATTCGGGGATGGAAAGAATACAAGGCCCTCAACTCCTCCTGGTATAGACCCTAAGGTTTCTAGAATGGAAGGTCATTGTGAGATTCCTGGGGAAATTCCAAGTTCTTGAGATCTATTGCTCCAGGAGTCAGTCTGGTAGCTAAAGCATGGCATATTATATAATATATATTTCTGCCAGGTACCAGGTTTGTCAGCAATCCCTGGGATCCCTTACCCTACTTTCCCCACTTCCTCCAGACTTCTTTTCGTCACGGGTGGCTGAGGAGATAAGCCAGTGGTTAAAGTGCTCGCTGTCCAACCTTGAGCACCTGAATTCAATCCCCCACACCCTAGTTGAAAAATCAGTGGGGAGGAGCTGGAGCTGGAGCTGGAGCGGGCTCCGCAGAGTTAATAGCATATGCTACTCCTGCAAAGGATCTGGGTGCAGTCCTAACACTCCTATCAGGTGGCTCACAATTACCTGTATTTAACTTCAGTTTCAGGCATCTGACATCATCCGGCCTCTGTGGACACCTGTGCTCACACTCGGGCACACATAAAATAATTTTTAGAACATCCCGAGGGAGGTGAAGACGGGATCCCTGGGGCTGGCAAGCCAGCTAGTCTTGCCAATGGGTGAGCTCCAGGTCCAGTGAGAGACCCTGCCTCAAAAGATAAAGTAGAGAGTAACAGAGGAAGACACCAAATGCCAATCTCTGATTTACACACGTAAACACATATAAGCAGACACAGACATGTGCACAAATAAATAAGCATAGTATCAGGTAAAATGTGTGTGATTTATTTTAAACTATTAAAATGAAAGGAAGTAAGCCAGATACGGTGATGCATGTCTTTCATCCCAACACTCCAAGGCAGAGGCAGACTGGTCTCTGTGAGTCTGATGCCAACCTGGTCTACATAGTTCCAGGACAGTCAGAACTACAGAGTGAGACCCTGTTCAAAAAAAAAATTGAAAGAAATATGTAAAGCAATAGAGATAGTTCTTGGGCAATCAAAATTGTAAACACTGGAATGTGGTTTGGGTGGGTTTTTAAAAATTATTATTATGAAATTCTTCTCTTGCACATAAACAATCATGCCTGACGTTTAAGGTCAGTTTCTAATTAAAACTTGCCATTGATGCTGCAGGATCTGGTTAGATTGGGCTAGGATGAATTTATCATAGGAAAATACATCCCTTAACCATCATTCCCCACAGCAGAGCCAGGAGTGGGGGCGGGGAGTCTAGACTGGGAAGTTGGTGCGTGCTCACTGGCTTCTCTTCAGGAAGGAGTGCATCAAGAGCTGGAGAGCAGAAGGTCTCTCGTGCTGGTCCCTAAGAGGGAGAAAACACGTTAGAAGCGGCACACAGTAACATGACCACTACCAGGATCTGCATGAGTCTGATGCAATTATAAAGACGGAGGCACAGGGACTGAGAGGTGGTTCCGTTCAGTGGTTACCAGCTCTTGTTGCTCTTGCAAAGACCGCTAGTTCATTTCCTGGTACCCATGTTGGGTGGCTCACAACTACCTGTAACTCCAACACCAGGAGATCTGGTGCCCTCTTCCGGTAGTCTCCTCAGGCATCCACACATGCTGTAGACACCCACACACACATTAGTTAATCGACTTAAAATAAAGATGGAGGCACAACTGCTCATCCAAGGGACCGGCTCAAGCTTCAACTCCAGTTTAACTGAGATTAACTGTAATCTCAGGCAAGTGACACACACTCCTCTCCCCTGTAAAGTGAGGATTAACAGCAATACCTACAGACCGGGGCTGTGCTAGTGCAGGAAGTGCTTCTCTAGCGTATACAAGGTCCTAAGGACTGTGCAAACTGGACCTGGTTGTGCTCACCCATGATTCAGTACTTAGGTGGAAGCAAAAAGATCAGAGAGTCAAGGCTATCCTTGGCTAAGCATGGACTTGGGGAGCTTGAGAGCATCCTGGGCTACATGAGACCTTGTCTCAAGTTTTTTTAAAAAAAAGTTAAACCTAACTTGTTCAAAGAATTAAATAAATATCTAATTTTAAAAAATAATTCACTGGGCAGTGGTGGTGGCGCACACCTTTTATTCCAGCACTGGGGAGGCAGAAACAGGCAGATCTCTGAGTTTCGAGGCCAGCCTGGTCTACAGAGTGAGTTCCAGTACAACCAGGGCTACACAGAGAATTCCTGTCTCAAGAAACAAACAAACAAACCAAAAGAATTCATAGTTTGAAAGACCTTTAAAAGTAGGTGGTTGAACTGTGTGCATGTGTCTGTTTGTTGAGACAGGCTTTCACGCTCTCATGCTGGCCTTGAACTTCTGATCCTTACACCCCCACCTTCTGAGTGCGGATTCTACAGGCATCCAACATGCCCAGTGTATGCGGTGCTGGGGATTGAACTGCATGCTAGACAAGCACTCTGCCAACTCATCGCCAGCCGCTGAAACAGAACTTTGAATGGGCCACACACGTCATGAAGGGAATAATTGCTTCTTCTCCCTTCCTTGACTTTCTTACCTGGTCAGGCACAAGCGCACAAAGTCTGCAGCAGCTTCTGAGAACCGGTCGGGGAGAGGAGGCATTAGGCCTCTGTGGGCTCCAATGTAAAACATGGCTGCCATCCTATCCATGGAAGCCAGAGGAGGCTTCCCGGTGGCCATTTCAAACACGGTGCAGCCGATGCTCCATATATCTGATTTCCTTCCATAGCCAGACTCATTGATGACCTCAGGGGCCATCCAGTATGGCGTCCCACGCATGGACTTGAGCATGTCACTGTGAGTGCCATTTAAGCCTGCCCAGGCCAAACGCTTGGCACAGCCAAAGTCAATCAGCTTTATTGTTCCCGTTGGCATGAGCATGACGTTGTTTCCCTTGATGTCTCGATGGACCACACAGTTCTCATGGAGGTAAGCAACGCCTTGCAGGATCTGTTTTGTGTATTTACAGAACACCATCTCAGGCAGGGGCCCGAAGCGGTGTATAATACTAGAGATGGAGCCACCGGGGACAAATTCCATGAAGATGCTCACTGTGTTCTCCTCCAAGCACGTCCCTAGGTAAGCCACTATGTTTACATGCTTCAGAGCCTTCAGCAGATCCACCTCCTCCTGCAGCTTCCGGTACTCTTTCTCAGTGGCCAATTTATCCGAAGTATCCAGGGCCACCTGCTTCACAGCGATCAGCTGCCCTAGGCTGGTAAGCCCACAGTAAACCTACAAACAAGCCAGGACGTATTACCAACTTCGTGACAGCGCAGTGTGTTCAAAGCTGCCTTTTCCCTCACTTCCCAAGCTGATTTTGTCCTCTAGGCCAATCCATCCCCGACTTGAGTGATACATAGTTAAGCAAACTCTGCATTCGAGACGGCGGTGAGCACGCGTGATGGACAGGTGGCACACTCATTAATAATCATGCCCCAGCCATGTAGTTTTAGATGCATTTCTATGATTTTTTTTTTTTGCTTGCTTGTCTTGCTTTGGATATCTTGACCAAGTGCTTTTATCTTACCATGTGGGAGGCAGAAGCAGGGAGATCTCAGTCGGTTCAAGGACAACCTAGTCTACAGAGTTGCAGGTCTGCCAGGTCTACATAGTAAGACCCTATCTAGAAAAGATTGTCTTTTTATTTTTATTCATGTAATTATGTGTGTATCTCACTTGTATCTGTGTGTGTGTGTGTGTGTGTGTGTGTGTGTGTGTGTGTGTGTGTGGCAGAAGCAGTTGGATCACCTAGAACTGGAGTTGTAGATGATTATGAGCTGCCCAATGAGAATAGAGGCAGGGAATGGAGCTCAAGTCCTCTAGGAGCACAGAAAGTGTTTCTAACTAACAAGCCATCTCTCCAGCCTTTCTCTTGTCTTTTGAAGACCATGTCTTATGTAGCCTAGGGTGCCTCAAACTCACTTTGTAGCTGAGGATGACCTTCCTTAAACTCCTGATTCTTCTGCCATTTCCTCCCAAGTGCTAGGATTACAGTGTGTCTCTCTGCACCAGATGTGGTCAGATGTGTCTGTGGAGTTGTGTGTGCAAATGGATGCCAGGGGCTGACGTGGGATATCTCACTCAATTGTTTCTCTTATTTATTTACTTACTTATTTTGAGACAGAGTCTCTCTCTAAACATAGAGTTCTCCAATTAGGTTAGCCATTGAGCCCTAGGGCCCCTCCCGTCCCTTCCTCCCCTGTGCTGAGATTGTAGGTGTGTGGCCCAGCACCCAGTTTCTATCTAAGCACTGGGGATCAGACTCGGGTCCTCACTTTACCATCTGAACCATCTCCCCATCCTTCCTTAAAACCGACATGACATTTGCCTCACGTATTTCTCTGATGAGAATATCAGGTGCTGGTCTGGGAAAGCCCCTCACCAGAAGAAAACACCAGCGTTAAGTCAGAGTAGAGTCCTCCAGAGAGAGAAGGAAGCTGGACTGTAATGTGATTTCCGATGTGCTCTGGGGCTCATGTTCATCTCACCTTTTTGTGGGTTCCTGAAGTGTCCCCAGCTAAGGACCCACAGATTTGGGCCAGGGTTAGTCTATTCTTCATCTGTCTATCAGTACTCTTTAGACCACCAAAACTTTAGGGGGTCGTTTATGCAATTCCCCAAACACAAAGAACAGCATTAGAGTTTGTCCCCATGTAGTAAGTCTCCCTGTTTCCACTGCTATGGTGAGCCTCTGGAGGGAGAGATTTCCTTCCCAATAGGTTCGTGATGATGGCTACTATTGACTAACAACTTGACAGAATCTAGATTCATCTACGAGACTCACATCTGGGCATGTCTATGAGGGAATTTCTAAATTTGGTTAACTAACCCTGAATGTGGCTGGAACCATCCCACGAGCTGGGGTCCTGGAATGAATAAAAAGAGAAAGGGAGCTGAGCACAGCGTCCCTCTCTGCTTCCTGACCGAGGATGCCCTGTGAGCAGCTGCCTCCCGCTCCTGCTATCAGGACTTCCTCCTTGTGATAAACTAGACTCACCAACTGTGAGCCAAAATGAATCGTTGTTCCCTTAAGCTGCTTTTGTCTGGTGTCTTGTGGAAACAATGAAAAAAAAGTTAGGGCAGGGCTTGAACTTGGAATGCAGAGAGGCTGGAAGTGCACGGTCACTGCCTGAGAGCAAGAGCCAGGGCAGAGCCCGTGAGACAGCCCATCTTGAGGAAATGGTTAAGTCTCTAAAACCATCCATGCCAACATCAAATCAATTCCACGCCTTTCAGATACATAAAGCAAGAAACATATTCCTCTCGAAGGAAGTCTGGGTTTTTCTGCGGCTTCCAGCTGAAAATGCTCTAAGTACAGAGAGTGGGGAGAGAGGGGTGGGGACAGGTGGAGAGTTCTAGCATTGAGGTTCAAGGTGAACTTACTGTGCCGTACGCTCCTCTCCCAAGGACCTCACCCTTGGTCCAGAACACAGCCTCTTCATGTTTTAAGCTCTTCTCAGAAAGTGTCCTCTTTTCATTTGAGTTCAGAAAATTTTCCTCCTTGTCATATATCCTGAACCCATTAATACACCTCTGGGAAAATGAGAAAAGAATTACCATTAAACTCTGGCTTGTTGTGGGAAGTTGATGAGAACACAAGATATTAGTCTCCTCTTCCTCTTCCTCCTTTTTTGAGACAAGGTATCAGGTAGCCCAGGCTGACCTCCAACTTACTATGTAAACAAGGACGACCCAAACTTTTGACCCTACCGCCTTTCTGCCCCAGGTGCTGTGATTACAAATAAAGCCACCTCACGCAGCCCAGTGTGCAGCCCACCACACCCGTGTGCAGCCCACCACACCCGCTTGCAGCCGCAATCCACCACACCTGCATGCAGCCCACCACACCTGTGTGCAGCTGCAGCCCACCGCAGCCACATGCAGCCTAGAGCAGCTATGAGTATATGTGGTACAACACAAAATCATAAACTTACTTCAAACATTGTGAGATTTGGTTTGTTTTTGTTTGTTAAGCAATCATGAGGGTCTAGAGCTGACAACTTTGTAACTGTCTGGTGATCATTAGAAATTCTCTGCCATTGGTTGAAAATGTCATCATTGAGCAAAATACCTACCTACTTAAATAGTTTTGCTCTGTTAATCTACTCCAGGTGATCTCAAGGTAGAGCGTCAAACTAGCTAAATTTAAGAAGTAAGTCCACAGTGAGAACTGGGAATGCGGCTCAACAGGCAGAGTCCCTGCTTAGCATTCATTCCCAAAGCCCTGTGTTCCATCCCCAGCACCACGTAAACCAGGCAGAAGCAGGAGGATTAGAAGGTCAAGGCCTGGAGCCTACGTGGAACCAACCTAAGCCTTCTGCATATATGTAACCGTGTTGTAGCTTGGTCTACCTGTAGGTCTACCTAGCAGTGGGAACAGGGACTGTCCCTAATGCTTTTGACTGGCTCTTGGGACCCTGTTCCTCATACTGGATTAACTTGCTCAGCTTAAATACAAGCAGAAATGCTTAGTCTTACAACAAAGTGACACGCCATGCTTTGCTGATACCCATGGGAACTGCCCCTTGCTGAGCAGAAGCAGAGGACAAGTGGGTTCAGAGGGAGTGTAGATGCGGAGGGAAAGGGAGTGAGGAGAGGAGAGAGAAGAAACTGTGGTTGGGATGTAAAATAAATTCATTAAAAAAGAAAAAGAAGTTCAAGGTCATCCTCGGCTACGTAATGAGTTCAGGGCCAGCCCGGGCTACAAGAGACCTTGTCTCAAAGAAGAAAACAGACACAGTAGAGAATTGTAGCCTAAGCCTAGTGGTGGTGGCACATGCCTTTAATCCTAACATGGAAGGCAAAGGCAGGTGGATCTTCTTGAGTTCAAAGTCAACCTGGTCTGAAGAGAGAGATCCAGGACAGCTAGGGCTACACAAAGAAACCCTATCTTAAAAAACAAAAAGAAAAAATTACTATTTGGGGTTCATGATTCTTTATTTAAAAAATAAGGATTTTTAGGGGCCAGCAAGATGACTCAGTGAAGTGGTTCTCAACTTCTGGGTCCCGCCCCCACAGTGGTCTCATACCAGATATTTACATTATGATTCATAACATAACACTATCAAAATAACGGGTATGAAGAAGCCACGAAATAATGTTATGAGAAAGGGTCGCAGCACTCGGAAGTTTGAGAACCACTAACTCAGTGAAAGGCGGCACTAAGCCTGATGATCTAAAGTTGATCCCGGGGGCCGAACTGATGGAAGGAGAGAGAAGACCCAAAAGGAATCCTCTGACCTCTACCCATATGTCATGTCACATGTGTGCACACTTGTGCACTTGCAAGCACACACACACACACACACATAATTAAAAATAAGGGTTTTAGCCGCGGTGGTGGTGCACGCCTTTAATCCCAGCACTTGGGAGGCAGAGGCAGGCGGATCTCTATGAGTTCTAGGCCAGCCTGGTCTACAAGAGCTAGTGCCAGGACAGGCTCCAAAACCACAGAGAAACCCTGTCTCGAAAAACTAAAAAAAAAATAAATAAATAAAAAATAAAAATAAGGGTTTTGAACCAGATTGTCTCTGAGGTCCTTCCCCCCCAGCACACCTCTGATGCCAATCAGACCAACCTGCAGTTTGACGTCTGCTGTCTCTCTGTCCAACTCTTCAATGGTATTCCCTCTGCTACTGAAGACAAGGTTCAGGTTTTCTGCATCTGCCTCCTTTGTCGTTCTTTGGCAGGAGCCATTATCTGTCTCATCTAGTGCTAACAGTTCTTCAACTAGACAACCTAGCAACTCATCCGTCAAGTCTTCATTCTTTACTGGGTCTAAGATTTCTTGTGAGCCATTTCCAAATGTTTGATAAGTGACAGAGTTATTTTCTAAGCTATCCTGATCCAAAGAACGTGTCCAGTGTTGTTCTGTGGGGGAAGGTGCACTTTCTAGGTTCTCGTGGAAAGAGAAACTCGAAAGGCTCACGGGTGTTTTAGACTTGTCTGAAAGACTATCGAATTCCAGGTAATCCAGGAACACCTGGTCAGCATTTACTTTGTCAAGAGGGTCTAGATCCTGTGTTTCTGGTGACACAAGCTTGCCTAAACTCTTGTTGCTCAGCACAGCCCAGCTGTTTTCTGAAGGGACGTGCAGGGTCTGGTGGTGCCGCTGTTCAAGCTCCTTCAGATCTCCAAGGCTTTGGGTCAGTATGTCACTGGCAAAAATGCCTCCTTCCTCTGCCCCTTCCTCCGGGAAGATTTCCTCAACAATGGACAGATCCGAGACAGGAGGGGTTTCTTTCTCTTCAGGGGCTTGCTCAGGGATTGGCGTCAAGTTCGAGAGCTGAACTTCATTTTGGGGAGACAGAGAGCCATTTCCTGAAGATTTCACCTGCCAATCTGGCTCTGAAACGCCACCCTCTGCATGGTTACCTGAAGCCTTGCATCCCCTTTCTTTAGAAATTAACCTTCTGTGCTTTTCCTTGAGACCCAGGGAAGGCTTTGGGGGTTTAACGTGTGGTCTCTTCTGAAGAAGTCTTGCTCTGCTATTGCGGCTTCTGTCACTTTGGGAAGGCTGGCTTTTACTGGCCATGCATCGGCCCGGTGGAGCTCTGCATATCTCATGGTAATATCTGTGTTCATGTTTTTCTGCCTCTCGAATGTGACTATAAATAGGAGTCCCAAACATCTCGTAGATTCCTGGTCCATTGGAAGTCGAATTGATTTCTTTGAACATGTCACTATACTTCAAATCCAGGAAGTGCCGTCTTGGGTCTGTTGTTTCAACCGACAGGGGAACACTTGGCTTTTTGATACCTGAGTTTTTACTGATTCGAGGAAATGCTTGCTTTTTGGGTTTTTGGGTCTGATGTGTTGATTTCTTCTTTTCTGTCAGAGGCACTCTCCTTTGAAACTTGGGTGACAGATGAGGTCTGGGGTCCGTGAGTTCCAAAGCAGGGAACACTTGAGTTTTTATGTTGTTTGTATGCCCATTGGGCTTAATGGAAGCTTGAATAGCAAGTGTGGGAGGCGGTCTGTTTCTTGCCTTGGCCCTTGAATCCAACTTGGCTCTGTGAGTATTTGCCTGGAGTTTGTCCTGCTCTTGTTGAGCAAGTGTGTTGAAACTCTTGCTCTTCTGCACCGTGTGCTTTCTCTTTTGGAGGTTTGGTTTGGCTGTGGCTGGCTCCTTGGGTGTTCCTTCTCCAGGGAATGCTATTTGGATAAGAGGCACCATACCATTCGTTTCTGGTTTAGTTGATTCCTCTGCCGATATTTTTTTGTTCTGTTCTGTGTCTCTGTGACCTTCTAGGAGCTCTTCAGTGGGGCCATCAGAGTTCATACCGGGTATGTTCTTAGGAACACTAACCTCTTCTAGCACAGCGTGTGGTTCTGTTGCTCTGGCTTTGGGTAAAGAGCTGCTTTTGGGGTCAGGACCTTTCTCATGTCTGCTCTCTTTTTCCTCAGCTGGGGTTACTTCCGCATTCGAGGTGTCCAGCGGCTTGCTGAGAGTGGTGTACACAACTTCTGAATCTTGTTCAAACTCTCTGGCTGTTGAGCCCTCTTTTTTGCTCAATGAAGGATCCTGGGAGTCCTCACCCCCTTTCCTCGTCTCACTAGCATGGCACTCACCACCCCTCTCCTTCCCCACGGGAAGGCTGCCTTCACTGATACTCTCACAGGAAACCAAAGCTGGCCCTTCTTCCAAGCAAGAGGTTTCAGTTCTGTCCCATCCTTCCATTTCCTGGGATAGCCGACTCTCTGCCACTTCCCCCTGTCTTCTGGGATGGTTCAACTTCTGGAAAGCGAACAAGTTTCTAGACCAAATGGCACTGTCAGAAGCCCTGAGGCTCTGTTCTGCTGGTCCCTTCCATGTGACATCTTGATGGTTCTTTGATGAGCTAAACTCAGCTGACTGGCTAAGAGGCTCCAAGAGCTTAGGTACAGGGGGGGTGAGGCTTGGGACTCTTCTCTTCCTGTGTCTTGGGAACTTGTGATTCTTTTCCACATCGAGGACACAAGATCTCATGGGCAAGAGTGATAGCGGTGGCAGCAGAAACTAAAAAAAGAGAAAAAAAAACCAATAAATGCAGAAAAATATCTAAGTACCATATTCCCTGACTTAAAGTCAGAAACCAGGATGGTCTCAAACTTGAAAAATCTGCCTGCCTCTGCCTCCATCACATTTTTTTCAGAGTTGGGGATCAAATCCAGGGCCTGTGCATACTGGGCAAATGCTCTACCACTTAGCCACATCTGGCTACATCAATATGTCAACAGGCCAGAAAGATCACATTTTTTTTTAAAGGTAGGGTTTCTCTGTAGCTTTGGAGCCTGTCCTGGAATTAGCTCTTGTAGACCAGGCTGGCCTTGAACTTTCAGAGATTTGCCTGCCTCTGCCTCCCGAGTGCTGGGATTAAAAGCATGCGCCACCACTGGCAGGCAAGATCACAATTTTTCAAACCAAAATCTGGCACTGGGGTAGAGTTCAGTTAGTAGAGTGCTTGTCTGCGTGTGTAAAACCCTGGTTTGATCCCCAGCGTCATGTAAGTAGGGCACCATGTGCACTCCTTAACCCCATGCAGGGGAGGTGGAGGCAGGAGGACCAGAGAAGTATAAGTCATAGACTATATACAGCCTGGGATAGAGTACTTGCCAATAAACAAACAAGCAAATAAATACATGCAGACATAAAATTTAAAACCTAAATCAGGGTTGGCAAGATGGCTTATTGGGTAAAGGAGCCTCCTGCCACCAAGCCTGATGACCTGAGTTTGATTCTTGGGACCCACACGGTGCAAGGGGAGAGCTGACTCCCCCAATCTGTCCTCTGATTTCTACACAAACATAGTCTCTCTCTCTCTCTCTCTCTCTCTCTCTCTCTCTCTCTCTCACACACACACACACACACACACACACACCACAAGCAAAATAAAAATAAATATCTTAAAAAAATAAATCTCTAAGCTTGGGATTTGGTTCAGGGTTATGGTGTATGCTTAGCATACATGAAACCCTAGGTTGATTCTTCAACACCAAAAACGAGGGGAGGAATCAATATAAAACTAAAATATCATTCTTAGTACTTTTCAGAAACAAGATTAAACAATTCCTTTAAAAGGTGTACTTGGGGGCTGTGAGATAGCTCAGAAATTAAGAGTAAGGATTACTCCTGCAGAGGACTTAAGTTTGGTTCTCAGAACCCGAGTTGGGTGGTTCACAGTTGCCTGTAAGTCAACTGTAGTTCTAGGGGACTAGATGCCTCTGACCTCCTCAGGCACTTGCATGCACACAGCACACATACACAGAGATACATATGTAAACATAATAAAAAATAACAAAATAAATCCTTTCAAACTAAAGTAAGGGGACTGGAGTGATGGCTCAGTGGCTGAATGTTGGCTGCTCTGGGATCAGCTTCCATAGTGGCTTACAGCCTGTAATTCTAGTCCCAGGGGATCTGACACCCTCTTCTGGCTTCCACAGCACCACTCATGCGTAGGGTGCACAGACATGCATACAAACAAAAACCCATATTTATCAAATTAAAAAAATTCAAAGCTCAAATTTATATGTCAAGACTCATAGTTATATATATATATATATATATATATATACTATTTGTTTGTTATTTTGCTTTGGTTTTTTGTTGTTATTTTCTTGAGACAGTTTCTCTGTGTAGCCCAACTGTCCTGGAACTCACTCTGTAGACCAGGCTATCCTCAAACTCAGAGATCCATCTGCTTCTGCTTTGAGTGCTGGGATTAAAGGTAACACCAGCTTAAATGGTAAGTTTTAAGATGAAAAATATTTTCTTTCTCTTTTCTTTTTAGTTTCCAAAGGATTGATTAAACTGTTTTGAAACCCTCTTGAGATCTATTTAAACTTGTTGTCACATGTCCTATAACAGTCCTTCCATGATGTTCAAGGTTATCCTCAGCCACAGAGCAAGTTTGAGGACAGTCTGAACTGCATGACGATCTCTAAACAAGAAAATAACAACCTCAGTACCCTTTAAAAAAATACTTGTTTAATTGTGTATGAATGACCTGGAACTGGAGTACAGATGGTTATGAGCTACCATATGTATAATAAAAACTGAATCCAGGTCCTCAAGAGTGGCAAGTGTTCTTTAGCGCTAAGTCATATCTCCAGTCTCTTCAATAGCTCTTTATTCTCCTTTGCCCTCCAAAGTATTTCAAACTCAGCTAGTTTTAATTAGGTCTGACCTCTAGGGGGCAGTGCAATGCAAACGATAGCATTTGAGCCTGTTAAACTAGTCAGTCCTCAAGTGGGTGTTTTCTTAGCTTTGCGACATTTTCTCATGTATACAAATTCCATATCTAACTATATCAGATCATTTGTAAACATGAATTGTTCATAGTGATTGAGAGCTATAACTTAAATTTTCAGTTGTAAGCTGGTAGGAAAAACCCCCAGATATTAGAAATTCAGGTGTTAGGTGAAACATATTTCCCTCAATTTTATTGCCTGAATTTTCCCCCATTTCTCAAAAAATAGAAAATAAAGAATGAAGAGATGGCTCTGTCAGCAAAGTGCTTGCCCTGCAAGTACAAACAACTGAGTTCAGTCCCCAGACCCCACATTTAAAAGGCTAGCAAGGGTGAAACAAGTTTGGGATCCCAGTGTTGGGGTGGGGTGTAAAACAGATCCCTGGAGTTTCTGACTGGAGAGCATAGTGTAACGGGCCAGTGAGAGACCCTGTCTCAAAAAGCAAGGTGGACAGTGCCCAGGAAACAACACCTGAGGTTGCTCTCTGGCCACATGAACATCTACACACACAGAGAGAGAAAGAGAGAGAGAGAGAGAGAGAGAGAGAGAGAGAGAGAGAGAGAGAGAGAGAGAGAGAAGGGGGGAAGGGGGAGAGAGAGGAGCCTCCCAGTATTAAGAAGTCCCTTTCAAAAGCACTCTCAATGCTGATGTACAGATGTGCACAGGTATCTCTCACATGCTAATACACAGGTGTGCACAGGTAGGTATCACTCATTTGCCGAAGCACAAGTGTGCACTGGTATCTCTTATGTACTGATGCGCAGGTATCTCTCACGTACTGATGCACAGGTGTACACAGCTATCTCTCATGTGCTGATACACAGGTGTACACAGGTATCTCTCATGTGCTGATAAACAGGTGTACACAGGTATCTCTCACGTGCTGATAAACAGGTGTGCAGAGATATCTCTCATGTACTGATGCACAGGTGTGCACAGGTGTTTCTATGTCTCTTATAACACTGAAGGCCAGAGGAGAACTGAAAAAACTGGAAAATGATTAATATCTTCCCAGAAACTTCCTTTTAAATTACAGAAGCAGGAAAAATTCCCCACTGTGGAGGTGGGAGGTAAATGGCAAAAGATTACCTGGGACTTGGACAAATGTAAGGTTGAGTGGTATAGTAACTCACACCTTGCATTCAGCACTCAGGAGGCAGAGGCAGGAGGAACTGGATCTCTGTGAGTTTGGGACTAGCCAGGGCTATATAGTGTGACCCAGTCTCAAAAGTTTAAATACATAAATAAACAAAGAAACAAACAAAAAGAGTTGAATGAAAGAAAACTGAGGGAGCCGGGCGGTGGTGGTGCACGCCTTTAATCTCAGCACTCGGGAGGCAGAGGCAGGTGGATCTCTGTGAATCTGAGGCCAGCCTGGTCTACAAGAGCTAGTTCCAGGACAGGCTCCAAAGATGATACACAGAGAAATCCTGTCTCAAAAAACCAAAAAAAAAAAAAAAAA
>NW_026068005.1:476963-507259 GCF_014885135.2 Alexandromys fortis | reverse complement strand
TATTTATTTATTTATTTATTTATTTATTTATTTTGGTTTTTCGAGACAGGGTTTCTCTGTGGCTTTGGAGCCTGTCCTGGAACTAGCTCTTGTAGACCAGGCTGGTCTTGAACTCACAGAGATCCACCTGCCTCTGCCTCCCGAGTGCTGGGATTAAAGGCGTGTGCCACCATCGCCTGGCCTGACTTTTTTTTTAAACATTGATTCTGGGGAACTGAACTCAGATCCTTGTGCTTGCAAGCACTTTACTGACCAAGTTATCACCTCAGCACCACGGTAGGATTAATTAACTGCTCAGCCTAATATGGTTGCTCTCATTTGTGGTTTCTAGAATTTTTATAGAGATACATAAAATCATGTATGTATATATGGTATGAACAGAGAAGTAAAATTGTTCAGGGCAAAAGGGGGACGAATAGGAAGGAGAAGGGATGAGAAAAACGGGGAGCAGGGGAAGGTGAGGCTTTGTGCTGGCCACACAATGTACTCTTTTTATTTTTTTTTAATTTTTTTATTTTTGGTTTTTCGAGACAGGGTTTCTCTGTAGCTTTGGAGCCTGTCCTGGAACTAGGTCTTGTAGACCAGGCTGGTCTCAAACTCACAGAGATTCGCCTGCCTCTGCCACCTGAGTGCTGGGATTAAAGGCGTGCGCCACCATCGCCCGGCTCACACAATGTATTCTTGTATGGGAGCTTTAAAAGTAAATACATGGACAAATGCTCGACTCGCCTTCAGATTCTCTTCGCTGAACTTTCAGATCACGAGGCGCCTCCTCCCTGGCTGCAGACTTAGCGGTTCCTGGGTCTAGACAAGGTCTCCGTGGTAAGAGGGTCGCATCTGCACCACAGAGCTCCTCACAACTTCCTGCCCTCTTCAGAAGGGAAGGTCTTACTGCAAGGCCCCCCATCTCCTCTTCATTTGGTGGAGAGACAGGGTACACTTGTCCCCACTCCTGATGCCCTGATGTCACCTGACTGAGAGGCAAGAGACAGAAAAAACTCATTTGCTGGTGATCTCAGATGGTCCCTCTGCATTCAAAGTTTGGTCCCTACCACATGACGGTGTTGGAGGTGGTGGCCTAATATAAAGAAATTAATTCACTGGGAGAATGCCCTTGGGGGTTTTGGTACTCCCTAATACTGGCCTGCTCTCTTTGTGATCACCATGAAGGAAGTAACTCTCCTCCATGATACTCGGTTGCCTTACCAAAAGCCAAAAGCCAAAAAAAAAAAACAAACAAACAAACAAAAAAACACAAAACCCATAAAACCAAAGCAACTGTGAAACAAACTTCTGAAAACAAAATAAATTCCTCTTTGTTATCTTAAATATTTTGCCAGCTACAGAAAACTGCCTCGTACACTCCCCATATCGTCCAGACCTGTAGGTCATAGCCAGTCTGACTTGGTTGGGAAGTTTGGAAAGTGAGTTACCAAGCAGCCTGGCTGAGCTGAGTTGTGGAGCCCTAACAGAACAAGGCCCCTCCATGCTCTGGCCTGACCCTGCCAGCCCTGCCCTCTGGATTCAGTCCTAGTTCACTCTCCCTGTTTCTCGGAACACAAAAGTCAAAGACAAAAAGCTGGGCCAGGAGCTGCCCACTGTCTTGTGTCTTTAAAGGTATTAAGTAGCCAGCCCTGTACTCCCTAACTGTCTGCCGTGGGAAGCCAGTTTCTATTTTTGTTAGTTATTTTTCTTATTTTTTTTTTATTTTTTGAGACAGGGTTTCCTGTAATCCAAACTAGCTATGTAGCCAAGAATGACATTGAACTTCTAGACCTCCAGCCTCCACCTTCCGAGTGTTGGGATTACAGGCATGTACCACCATTATCTGGTTTATGCAGAGCTGGGTATCAAACTCAGGGCTTGGATACTAGGAAGCTCTCTGCCAACGAACTGCGTCCCCTGCTCCATTGTTTGGTTCTTTGAGAGAGACAGAGTCTTGCTGTTGTTGTAGAGTTATCTTCCAAGCAAAACAGCTGCCATTTTCATCAAATTGGCTGTGACTGCTTGGAAGAGATTATCTCTAGCCAGTTTACTAGGAGGGTCTTGGAGCCTCGCTGGAGAGTCCAGCTTATCCTCCCAACCATTTGTGTGCAAATCTGTCCTAATTGCGTGGGATCTCAGGAGGTGTAGAGTAAAAACTCGGGGGAAGGTTAAGTGAAGAGGGGCTCTATCCGCCTGGCTCTGGAGAAGCCAACATCTATACCATCTGAAGCCTTTCCAGTGTGGCTGCTTTGGGTTCCCATGCTCCGGTAAGCCCTTCACCCGTGCTCTGTGAGTAAACTCTGTGAACTCTGGCAGAGCGATACTCTAGTTTGTTTGTGGCTGGGGCCGCGTAAAGAGAAGGTCTCTTTACATCTCTCTGGGGAAGGATATTTCCCAACATGGCTGGCTGGCCTGGAATTTGATATGTAAACCAGACTGACCTTACGTTTGTAGCCAGCTTCCTACCTCTGACTCCTGAGTTCTAGAGCAGGAAGGACCCACCTTAAAACCTTCCAATTCAATTTTGTCAACTATAATAAAAACTAAAGAATCAAAACCATGCAGAGAACAGGCTCCATTTTTCATCATCTGATCAATAGATATAGATTGTGTTATCAAATTACAACTTTTCAGTGTTTACTCTCGTGTTCTATACTAGCATTATCTTGTGCTGGTCATGGGACTACAGAACCACATTTGGGACACCATTTCTCTGGAGCCCTGTAGGTATACCATGGCCCTGGAGCCAAGTTAGACCTTCAGCCTCGTGATGGTTTGACTAGGTATGGCCTCCAAAAGACTCCTGCTTTTGAATGTTTGACCTACAGGTAGTGACACTATTAGGTGTGGCCTTGTTAGAGGAAGTGTGTCACTGTGGAGGTGGGCTTTGAGGTGTCATATATGCCCAAGCCACTACCAGTGAGGCAATTCACTTCCTGTTGTCTATGAATCAAGAGGTAAAATTCTCACCTCCTTCTTCAGCAGCATGCTGAAGTCTGCCTGCATGCCACCCACCATGATAATGGACTAAACCTTTAAACTGTAAGTCAGCCCCAATTAAATGTTTTCCTTCATAAGAGTCGCAGTTCTCATAGTGTCTCCTCATAGCAATAGAAACCCTAACTAAGGCAAGCCTGTTTCTATAGCGTGTGTGCATGTCTCTGAGTGTGTTTGTGTGTTTGTGTGTGTGTGTGTGTGTGTGTGTGTGTGTATGTTGTACTCCTCAGAGAGCATTGCTGTGGAGACCAATGGAGGGCACTGGGTGTCCCACTATAACCTTTCTTGCCTTATTCCCTCAAGATAAGGTCTTTCACCAAACCTCAAGCTTGACTGATAGCCAGCAAGCCCCAGTATCCTCCTGTCACTGCCTCCCACAGTGCTGAGGCTGTAGGCACACATACGCTCATGCCAAGCTTTTTACATGGATGCTAGGGATTTGAACTCTGATCCTCATGGTTGCACAGCAAGTATACCAGCTGAGCTCCATCATTACAACAGACACCATATGGCCCACACACCTATAATGTGTGTTTATTATCTGGCCTCTCCTCTTGTTATTCGTTGCTACACAACCGTCATATTTTCTCCTTAAATTACAATCCAATACCTGGGAAGATATTCCTTACTTGATATCTCTCAAATCTTCTTGACTTGTTTCTTGGGGAGGATCTGGTGGAAATGTCACAAAAATCTCAACACCTGTAAAAAGTCATGACAGGAGTAGAAAAAGTAAGAAAGCAATAAATGCCCATGGAGGAGGGAAAAACACATGGTCTATTTAGATAAGTCATGGGTGGGGGTGGGGTGGTTTCAAGACAGGGTTTCTCTGGGTAATAGCTCTGTCTGTACTGAAACTCGCTGTGTAGACCAGGATGGCCTTGGACTCACAGAGATCCATCTGCCTCTGCCTACTGAGTGCTGGGATTAAAAGCGTGTGCCACCACCACCCGGGGATAAGTCTACTCTTAAAAGTTATAGAATAGATGTTGGCTAGGGGATTGAGTTTAGCCATTTTCTCCAGCATATGGACGACATGTTGTGTCAGGTAAACTCCATCTCCAGCCCATGGCCCTATGTAGGTACAGACATCAGGGAATGTGGCCAAACACAAAATTATATACTTGATTAAAATATCATGAGGATGTGTGTGCATGTGTGCATATAGCTATAAGTGCACTATTGTCAACTGTGAACTTTGGGGATGACAATGTCATGCCACAATATCAAAAGGTTGGTTTTATGGTAACTTTCAGATGCAGGATAGGAGGGCTTAGAGGGAAGGAATCTGACACCATGCTCGATGAGTTGAGTTTAATGTCCAGGACCCACATGGTGGAAGGGGAAGACTGATCTGGCAGGTTGTCCTTTGACCTCCACGTAGGGCTGAGGTGGGTGTATATCTACACGTGTATATGTGTATGTGTGCACGTATATATGTACACACAATTCAAAGGTAATTTAAAAATTTTAAATCTTTCAGGTGGAAATGACAGTCTCTGAATAAACAGTGCCTTGTGTGGAGACAAGAACTTCTTCTGTAAGTGTAACTGATGATACGAACCTCACAGACTGAAATATTAACTGAAATTGACCAACTGTGAGGAGAAATTTTGTCAGAAAGATCATTGATTTTTTGACTTATTAAAGTTCAAAAGTTCTGTGGAGATAAAGCAGAAATCTCACGTCGCCTGTATGAGAACCCCAAACACTACAAATCTGTTTGAAAAGAAACCAGCATTTCAAACAGCAAGTTGCCCCCAAGTTAAACAGAATAAATAAGTTAAATCTGCCCCCACAAAAGTGTTTCAATACAATGCTGGGCATCCGAGAATTTGGCTTTAAAGTTTATGAAAATTAAAGGCTGGGGCTGGAGAGGTGGCTTACGGGTTAAGAGCACTGGCTACTCTTTCGAAGGACCTGAGTTCAATTCCCAGCACCCACATGGCAGACCACATTGTCTATAATTCCAGTTCTAGGGGATCATACACCCTCACTCCAATGCACATAAAATAATATTAAATAAATTGTTTATATGAAAAGAAAATCAAAGGCACTTTGACTCCAAGACTCTTTCAAGGGGAAGCAGGGTTCACTTGTTTTAATCTTTTTTTTTTTTTTTTTTTTTTTTTTTCAGATTTGCTGAAGTATACTCAGCCTGGAGAGGTGAGAAGCAAGTCTAAGGAAGGCAGGAGGTTGCTTGGGACAGGGAAGCAGGGCACAGCCGGCTGCAAGCGTATTCAGATGTGGAAATGAATAGACTCCTGGAGCTGCTGGGAGCTGCTGAGAGGAAAGGAATGGTGGAAGGTGACGTAAACAAAACTAACAAAACTGACAGGGACTGTGCCTGCTGGCTTGGCAGGCGTGGGATCAACTCCGGGAGAGCAGGAGTAGGTGGCTGGTGTGGCGAGGGGCAAGTCTGAGTGTCATCCGCAGGCATTCCATCTTGGCTGTTTGTGGTTTGTTCTTTTTTGGGTCTCTCACTGACCAGAAGCTCACCAGGTAGGCTAGGGCACTGGAGTTATAAACACACACCACCACAGCCAGCACTTTTGATGTGGGCTCTGAAGACCAAACTCAGGGCCCCGCAAAGCAAGCACTTTACTGAGTGAGCTGTGTCTCCAGAACCAGTTTTTATCTTCAGTCTGTTGATTTTTTGTTTTGTTTTTGTTTTGATTTTTTATTTTCTTTCCTTCTTTCTCTTTCTTTCTTTCTTTCTTTCTTTCTTTCTTTTTCTTTTTCTTTTTCTTTTTCTTTTTCTTTTTCGAGACAGGGTTTCTCTGTGTAACAGCTCTAGCTGTCCTGGAACCAGCTCTTGTTGATGAAAATGACCTCGAACTCACAGAAATCTACCTTCCTCTGCCTCTTGTGAGCTGAGATTAAAAGCATGTGCCACCCCTGCCCAGGTTGTCTGTGTTTTTGGAGTTGCACCACACACTTGTGAAATTCTGAGAGAACCCCAAGAATCAGTGCAATCTCTAAGACTAACTCATAGATGGAAGTGAATACCTGGTGTGTGATTCCCCTCTGTATGCTGTGAATACCACATTGGTTAGAAAAGAAACTGTCTTAGGCTTGCACAAGGCAGAACAGAACTGGGGGGAGATGGGATGGGGACACGACACAGGACAGGGAGGTACTACTAAACTGGATACTGGGAGAAAGAAGGAGGGGTCAAAGAGAAGCCATGTTTTCCCACCTGAGACAGATGCTGGAACTTTACCGGAGAAGCCACAGCCTCGTGGCGATACATAGATTAATGGAAATGGGTTAATTTAAGATATGAGTTAGCCAGAAATATGCTTAAGTTATTGGCCAAACAGTATTGCAAATAATATGGTTTGTGTGTGATTATTTTGGGGCTGAGCAGCGGGCTCTTACAACAAATACCTTCTGTCCTGCACGACCAGTCTTCACCCCTGGAAGCTCCTCCTTCCCCAGTCAGTATGGACAGGCTGCAGTCATCCTCAAGGTCAAAGTCCTGAAAAATCACAGACAGAAAGCTCAGTGAGGCTGTGGGGAGATGCTCAGTAAAACACTCACCACGCAAGCATGAGGACCTGAGTTCAGGGCCCAGAATCTACATTTAAAAGCCTGTTGTTAGCCGGGCCGTGCTGACACACGTCTTTAATCCCAGCAGAGGCAGGTGGATCTCTGTGAGTTCTAGGCCAGCCTGGTCTACAGAGTGAGTTCTAGGACAGTGAGGGCTATTACACAAGGAACTCTGTCTTGAAAAACAAAAACCAAAAAAAACAGCCAACCAAACAAACAAAAAACCAAAAAACCAATGATCAAACAAACAAACAAAAAAACCCACGATGGACAGGCTCCTGAGAAATCACAATCAAGGCTGACCTCTGGCCTCCACGTCCATGCACACATACACATGCGTGTGTACACATACACACGCACTGTTTTTGTTTTTGTTTTATTTAAACAAAACAGTGATTCAACATACTATTTTTTTTTTTTGTAGGGTGAATGCTGACTTTTGAAGGCTAAAGTTTGACACCATAGATTCTTTCTAATTAGATAAAGTATTTAGGACAAAAACAACAAGGAAGATTCATTCCTTGGAGCAGATATGGTGAACTGCATAAGGAAAGCTGAAGATCAAAGCTGAAACGCAAGGACAGAGACCCTCGGTACTTTCTACTTTATGGGTTTAGCATCTCAGTTGCTAAGCTGCTGTGAATTCGACCTGCAAGGATAAATGGAAAGAATCCTTCAGCCACAGTCACAGGGAAGCAACCTGGGGAACAATGTCTATTTTCACTGCTCTTCCCTGGGGCATTACAGAAGAAATCCCTGCCCCTGTGGAAGCTGCAGCTAGAACCCTGGGCGGAAGCAGGCAGCAAAATGGATCACAGTTTTCACCAGGACTGCCTTCTGATCTGATTGATCCAGAGGTGTAGCTCCTCAAACTTCCATTGGCTTTCTAGAAAATAAGCCTTATGTTTGAAAGTCAACTTGATTCATAAAAATGTACTTAGAGCTCTTTAAAGGGAAATGTTTTCTTAGTATGATAGAAGCCATCGTGTTTTAAGATATATTTTTTATTGAACTTATTTCTGTGTGGGTACTTGTGAGTCCACATGCCTGTGGCACAGGGAGCATGTGGAGACCGGAAGATAGCTTGTGGGGTTCCGGTTTCTACTTTCACCATGTGGGTCCCAGGGACTAAACTCAGGTAGTCTGGCTTGGTGGAAAACACCTTTCTTCTTTCTTCCTTTCTTTCTTTTTAAAAGATTTTATTTAATGTTATTTTACATGTATTGGTCTTTTATCTGCATGTATGTCTGTATGAGGGAGTCATATCCCCTGGAACAGTAGTTACAGACAGTTGTAAGCTGCCATGTGGGTACTGGTAACTGAACCTGGGTCCTCTGGAAGAGCAGCCAGTGCTCCCAACCTCTGAGCCATCTCTCCAGCTCGCCAGCCCCAGTGGTAAGCATCTTTACCTTCTGAAGCATCTTGCCATCCCTCAGAGTCATTGTTGATGATAAGCCCTTGTACTGGAAGTTTTTGCAATTGATGTTGTGCTTTTAAATTTCTACAGTCAGCTTGGGGGTACAGCTCAATGTCCCCAGCACCATATAAAACTGGGCATGCTGGCACATGCTTGAAATCTGAGTACTTGGTAAGTAGAGGTAGAGGTTTCCTACTTCAAGGTCATTCTTGGCTGCCTAGGGAGTTTGAAACCAGTTGGGATGCATGGGACCTGTCTCAAAAATAAGTTTCTAAATGCAAAGGGCATTTCTTAGTCTCAGTCCTATAACTAAGTCCTATCACTCGAGCTTTGTGAACTTGCAAAGCACTACAACTGTCAGAAGATTCTAAAACCTGAGAAAGAGAAGGGTGGTGAGAACATAGAGTTTAGGAATTTAGATTGTGAACAGATTTCTTCAAAACCCTGTTGGAGTGTCAAGGAGATGTCTCAGCAGGGAAAGCCACTTGCTGCCAAGAATGGTAACCTGGATTTGATCCTGGGACTCACATGGTATGAAGCTGTCTCCCAAAAAGTTGTTTGCTGACTTCCATGTGCACTGTTAGCATGTATGTGAGTTCCACGCCCCATAAATACATTTAATTCACAAATTTAAATACCATTAGAAGCTAAAAATATGCTAAAATAAAAAAACTTCTACACTGAAAGGAAAACATTAATGAAAGAACTAAAAACTATTTAAAATAAATGGAACCATATGACACAGAATTTAGTACAGGCAAAGCTGCAAGAACCTTCAGTGTTACCCGCATACATGACAGATTACAGACAGACAGAATGCCTGTCTCTCAACAAAGACTTTATGTTGGAGTCCTAGCTCTCGAAGCAGGATAGTGGGAAGCAGAACCTGGGAGGTAATTAGTTCATGAACGTGGAGGCCTCGCAGTGGGCTTAATAATCTTATTCAAGACACAAGATAGTCAGAATGAGGAAGGAACCAAGGACTTCCAGTGTGTATGTGTATAGCAATGGCCTCTGAATTGAAACAGTTCCCCCTGCAGGGAGGAGCGAGCTCCTAAGATTCAGGAAGCTCATAAAGCTTCCAAGACTCAGGCCCATCCCAAGGTTATATAAGCAGTAAAAAAAATTATTCCTGGGAGAGAAAGAGAGAGAGAGAGAGAGAGACTCTCTAGCTGAGCTACCTGTAGACCGTGTGTTTGAAGGATGCAGGTTTCCTGGATTCACCCATGTTGCCTTTGAGTCACAATGCGTCTTTATAGCCAATGAATTCACTGGGCTTGTTCATGGTCATGGGCTCACCAAGACAGCTATAAGTGTAATCTTTTCTTTGGTCTGTCATCTATGCCCTATCAGATAACTAGACATTTTGTGGACATACCCCCAGGAAAAGTCACACGACAGCTATTCTAACCCTTCAGTCTCTAGAACTGAGAAATACATTTCTGTTGTTTATAAGCCAGTCTACGGTATTTTGTTATAACAGTAGGAATTAACACACACACACACACACACACACACACACACACTCCACGTTAACTAGCTAATTTACATTTAAAAATTATGTCCATGGGTGTTTTGCCTGTGTACCACATTTGTGCCGTACTAGCTGAGGCCTAAAGAGAGCATCAGATCTCCCGGTACTTGAGTTACAGATGGATGTGAATGCGGGTGTCAATGAGCTATCTCCCCAGACCCCGATCTATGTTTTAAAAATATATTAATACTGTAATTTATCAACTGCGGACATGGTGTTACATACCACAGGATCCCTGGGAAACTAGAATAAGAGGATCAAGAGTTCAAGGCCAGCTTATACTACATAATAAGTTCTAACAGTGTAATAAGACTGCCTCAAAACACATGTGATATTGATATTTATATAAATTATATGATATTTATATCTGATTATTATAAAACGTTGAAGCAGTACAAATGAAGTACTAGGTGGGTCAGGCATTCCACTTTTGTTGTTGCTTTTTAAGGTTTTACCATTTCTCTTTAAGATTTATTCATTTTATTCTTTTTACACCAATGCTTTACTTCCTTGACTATGTGCATTGACTGCATACCTGTTGTCTGTGGAGGTCAGAAGAGGACACTGCATTCCTTGAAACCGAGTTACAGGTGATTGTGAGTTGCCAGGTAGGTGCTGGGAACCGAACCTGGGTCCTTTTAAATGCAGTGCACATTCTTAACTGCTGACCCGCCTCTCTACACCCCCTATTTTTTTTCTTTTGAATATTCTTCTTTCGCCTGTTTCTATTCCTCGTACCTCACTGCTGCTGACGCTCCGCAAGACGAGGTTTTCCGTTTTGGAAGCTGTCCCATGCGTTGGAGAAGAGCTTGTCTCATGACAAATGTCAAGCAGTGACTCCGCGTGTCTCTCTGTCAAAAAGAAACAGCATGTGCTTTGGTGAGAGCCCACAGTCTCATGGCAAGAGCTGCTCCATCTGGCCAGGCTTTCCTGGAAGGATAGCCAGGCATTCTGGTGAGACTTTAGGTAAGGATTTTCACAGGAAGAAAAAGGCAAGAGCCAGGCTGGGGAGATAGATGACCCAGGAGACGAGGCATTTGCTATGCAAACACGAGGACCAGAGTTCAGATCCCCAGAATCCACATAAAAGCCAGACAGATGTAGTGACTCCCCGTGGTTTGAACTCTCAGGAGGTGAAGATGGAGCATTCCCCAGGGTGCCTATCTAGACTAGCAGAAGCGGGGTGTGTTCGGGGTTAGTGAGAAAACCTGCCTCAGGAAATAAAGTAGAAGGTAATGGAGGAAGAGACTTGATGTCAACCTCTGGCTTGTGTGTGAGTGAGCGTGCGCACGCGTGCGCACACACACACACACACACACACCATACATACTTCACACACATGCATGCAAGAAAAAAGAGTCAGATTTTGGCTCAACATAATTATAGTAACTCATTCTTAATGACGTCATTCTCCCAGCCACACCCTCTGTGAGGTGCTGGGGCATGCGTGAGAACTTTTCACCATCAGATCCATCCATAGGTATCTCAGGGTCTTTGTCTTTGGAAAGAGGAAGGATGCTTACCCTTCACCTTGCACTAAAGATGAACCCTTGAGTGGACTTCTTGTGGCGGATGGGTAGGAGAAATCCTCTCTAGTCTCTTCCAAATAGGTTTGCTGACAATTCTGAAGGCTGTGCTGGCTAAGAACTGGCCTTTCTGCTCTCTTGGATTGCCCTGGAAGAGTCTGTGGACTGAGGATGAGCTCTCCACAACGTGATAGCAAGAGAAATCCAAGTGAAATGTTACATGGGGATTTGTGGAGACCATTTTGTCATTTAAACACCCAAACTAGGCCTTGGGAGACGGCTCAGTTGACACAGTGGTTTCCTGCAAATGTAAGGAGCTCAAAACCTGGGTTTAAAAGAAGGGATAGAAAGATAGTTCAGTGGTTAAGAGCACTGACTGCTCTTCCAGAGGACCTGGGTTTGATTCCTAGCACCTACATGGTAGCTAACAACTGTCTGTAACTCCAGTTCCAGGAGACCTGGTGCCTTCTTTTTTGCCCCTACTGGTGCTAGGCACATACGTGGTAAACAGACATAGAGTCAGGCAAAACATCCATACACATAAAATTAAAATAAATACATTTCAAACAGAAAAAGAAGCCAGGCATGGTGGTGTGAATTTGAAATTCTGGTGCTGGGGAGGTGGAGACGGGTGGGTCCTTGGGGCTAACTAGCCAGGCAGCCTGGCTGAATAAGCAAGTTCTACTAAAAAGTAAGGGATACTGGTTTCAAAACATAAGGTGCGGGGGTTACAGAGATGGCTTGTTGGTTAAGAGCACTTGCTGTTAGCTCTATAGCAGCAAGTTTTGTTTTCTAGCATCCACGGTGACTCACGGTCACTTGTGACTCCTGTCCCAGGGGATCTGACATGTTCTTCTGGCCCCCATGAACACAGCATACATATGGAACACATAGAGAGACAAACAGATACACCTTCATACACATAAGTTAATAACTTAAAAACAAAAAGCAAGATGTACAGCATTCTTAGAAAAACACTGGAGGTTGATCTCTGGCCTATGCACGCACACACACACACGCGCACACACACACACAAGTATGAAGTAAGACTTCTTTGCGTTCTTTAGAGCATTAGCCCTGTGCTTCAGAGAGTCACTGCTCAATAAGGAATCACTGATTTGATTTATTTAAATGAAGTGAAGTGTAATAGCACACTCCTTTGATCACAGTACACAGGAGACAGAGGCAAGCAGATCTCTGTGAGTTCAAGGTCAGCCTGGTCAATGTATTGAGTTCTAGGACAGTTAGGGATATATAGGTGAAACCCAGTCTCAAGCTAACAATTGGATCTATTACACAGATGTAAGACAGGAAGACAGACTTCACACAGGACTTTCAAATTGGGGAATGTGCATCTAAAGAGAAATATTGACCTGGTTTGGGCATGGAATCCATCAGGATGTCCAGCAACTGCTGCTTCCTCCAGCTTTCAATTTGTGACACATAATGTATGGCTGACTTGCCGCTGAAGTCACAAAGCTTAGGATCTCTGGGGAGAATAGAGGAAAGATTATTAGGTGAAATATGACAAGACGTAAGAACACTGGCATCAAGTAAGCAAAAAGCTCAAGATAGGGATATAATAGTGATTTCAAAATACATGAGCTAGAGAGTGACCATTTCTCAAAATTTTAAACAAGAAGGCTCGTGATATATCTCAGTGGGTGGAGCGTTTGCCTATTGTCTTAGTTAAGGTTTCTATTGCTGTGAAGAGACACTATGATCACAACACCTCTTGTAAAAGAAAACAATTAACTAGGGCAGGTTTACAGTTTCAGAGGTTAGTCCATTATTGTTACGGCATGCAGGCAGACATGGTGCTGGAGAAGGAGGTGAGAGTTTACGTCTTGATCCACAAGTAACAGGAAGTGAACTAACTAGGCTTAGATTGAGCATAGGAAACCTCAAAGCCCCACAGTGACACACTTCCTCCAACAAGGCCACATTTATTTCAATAAGGTCACACCCCCTAATAGTGCCACTCTCCATGAACTTATGGGGGCCAATTACATTCAAACTCCCACACTTAATATGCACAAAACCCTGTGTTCCATGCCTAATGCTGAATAAACCAGGCATGGTAGCTCATGCTTGTAATTCTAGACTGGCCTCAAACTCAGACCTTGAACTTGTGATCCTGCCTTTACTTCACCTGTAGTGAGATAACAGATACAAACCACCACATCTGGCTGATGCACTGGAGATTGAACCCAGTACTCTACCAACTGAGCTACCTCTCCAGTACCCAAAGAACAATTATCTAAACCGATAAAGAGCTAGATATCAACAATGGCCAATGTAAGTATTAATCCATCCCTCAAAATTACAATGAAGTCCCTTTTTAAATTATATAAAAAGTCATATATATACACACATATATTGACATATATGTGTGTATACATACATATATATATATATCCACACATCTAAGTTTACATGTAGCCTTTCAGCTGGGGCTGATGGACCACCCATACTCACGCGTGATGCCTGAGGAGCTCGGCCAGGACTTCAGCAGGTTTGTAGACTGTTAAGACATCCAGACTCTCAAACAGGTCCACATCTCTCACAGCCAGCATCAGAGGGGTCAGGCCATGCAGGTTTGGGAAGTTTATATCCAAGAACTCTTCAGATGCCTTTAACAACAAGAGTTTTGGTGTCTGCTGTGTTTTTACTGTATGCCTACTGAAATCAATCTTTGCATTTTCATTGCTTGGTCAATTTCTCATTATAACTTTTTTTTCCTGGAGTAGGGATTGTACTGGGCTATACCTCAGTCTTAATTTTAATATACTCTACCCCACCCCATACGGAGGCATTTTAATTTATGTTTTATATAGAATGCCAGGATTTTCCCTCCTGTGTGTTTTATCTTGTTACTTTATGGTCCATGATGCCAGCTGAAGTTTTCAGTGCCATGAGACAAACATGGGATGGGAGCAGTTTATTCTGTTATTTCCTAGGTCTTTGATCTGCACACCAGTCCTGGGGCTGATGTCTTCACTCTCGTTTAACTTGCCTGCAAGATTCACAATGGTTTTCCCAGCTCTGTGATCACTAGTGATTTCCGATTTGCCTGTGTAGCCATGCTTCTCTGTCACCATTAGTATCAGGATGCTGATACTGAAACAGGAAAATCCCCGTTGCTGATGCTCTTGAGAGCATCAGCCAGAACATTCATTTACACCCTGATGATGGCACAGAATGATCCCAGAAAGAGTTTGTTTTGCTTTAACTTATTTATTTATGTGCTTTTTTTTTATTTTATGTGCATTGGTATTTTGCCATCGGCGTTGGGTCCCCTGGAACTGAAGTTACAGACAGTTGTGAGCTGCCTCACAATTGTAGTTGCTGGCAATTTAACCTGGGTCCTCTGGAAGAGCAGCCAGTGCTCTTAACACCTGAGCCATCTCTCCAGCTCTGTTTGGTTTGGTTTAGTTTTTCAAGGTCTCATGTAGGTCAGACTGGCCTTGTACTTTCTATATAGTTAAGGATTACCTTGAACTTTTGATAATCCTGCCTCCAGCTCTGGGGTCACAGGTCTGTCCCATCACATCTGGTTTGTGTGGTGCTGGAGGTTGAACCTAAGGCATCATTCGAGATAGGCAAGCACTTTACTGACTGACCCACATCCCTAGCCTCCTCAGGATACTGTTTCTCAGAACCTGTCCTGAGGAACTGATAAAGCAAAAAGACCACAGCCCTGGGTTTCAGTGTTGATTACCCAAGCTGACTCTAATTATTGTGTAGGTTATATCAGAGGTACCCTGTTAAATGGTTGATTAAACAAATCACCTTGCTAGGGCTGTGGTTATGACTCAGTCGGGTGGTGTTTGCTGACCTGGGTGAGGACTTGAATTCAGTGACACATAGAGAAGCTAGGGGTGGCAGTGTGCACCCATGATGCCAGTGCTGGGGGAGCTGTGAGAGGTGCATCCTGGGTATCAAGGGTCAGCAAGACTAGCCTACTTGACAACTGCGAGACTGTCTTGAAAGAAAGAAAAAGGAGAGGGGAGGGGATTTAATTCAGACCATCAGAATTGAAAATCTGTGGGAAGGCCAAAAATATACAAACTGTTTGTTTTCTAGACCAGAGTAACTTGCTAATTTTCACCTCTGTTTCGCTTTCTGCCATGGCAATATAGTCTTTACCTCAGCGTCTCCAGGGGCCAGATGGAGATAATGATATTACCTCAGCAGGGTGCTGTGGGAATTAGTTAATTTTTTCTCAGTCTCTGAGATAGATCAATGTTTATTATTATCTAGAGCCAATATGAGAGTTTTGAGCTCAGAGTCATATTGCAACAGCACATCAATGTAACATTTCTTGATTTAGCTTGGGTTCACGCTCCAGGCAATAAATAGGTACTTAAAGTATGGTCATTAAATCTTCAGGGGGAAAATAATGCAGTTATAAAAACAGAGATTGGGTTACACATGACATAACTACCTTTAAGAAAAATAGATTGCCTTTTGGAAATTTTTCTAAGCCTCAGCTTTGGAAGTACGGCATTTTAGACGATCTCCGAGTACAACAGAAGCTTGGAAAATGTCCTTTGATTTTTTTTTTTTAAACAATTGTCCTTGCACTCAACCTGGTTAGGATAGCTCTAATTTCTTGATCTGTTTGTGTCTTTATCATAAGAGATTAGAAAAAACTGTTTTCTAGCAGCAATATTGATTTTCTTTCCGTTGGAAGGTCACATGGGTCTTGCAGTTTCATTGAAGGTCAATGCCATAAGTGAGACATTGCTAATAATTAAATTGATTATGCAAACAGTTTTGCAAGGTGTATTTGAGTGAGCATCTAAATAAGAGTACCAGCTATTCCCAAAGATAACATTTAATATGTATATTCTTGGAACTAGAGAGATAACTTTGGGGTTGAACGCCTGTACCACTCTTGCAGGGCAGCTGAGTTATGTTCCCAGCACCCAAACTGGTTTGCCCACAATCACTTAAAATTCCAGGTCCAAAGGATCCAGTTCCCTGCTGAGTTCCAGGGGCACTGTACTCATGCACACACAGACACTCACAACTAAAAACAAAAATAAAATCTTTTAAAAATGTATTTTCAGGCTGAAGCACCATCTTAGTCGGCAAAGTACTTGTCATGGAAATATGAAAACCAAAATCTGATCCCCAGAGCACACAAAAGATCCAAACACGTGTTGTATAGTAGTTTCCTCTGAGATTAAAACCATGCATCTTGGAGGGGAGCTCACTAAAACACAGGTGGTTAAAGGAACGTAAAACTACAGGATGTTCTGAATGAAGACCAAATATTCCATCTTTCAGGGGAATTCATTAAGACAGGATAGCTTCAGGAAAGTCCTAAAACTGACCAGAATTATTCACCTAAGGCCTCCTGAGAACCACTTTCAGATCTGCAGTACAGAAAGAGGCAGAGTCAAGCTGCACTGCCTGGAAGAGACAGACTGCAGACAGCCACCTGGAGAGGTTCAGACCAGCGGAGCTAACTCCAAAAGACATTCTCTCTAACATGCTGAGCTGCCTGCAGGTTGTGCAGTGAGCTCCAGGTTTCCAGATTTCTTGAGCTGCCACCTGTGCCGGGGTGGGCTTTGGTGTCACAGCTGCCTCTGAGACGCTCATGCTCCTATAGTGACTCTGCACCCACAGTCTTGTAAGGAGCCCCAGAAAAACCCACTAGTTCACCAGGTTGGACTTTGTGGTATCCATACTTTGGTCTGTTTTCAGTTCCCTATCTAGGGCGAGTAGATGCTTGTTCCCACGACGGCATGGTGGCATGCTCTTGCAACTCCAAGGCTGGTGAGGTGAAGACAAGAGGAACCCTGGCCAGCTAGCCTATCCTACTTGGTGCCAGGCAAATGAGATAAATAAATTAAAAACAAGGTGGGTGGTACTACAGAAACAATACCTACGGCTGATCTCTGGCCTCCACATGTATATGCAGACGTGTGCACATGAACATTCATACACACACATGCACATACACACATGCACGCATACACACACACACAAATATATTCCCTAAGATTCTTTAGCCACAGCTAAATATTATGCGGTGTGTAAGCTCTCTGATTCCCCTTTCAGGATAAAGATAATAATTGCCGCTGGCCCGAAGGGATCTAAACAGCAACTGTGCAAATGCCAGTGATATCCAGGGAACTGCTCTGAGCAAGCTGACAGCGGTCCTCTGGGTCTTCCTGGGTTCATCATTTCCCTGGGGTGCTGCCTGACTTCTCGCTCTCAGATAGGGAGTTGGGGGTGGTGGTAGAAATAGGTTGCTGTGTTCGTCTAGAATCTCGTTTTCTATTTGCATCCTGTCTGGTCCTCTGTCTTTCTCATCTCTCCTGCCTGAGACTTTCTGGGATTGCATTTGAAAGTAACTTTCTTGTCGAGCAGTGGTGGCGCATGCCTTTAATCCTGTACTCAGGAGGCAGAGGCAGGTGGATCTCTGTGAGTTCGAACCAATCTGGTCCACAGAGCTAGTTCCAGGAGTGGCTACATAGCTATTTGGAAACCCTGTCTTGAAAAATCAAAGGGGGAGAGAGAGAAAGACACACACACACAGAGAGAGAGAGAGAGAGAGAGAGAGAGAGAGAGAGAGAGAGAGAGAGAAGAAGAAGAAAAAAATTTCTTCTTTGGGAAGGTTTGGGTGCTGAAGAACTAGCTCAGCAGCTCAAAGTGCTTGCTACTCTCTTCATGAGGACCAGAGTTCAGCTACCTAAACTCACAACTGTCTGTAACTCCTGCTCCAGGGGATTGACATCCTCTTGTGGCCTCTGTGAGCATTCGTATGCCTGTACACAAACACACACACACGTATGGACATGCATGCACACATGCACTTATTCATATACATAATTAAAAGCAAAAAATAAAAAAGTTTAAATGTAAATAGAAATACATTATAGAGAAGAGTCCTGAATTGGGCATGTGAAGGTATAATCTGTCTTGTGCACATCTCTCCACCCTTGCCCAAGTAAACATCACTGTCACCAACCAGCAAGTGTTGAAGCTGTTCCAGATCACCTTGCCACGAACTTCTTAGAAGCTGCATTTGGGGAGCTTGAATTCTCTTGCTTGCCAAGAGCTGTCTCCGGGTGTCACTATTAGCCACGTGAACTGCAGTTTGATTGCTGTAATTGCAGAGGGTAATATCCGCTCCCCTCTCCAGAAGAATCTCAACAACCTGCAAAACAGTAATATTCTTAAGATTCAAAAGATGTGTTTTTACTTTTAGTTTAAATATGTTCATAATTAGCCAGGTGGTGGGGGCTCACACCTTTAATCCTAGCTTGCGGGAGGCAGAGGCAGGCAGATCTCTGTGAGTTTGAGGCCAGCCTGGTCTACAGAGCGAGTGCCAGCACAGGTTCCAAAGCTACAGAGAAACCCTGCCTTGAAAAACAAAACAAAAAATGTTCATATTTATATATGTTGAGTATATTCCCCTCTCCATCCAATTTTTTAGTTTATTTTTTGTTTTGTTTTTCTCTTTTGAGATAGAGTCTCACTATGTCACCCTGATTGGTCTGGAACTTGCTACATATATCAGCCTGGCCTCAAGCTCAAGCAATCTGTTTGCCTCTGCTTCCTGATTGCTAGGATTCAAGACAAGTGTCACCATGACTGACTTACAAAGTTATTTAGTGTTGTGAGTGTGTATGTATGAGTGTATGTCTGTGTCTCTATGTGTGTGTCTGAGTCTCTCTGTGTGTGTGTGTGTGTGTGTGAGAGAGAGAGAGAGAGAGGGAGGGAGGGAGGGAGGGAGAGGGAGGAAGAGAGGGAGAGAGAGAGAGAAGGGGGGGATCAGATCCCTTGGTTATCTGTGAGCTTCCCAATGTGGATGCTGAGATGCCAACTTTGGTTTTCATGATTGAGCAGCAAGTGCTCTTAACTGCTGAGCCATCTCTCCAGCTCCATCCCTAGAATGCTTCATGTTTTTGGGTGGCAGCTGCACCGTTAGGGCTGAATAGAAGACTAACTTAGATATGGCTCTCATTCCCGATAAAGGAAAGGCAGATAAGAATGGGGAAAAATGGAGGACTGCAGGCTGGGGGTATAGCTCAGTGGTAGGAGCTCATGCCTAGCATCTGTGGGGTGGTCCCCAGCAGAACCTAGAAAAAGATCCAAATGCAGGGGCTCTTATTTACCTTCTAAATGTTGAAACCAAATCTCTGTGATGGCTGGTGCAGTTGTGCACATCTTTAATCTTGACACTTTGGAAGGCAGAGGCAAGAATATCTCTGTTTGAGGCCTATCAGGGCTACACAGTGACACCCTGACCCTCTACCCCTCCCCCCAAACCCCCAAACTACCACCACCAACAACAAAAATGACTCTGTGGTATGGATGATTTCTGGGAACTGTATTTTTAGACGAGAGATCTATAAATATTTTCTTCTAAGGACACATATTGAAATCTTTTTTTAAAAAAAAAAAAAACAGGATCAGGATCGTATGTAGTCTAGGCTAGCCTTGAGGACCGGAACTTCTGATTCTCTTGCCTCTACACCCTAAATGCTGGAATTATAAATGTTGCCATGACACCTGGTTTATGTGGTTCTGGGGCTCGAAGCAGGTCTTCATGCATGCTGAGCAAACATTCTACCAGTTGAGCCACAGCCACAGCGCCCAACATTCCAATATTGAAGTCTTATAGTAGTTTCTAATTTAGGAAATGAAATTCATGTGATCTATCATCTATTATTTAATCTACATGCCTGTCTCTGTTCACCTGTCTGCCTATCATCTACTCAACTCAGTCAATATACCATCTATCTACCTGTCATCTCTCTACTTACCTTACCCTCCCCATTATCTAGCCTTTATCTACATTTCTATGAGCTATGTGTACAGCAGAAAGTATTGAGCTCAGGGTCTTTGCTTACTAGGCAAGTGCACTCTATTCCAGCTCAGGTTGGCTTATAAAGTCCTGAAAGTTGCAAATATTTTTTTTTTTACATATTTCTGGAGAGTGAGTAAATTACATTCAAATGCTGAAGTGATTATTTTTTCAACAAGTAGGGTAGAGGTGCCCAGTGTGTGTCATGACTTGCCCTTGATCCAAGCCCTAAAAAGCGACCCAGGTAACTACCCAGATGTCACACTAGCAGATGTAAAGATGGAAATGGACACAGGAGACTGGAGTAGTGGCAATGAAGAAACCACTGAGCTGTCTTTCAAAGTCTGGAGAACTTTCGAAGACAGTTCTACAGAGGCAAAACATGCAGTTCAGCTGGTAGAATGCTGGCCCTGCAGGCAGAAAGCCCGAGAATTTGTCCTAAAACTGCGAAGACTGGGCGTGGTGATCCACACACGTGATCCCAGTGCTGGGGAGGTAGAGGAAGGAGGATCAGAAGTTCAAGGTCATCTTTGGCTATAGCAAGCTCAAGGCCAGCTCTGATAAGGTGGGTAGTGTTAATTTTTTGTTTGTTTTTTTAAGGTAGGTGTGCTCGTGTAGCCCTGGCTGTCCTGGGACTCACTACACAGACCAGGCTGGCCTTGAACTCAGAGATCTGCCTGCTTCTGCCTCCCAGATGCTGGGATTAAAGAAGTAGTAGTGTTAATTATCAACTTCACAGAATCTAGAATTACCTGGGAGACAGACCTCTGGGGATACCTGTGTGAATTTTTGTTTTTATGTCTACATTCTTTCTAAAAAAGCGTTAAAAGGATGATAAGGGGTGCCAGTCCCCCAACCTATCAGAAAACAAGCTGAGCTAGACAGTGCTCTCATAATGATCTTGGCTCCTGAGCTAAGACTTTGCAAGGCCTGGAACCAGAAGTTTGTTGGTGGAGGAACAGGAAGCTATCGTTGTTCAGAAAAGCAAAGGCAAACCCTCCTTGCTTCCTGCCAAGCTCTCTTTTCTCCCTCCCCACTGTACCTCTGACAGATTTTCTTCTGCTGCTGTGATGAGAGGCGTATTTCCGGTCTGTGGGTGCTGAAAGTCAAGGTTTCCAAGGACTGAATGGACTTCAGGAATGTGGCCACAGATGCCTTCCACGTCACCCCTGGAAACCACTTCCAGGAAATCATGGATCAGTTTGTTCTTGTTCATCTTGCTGATTCCATAAAATTGCCTTAAAGAGAAAGATGACTTAATGACATGAAGGCCAGGGAAACAGTGGGTGGTTCCTAGTAATTTCTTCTTTTATGCGGAAAAACAGGAATGGGGGTGGAAGGTGGGTCAGTGGATAATGCACTTGCTGCTCAGTGTGTTCAGATTCTCAGACCCACATAAAAGCTAAGCAGGCTTAGCAGCTAGCAACCTATAATCCTAGCACTCAGGAAGCCGATGGAGGATTCCCAAGACAAACTGGCTAGGGATAGTAGCCAAATTTGGAATGAGCCCCTGCCTCAAAAAAGTGGAGAATGGCTGAGTAAAATGCTCAGCATGCCCTTTAGTCCTCTATATGCACATACGCATGCAAGTATACCCACAGACCATGCATGCATGCATGCATACACATTTGCACATGCATGCACATCATACACACACAGATGTAAAGTGTAATTAATAGAGTCTGGGTAGATGGCTCAGTTGTTAAGATCACCTGCTCAGAATGCATGAGGACCTGAGTTCAGTTCTTCAGCACTCATGAAAAAAAGTTTGAGTTTGATCCCCAGGCCCCAGATGATAGAGGGAACTGGCTTCCTAACTTCCACATGTATGCTGTGACACACATTTACACACAGACACAAAGACATAGGCATTCATTTGTACACACACAGATAGACACACAAACACATACACGCTAAATGAAAATGTAATAAAAAATAAAAACATTGGGGCTGGAGAGATGGCTCAGTGGTTAGGCACACTGGCTGCCCTTTCGGAGGTCTTGAGTTAAATTCCCAGCACCCACACGGCAGCTCACAACCGTCACTAACTGTAGTGCCATCAGATCTGATGCCCTCTTCGGGTGTGCAGACATTTATACATATAAAACACCCATATACATAAATACATAAATAAAAAACCCTTTTTGTTTGTTTGTTTTTGAGACAGGGTTTCTTTGTGTAGCCCTGGCTGTCCTAGAGCTAGCTCTGTAGACCAGACTGGCCTCGAACTCATAGAGATTCGCCTACCTCTGCCTCCCGAGTGCTGGGATTAAAGTTATGTTACACCACTGTCCAGCTCATTAGTAAATCTTTAAAAAATAAAATAATAAATTTACATAAAAATATTATAATGTGCCAGGTGGTGGTACCTGGCATATATATTTAATCCCAGACCTTGAGAGGCAGAGGCAGGTAGATCTATGCGATCTACAGAAATAGTTCCAGGACAGCCAGGGCTACACAGAGAAATCCTTTCTTGAGAAAAAGAAAGTAAATAAAAAATATAGTAATGTATAACTTTCCAGTTATTTTAACACTTGGCTTTTAGGTACAGCCATGTATCTGTATGTAACCTCCTGCTGTTTATTGCACATCGACAGTATTTTATTGTGTCTTTTCTCCATGGTGGACATCTAAACTGCCGCCGGTGTCCCACCCTGCAAACAACACTGATAATCTTCCTACTGGAGCCTTGTAATACATACCCAACGTGTCAAAGATAGTCAGTCTCACTAAAACATGCCAGAACCTTCTCCAGAATGACCTCAGCAAGTAACGCCACCACCAACGCTGGGCGTTTTCTTGGGGTTCTTCTAAGATGGCATTTGGTTGACAGCGGTAACTTAGTCAGTCATCACACTCATCGTTAGCATTTAATAAATGTCACGCTTGGAGCTTCACTAAAGATAGCAAGAACAGACAATATGTTCAAAATTGGACCACAGAAACATTTCGAGCCAGTACACATACACACCCTAGCAAATCATTTTGCAACTTGGATTCATCTTCATAAGTTGTTTCTCAAAATGCAACATCACTTCAAGCCTAGGAAATGCTTTCATAAACAGAGTAATTACAGCCTGTCCTTCAGTGAAGCTGGAAACCATGCATTCCGATAACAACCAGGCAGGGAATCGGTACTCGTGTCGTCAGGTTACCCACAGAGGAGAACGAAAACCGCAAGCACCCAACTATTCTTCTCCCAGGTTGTTACCTAGCAATGGATGTTTCAGAGTCTGTGCTTTAACTCTTGAATGTAATCTTTTTGTTTGTGTGTTTATTTCTCAGATAGGGTCTGGCTTTGCAGTTCAGGCTGGCCTAGGTCCCAGGCAGGCTCTGAACTTTCCATCCTCCTGCCTCAGACCTTGGGTGGCATTGTGTACCACCTGGATCTTACGTAATCTTTAAGAGAGAATTTCACAACTAGTAACTACTCGGTAATATAAAAATAAATAAAATGTAAATTTAGGTAAACTGCAGTCTCACAGTCATCCAGTCACTAGAAGCCTGGCGATGTGAGCACTATTTGGTGATCTATGTCACACTCGAAGACGCCGACAGAAAGACAATGGAGAGTCAAAGGCATCTGCAGTGTCTCCATACATCAATCACTCGAGGAACACGACTGACTCACACTGCTTCTTGTGGCTGAGCACCATTTCCTCCGCTGCTTCCTGCCTGAATATTCCAACTTTAAGTTTCTCATGGAGAAAACTTTTCTGATTTCCTAGTTAGAGGTATTTTTGGAGCAGTAATTTTTTTTAAAAACAATAAAGTTTTGTTCTATAAGGTTGAAATAGAAGCTTTATCTTCTCTTGGATAACAATCATCTTTGTTCTGAACTGTACTATTGGTTTGTAATGTCAGACTTTTGTAACTAATCTTACACAATGCAGCGTTTCACAATGATGTCTTCATACGTTTATAATTTCTTTTGATTATATTTACCCACATTACCCTCTTGTCTCCCTCCCCCGCCCACTGAACCCCTTCCTCTTCCCATGTTCTTCCTTCTATTATCATGTCTTTTGTTGTCATTGTTTTGTGGCCCAGTGAGGTTTGTTATGCTGTTTATGAGAGCATGGGCATTTTCTCAATAAAACTTCTTGCTGTATTTTACATCTGACTAGGAATATTGTATAGAAAAGGCTTAAAGCAATTGAAACTTGATTTCAGGTTAATAAAGTGTGCCCCAAAATATGTGCATACAATATTGAGTAGTTACAAAAAGTTCACAAACATTCAGTGATGGAAGTACAAGATTATGTATGCACTGAATTTAATTTATTAATAAACCTTTCTTGTCATTACTAGTTTTCTCTATGGTCTGGACATTTCCATAAAGTATTGGAAGTGATGTCCAGTGTCAAAACTAGCTTATTACAACTGTAAGGATAAAATTACCCAAGCTTAGGACACGGCTTCTTCTGTCAGTTTACCTGATATTGCTCCCCTGGGGACATTCTTCCAGCAGGAAAACAGAAAGTTGCAACCTTCGGATTATCTAAAACAGGGCTAAAATGGGAACTTGGCTTACCTAGTGTGTGCTTTGCTGAGGGACACAATTGAAGGAGCACCCAGACGAGTAGCAGACCGAATCATCCTACTTCTTCATGGCTCTGATTTCCGGACCAGCTGTCAACCCTCACTTCAGCTAGGTTTCCATTTAAAAGCAACATAGATTTAGAACCTTTTCTCTGATTTCGTTCCAGTGTTACACAGGCCAAACACTTTATTTTTTTTTTAAGTATTTAAAACTGATTCCGGGTGCACAAACCCTTTGGCTCAGTGCAGGGAGACTTGCTTAGTTTACAAGCTGTCGCCCAGGCAACCAGTTGCAGTGTGTTTAGCTTGGAGAATTCAAAGCTTGACAGTCTCATGGAGGAAGGAAAACAAGTATACGTGCTTCTAAGCAGCTGTTGGAGTGTTTAGAAGAGTTGTGCCCCTGTGTACATCCATGGCTGACCCCACTGCCATTATCATTTTACTCAGTGAGCACTTCTCCAGAAGAGCAGTGCCTCTGTAGTCCCTACTGTGTGCTGAAAGGTCCGTTTTCAACTCCAGGATCAGTCAGAGGGTTAATATAGCCATACAGGCGGGAATGAAGACATTCTAAAGAGACATAGTAGCCCTCTCTTCAACTATCAGACTACTGAAGCAATGGACCCTGAGAAACTGGAAGTCCTAGGCTGGGAAAGGGAACGGATGGAGCCTGGGGCCCACCAAAGGAGGAGCTTGTCTCCCCAGGAAGTGATAACTTGTGAGAGACCACCTCACAGGTGGTACTGATGGGTCAGTATTAGGCAGGACTACATTTCTTGTCTAGAGAGGCTTACAGTATTCTAACACAAAGGCTTTAGCAAAGTGAATGCATTTTGTCCGACTCGTAGACTACAACTAACCCAGCATTGAGAGAGACCATGAAAACAGAAACATCCTCACAAGGAACATACCAGGCCTTAGGTCAGTTGGCTTTTGAGCTGCTAGTTTTTCTTACTATCTGCTGAAGGGTGTGGGGATCTCTTCTGTGAAGATGTGATGTTATATATTTTCACTGAAGTTAGGTATAGTTGTGCTGTCAAGAAACTCTTCTTGCCTTTGAAAACATGAAGCTTCGGGCTGGAGAGAGGGCTCAGCAGTTAAGAGCACCTGTTACTCTTTCAGAGGACCCAGCTTCAGTCCCCAACTCTCTGGGTGGGTGGTTCACAACCTCAGTGGATCTGACACCTTCTGGCTTCAGCAGGCACCTGTACGTAGGTGGTATACGCTAACACAGATACACACATACACAGAAATAAGTGTCTGTAAGAAACAAAACAAAACAAAAGACCAAAGCTTTGTTTCTGTTGTGGGATTTTCCCTCCCTTCCCCATCTATTCATCCTAATCTTTCTAAAGGTTACATCATGTGTGTTCTCTGCTTTGGGCAATTTTTACCAATGCTTGCTGTGTTATTGACTGACCTAAAAATACATATAAATGGTAAATGAGAGTAACCAAAGTGTCCCTGAAGAGGAGAAGGATGTGAGGACATCTTTCTTTCTCTCTCTCTCTCTCTCTCTCTCTCTCTCTCTCTCTCTCTCTCTCCCCCTTCCTTCCTTCCTTCCTTTCTTTCTTTCTTTCTTTCTTTCTTTCTTTCTTTCTTTCTTTTTTCTTTTAGACAAAGTCTAAGTAGGCCTCAAACTTCGTATGTTGCTGAATATATATATCTGAAGAGAAGCAGGGTTTCCATTTATTAACTCGGTATCATTTCTATTATTTGTGTGTGTGTGTGTGTTGCACATGTGAAAGTCAGATGACTGAAGGAGCCGGCTCTTGCCTTCTACAATGTAGGTCCTAGGGATTGAACCTAGGCCTTCAGGTTTGGTAGGAAATGGCTTTATATGATGAGTCATCCTACCAGCCTCAGCAACAAATCTTGAGTGTTTTTGTGTTTGTGTGGAAGTGCAAAGTACCAACTTAACCACTGGAGTTATTTGAGAAACAAGACAGATAATGTAAAGCCATAAGCAGTCATGGAGTCAGATAGCTGTAAACGCCATGAAGACCATTTCAGGAAGGGAGGCTGAGAGTTGTGAGTTAAGGGGACGTTATCAGACCGTGCTCGTGGAAGATCTCCCTAAGAGGTGGCTTTGGGGTGGGGGCTACTTGTTTTGCTTTTGAGATTTATTTATTTATTATGCTTATGTATGAGTACATGGATGCCGTGTGCATGAGCAAGAAGGTGGAGGTCAGGGAATAATTTTGGGGCATTGAGTCTCTTTCCGTGATGGGATCCAGGGATCAAAGTCTGGTTCTCGGGTTTGCATGGCGAAAGGTGAGCCATATCACCAGTACCTAATAGAGGACAGTTAATCTCTCATTCAAAGAAAAGAAGCAGCTATCCTTCCGGTGAGTTGTGTGGAGAGTTCCAGGCTGCACCGCGGGTATAGAGGTAGTGAAAGCATGTATGTATTAGTGCTCAGGTTCAGAAAGGAGGCTTGGCAAAGGCATCAGAACTGATGTAAGAAGGTGTACAGAGGCCAGATCCTCAAGGCCCCAACAGGGATAGGAAGGAGTTTGATTCCATTCTAAATGTAGAATTACAGCATGTCGTATTACCCAAGGGAGTGACAGGATCTAACTTGCTGTCTGTTGTTTATTTTTCACACTTGTTTATTTCTTTGTTTTGTTGTTGTCGTGTGTGAGAGTAAGAGGACAACTTGCAGAAGTTGTGGCTCTTCCACCATGTGGGTTCGGAGGACCAGGGGGGTGGACCTCTGTTTTATTGTAAGTAACTCACTGGATGGGATTAGTAAAACTTGATTCTAGGTAAGATCTGTTTGTGTAAGTGTGACTTGATAACACGATCCTCTGTACACACGCATACACACACACACACACACACACACACACACACAGTGGGTGGGGCAAGAACAAGACACAAGACAATGGTCAAGGTTTCCCTCTGGTGGCCAAAATATTTGCAAGCTTGCCCTCACTGGGTTACACTCCTCTGGACTCCAGGGTTTTCTTAGCCTCATGCACTGGCTAGTTTTTATGTAACTTGATACAGCTAGAGTCATACTGGAAGTGAGACCCTCACTTGAGAAAGTGCCCCTACCAGGTTGGTCAGTGGGCAAGCCTGTGGTGAATTTTCTTGATTGATAATTGATAGGAGAGGACCTAGCTAACCATGGGTGGTGCCATCCTTGAACTTGGTGGTCCTGGGTTCTATAAGAAAGCAGTTTGAACAAGCCTTGAGGAGCAAGCCAGTAAGAAGTGCTCCTCACAGCCTCTGCATCAGCTCCTGCCTCCTGGTTCCTGCTCTGACTTCCCTCAGTGAGGGAGTGTGACCTGATAATTGTAAGATGAGATAAACTCTTTCTTCCTTAACTTGCTTTTGTTCTGGTGTTTTTTCACAGAAATAGAAGCCCTAAGACACCCAATGAACTTCTCTAATATATTCTCCTAATACAGTCTATTCTTAGACATTTTGTATTTTGTTTATGGCAATATAGCCATAGTTATTTTAGAGTTCTTCTTTCCTTCCTTTCCCCTGTCCCCCTTTCCCTCCTCCCTTCTTTATTTCTTCCTTTCTCCTTCTGGACTGAGGATTACTGGACTTATAAATGCTGGGCAAGCATTCTACCTCAGGGCAACAGTGTGAGGTCTGCATTTTAGTTAGCTTATCCTTCTTGTAGGTTCTAGTCTGTGGAAGACAAGGGATGTGCCTTCACTACCTTTGCTTCCTCTTTTGTGTCTCACAGAAGATTTGTGGTAGTTGTTTCTAGAACTGATTGTACGGCCAGGACAACTTTAAAGACTGCTTCACGCACTAGCATTTTGCTTACTAAGGTTCTTAACAGAAGCTGTGTTTTTATTACATTTTGTCTATGTAGAGAGGAGACATTTCCGAAAACATCAGCGCCTGATGAAATGCTGTAAGGACAGGTATGAAAGGAGGACAATGGCAGTTTTGAATCCAGTCCTGGTTGTAAGTGAGCCCTGTGAATGCCTTTGGAATGCTGGGGCAGCCTCAGGCTATTCAGCAGAGAAAGAACTAAAGGGTTTTCCACTTTCATAAGCTTTTCCGCTGAGGCAGCACTACTGGCAATGTGAGCTGCCTCGCCAGCATGTTAAGTATGACCTCTTTGTCCTTGCAGCACAGTGGTAGAAAAAGTGGAATTATTTGTTTATCTATTTATTTATTTTGCAGAAAGACCAGGAAGGAGGCTGTTGTTTTGTCTGTGTGTATGCATCTTTTATATCATGTTATATAAATGATTATATGTAACATATATGTTAATTATATGTATGATTAATTATTAACACACATATAATATATTATATGTGATATGCATTGATTTAAATATATATTTCATATGATATATATTAATGAACATGTATGTGCATGTATGTGTATATGGAGGCCAGAGGCCAGCCTCCTGTGTCATCCCTCAGATACTACCCAGTTTGTTTTCTGGGGCCAAATATCTCACTAACCTGGAACTCACTGAATAGGTCAGACTGGTCAGCAAGCCCCATGGAGTTACTGGAAGCTTTGGTCTAAGCATCTTTTTTTTTTTCTACTTGGAAAGTAGATGACAGAGAACAAGAAAAACAGAGCATCTCTGCAGACAGAGAGAAATCGTGAAGGTCTAAGGGTCCCAGCAGGTTAGAGAACTGGAAAAGAGACCAAGCTTTCCTGTGGTTCTAAGTGCCTGCAGGTTTCCTATCTGAGATTTACTGCTTCTCAGAGGGGCATTGAGAGGACAGATGGACTTCGGCTCTGGGAAACAGAGCCAAACAAGGATGGACAATGCTCATAGCCCATGTTCCCAAATATGGTTGACTCACCAGTTTCATTGGAAAAATTTTATAATTTTTTATAAATTATAGAGTTAAGGGGCTAGGGAGAGGGCTCACTTGGCAAAGCACTTATTATATCATGAGGACCTGAGTCCTCAAATCCCGTGGAAAAGCTGGGCATGTGCTCTTGTAATCCAGGGCTTCTGTTGGGAGTTGGGAGGCAGGGATAGGGGAGCCCATAGACGTTCACAGGCCACCAAGCCTGTGCACAAAACAAAACAACAACAAAGAGACCCTGACTCAAACCAGGGAAGGCAAGGATTGACACCTAAGGATGTCCTTGAAAACCCCCAATGTGCACCCTGGCATTTACCCCCCCCACATACACACACATACACACCCCAAATAACTTTTTTTTTTTCATAAAGAGTCTATGTAGCCTGGCTGACCTGAAACTTGATCTGTAGACCAGGTCAGTCTTGAACTCTCAAAGACCTACTTGTCTCTGCTTCCTCAGTGCTGGGTACAAAGGTGTATAATACCACACTAAGCTTCATGAAAATATTTTTAAAGGAAATTTGTAAACCTGGGCAAGTAAACTTACCCACCAGTAAGTGTTGTGCTGTCTAAACCTATCAGGCAAATGATAAACTTAAAGATTGCAGCAAGCAGTTTCTGACTTACATCACCCAAAAGAATTCAGTCACTTTATATTCAAACTTCTTGGAGACATGCACCTTGGGTTGGAGAGATAGATGATGGCTCAGCAATTAAGAGCATTTGTTGCTTCTGCGGAGAACCAGAGTTTAGTGTCTAGCATTCATGTCTGGTGATTGACAACTACCTATATTCCAATTCCAGGGGTCTGACACCCTCTTCTGGCCTCTCAAGGCTCCTGCACATATGTGCATATAAACACGCACAAACAAATAAATAATAAAACTTTTTTTTTGATTTTTCGAGACAGGGTTTCTCTGTGTAACAGCCGTAGCTGTCTTGGAACTAGCTCTGTAGACCAGGCTAGCCTTGAACTCACAGAGATTCACCTGCTTCTGTCTCCTGAGTGCTGGGATTAAAGGCATGCGCCATCACCACCTTGCAAAATAAATACTTTTTCAAAGACTCGTACATTTAAAAATTGGTTTCTTTCTTTTTTAATTTTTTTTTT
>NW_026068005.1:346177-475841 GCF_014885135.2 Alexandromys fortis | reverse complement strand
TCTATCCAGATGTATCTTTCTGTACCTCTCTTGACTTCTTCCTTCTAACTAACTTTTATTTTTTCCATTGAAGCTTATATACCCCAGCAAAATCTTTCAAGCAGTATAAAAATTACAAAGTGGCTACATTCTATTTTTGAAGTGAATGATTACAATGAATACAAGTAAAAAGAAATGTTTTCCATATCTCTTGTATGATTAAACATTTTATGTATTACAAGCAAAAAACAAATTATCCCCCAAAACCCACATATATTTATTCCCTTGTTATAGATTAACAGAGTGTGAACAAACAAGGTACTTTTCTCAGCCAGTTCTTTTACTGGCAGGCTGCATTTTGCAGTTACAAGGAAAAGATCAATCACTTTATTATTTATCTTAAATGGTAATTTTATAAAAATCTTACAAGATTCACAAATCTAAACTTTTATATATGAAAAGCAATCAGTCAGCTCTACTTTAAATCCTCAGGGTACATATCCATTCATCAATAGCTTTTTATGTCAGAAAGCTGAGGGCAGAAATGGGTACAAGGAATTAACACTTTTTTTTTAAAATATTTATTTATTATGTATACAATATTCTTTTTATGTGTATGCCTGAAGGCCAGAAGAGGGCACTAGACCTCATTACAGATGGTTGTGAGCCACCATGTGGTTGCCGGGAATTGAACTCAGGTCCTCTGGAAGAGGAGCAGGCAATGCTCTTAACCACTGAGCCATCTCTCCAGCCCGGAATTAACACTTTTGATCAACAATGCATCCTAGCAAAAAAGACACAAAGGCCAATAATAATAATAGTAACTGGGCTGCTTGTTCTTGTTTCTTGACTTCAATGAGTCCCTCACTCAACTCTGCGCCTTTCTGAACTTTAAATTGTTCCCTAAGGTTTTCTACTTCAAAGCCATTAACAGAAACATCTTAACCTGACCTTACTAACAATTCTATGTGTCTAAATTCTTTGACATAGAGGTCCACAGGACACGCCTGGCTTTTCCACTCCGAGGCTCACTCAGGTGTGGCTTTATCAACTGCCTGGCTGTATTCCATGAGTTCCAGTGCTGCCTGTTGGTCCCCTCGCGTGGCCCCCAACTTTTGTTTTTGTTTGTCTAGCCCTGTCCCCCAAGACAGAATTTCTCTGGGTAACAACCCTACCTGTCCTAGAACTCACTCTGTAGATCATGCTGGCCTCAACCTCAGAGATCCATTTGCTTCTGTGCCCCCCCCCCCCCCCCGTGCTGGGATTAAAAGCTAGCATCACCACTGCCCAGCCAGGAGTAACTGTTTTTGTTTACTGAATGAAGAGATTGCTGAATGAATGATGAGTGACTGGATTCAGATTTACCTTGTCTCACATTCTGTGGAGGTTCCACACCTGAGAATCTTGTCTTTGGTTCAATACACAATGGTTTTAAGTTGGGCACCGTGTATCATATTGGTAATCCAAGCACTCATGAGGCTGAGGCAGAGGGATCCTCATGGTTATGAAGCTAACTTGAATGACACTGAGTTGCAAGTTGTAGAGTGGGATCCAGTCTGAACCAAACAAAAAACAAAAAAAAAAAAAAAAAAAAAAAAAAAAAGAAAAAAGAAAAAGCAGCAGGGCTGGAGGCACAGGACAGGTCCTGTATCCCCAAGAATAATACTTGCCTTATACGTAGGAGGACTTCAGTCCAGCCCAGAAGCCATATAAAAAAGTTGGGCATGGTATTGTACAATTGTAATCTCAGTGCTGGATAGGCGGAGCTAGGAGGGTCCTGTGGCTGGTTGGTCAGCCGGTCTTGCCTGGATTTACAGAAAGCAGATGGTTACCCTCAAAACCTTCATGCCACTATTTTATCCATGGGCACATCTTACCAGCAGGCCAGCGCTGCAGCACGCAGAGTCCAGAGCTGCAGAAGACCACTGACGCCTTTTCTCCCCAGGCGACTTACATAGCACTTCCTGGCACTATGAAAACTAGCAGCCAGCAAGGAGGAAGTTTCAGGTCAACTCCAGCTCAATTTCTCTATGTCCAGGCACCAAAGTGTGCTGTGTCTTGAGCAATGGGGTCTTGCCATCTAGCTATGGTTGGCCACAAAGAGCAATTGTAATGGCTTGTGTTGTTTTGTGTGAAGTCTGGGTTCTTCCTGACCAATCAGTACCTCACAGGGTATCCTATTCCTGGCACTGAGAGTCTTGTTTATTAGCCCGTATCTTCTGGTGGAAACGTTCTCCACCCACGCCAGGCTACCCTAATTGGTCAGCTCCAGGCCAAATGATGAGAGTCCTTGTCTTAGGAAAAAAAAGCTGACATTTCTGAGGAGTAACACCTGAGGTTGTTCTCTGAATTACACACACCCACGCACCCTTGAACACATCCACATATAACAATGGAACAATGAAAAAGTAGGCTTCTGGATGCAAGTGTGCTCTGAAAGTCACGTGAATGTTTTCCTAGCACTGATATTTAGGAGTTTTAGGAAACTGAAACATCACTCAGGCCTTTCTAAACCACATTATCATTACTCTCGTCTTATCTCTGTCCTCAGAGGGAGAGCACAGTAGGAGGGGATTGTTCTTCACTGAATCCCTCCACCGGATCCTGACACTGTCCTGACAGTTTTGACTTTTGAAGAGACTCTCTCTTTGAAGATTCTTGATCTCATAGCGTCCTCCTCCTGTAGTGTAGCTTCTACTGTAGGCATTCTGGGACAGCATCATGGAGAGTTCCTGTTTTGCCCTGCACAGTGCCATCAAGACAGATAGATGAGAACAGTGGAGTCCCACACAAATGCTGTTTTCTTTTTCCTTATGACCTAATTAAACTGTTATGCCCCCACCGTCCCCTGAGATGCCAGCTGAGGGTGATTTTTCCAAAGCGTCTAATCTTTTAAATTGCCTGTGCGTCAAAATAGCTCCCTGTGGCCATTATTGGTAACACCTTGAAATAACTGAATTATCCTAGCGAGGAAACCAGTTTGGAAGGAAAAGCTGTTGCCGCAGGATGTAGATGGAAACAGCCCTTCATCCTGGAGAAACAGAATCTTTTCTGCTCTTTGAGGCAGTGGGGGAAAATCTAATAAAAGTGTGTCTCCCTTGGGTTCCCACATCATTAGCATCCTGGCTTCACACTCAGCTGTAACAAATAGCTTATTTTAAAACTTCCTCCAGGGAGATGACAAGAAGCCAAAAATATCTTGGAAGAAACCTTGCCTTAGCAACCTCATTCTGCAGCTTCATATAATTGTCTAAAATTTTAACTTCAGGAAGCAAAGTTTTTAAGACTGTTTTATTTTCTGACCCATCTTCAATACTCATCAAAGGAGGGCAAAGAGTAATGTCTTGTATGTAAGTAGTGTTTTGTAGTTTTCACGGGGCATTCGTTATAAAGACTGTTACTGTAATGTTCACCTACCTCAGGTTGGACTTTGGGTTGTTCGTACGTGAACTCAATCTTCAATATAATCCTACATAGTAATTGGTATTATAGAGCCCTCTTTACTGATACGAACAGGTTTCAGGAAGTTAAATAATTTACAAAAAGCTGTATAGTAAATGGCTAAAGTCAGATCGGTCTGATCCTAAGACCCACGGACCAACTTTGCTTTAAAGATCTTAAATGTGAAAACGAGATTCTATTCAGTGCCAGCAGAGATAGCTCGATGGTAAGAGACTAAATGATCTTGCAGAGGACCTAGCTCCAGTTCCTGGCAGCTCACAGCCTGGAGGATTGATGCCCTCTTCTGGCTTCTGAACTCTGTGGGGCACTGTACACCTGTGGTGCAGGCTAAGCACCAAGTAAGAAGAAAAGGAAAGAAACCTTTTCCGTGTACAGTTTCCCTAGGTCACTAGCCATCATATCCCCTCCTCTTTCTAGTCTTTTGTGGAGCTCACTGATTTGCCTAGGCTGGCTGGGCAGAAAATGCTAGGATTACAGACATGTACTACTACATCCAACGATTCTAAGCGTTAACCCAGGACTTGGTGCATGCTGGGAATTCTACTGACTGAGCTATAGCCCCTCACTCCTTTTTCTTTTTTAACTGTGAAAACTTGCTATCACTTTGTTTCCATCATCAAAATTTATGATCTTGGTCTTTCTTTGTTGTTTTTATATCCAGCCAAAAGAGACACATCGGCTACTTTGCCAGCCTTAAACAGAACATAACGTGTATGATTTTCTTTTAATAAAACTTTAATTATATAGTCCCCCCCCCCCGTGGGGATAAGAAAAGGTGGGTTTATAGGACTTTGGTCAGCGTCTACAATTCAGTAAAGTCTGAACACGGTCTGAGGACACAGCTCAATTTGTAGAGCATTTTCCCAGAACGCACACAGTCCTGGGTTCCATCTTTACTGCATAATCCAAGCCTGGTGCTACATGCCTATAATCAGGATACTCAGAAGGAGGAGGTAGGAGGATCAGAAATTCCAGTCATCCTTCTCACCACAATGAGTTTGAGGCTGGCTTGGAAGCCCTGTCTCCACAGCAACTAAACAAAAACCATCTGAATGAAAACAAACCCAAAGTACTTTAGGGTTTTAAGTACAATTGACCACACATGTCACATGTCTAGAGTCTTTGCCGTATAGGACTGTGTGTGCCCCTGGATATCTACGAATGTGGCTGAACACATTTGTAGATGACTGTGTCATGTAACAATGTCAAAAGGTTCAACAGTTCTGCTTGAGTCTGCAGAATACTCTCATTTTTTAATACATTGTTTTTTGTTTTTTAACAGAACTTGCCTCAAGTTTATTTGTAAAAACAGCATAAGGTCCTGAACATCTGCAAATACTGTGTAGGTGTTCACACCAGTCCATCTGTCTTCACATTGGCAGACTGTGATCTTTTTTATGGGGCCTTCACAGGGGCCTGGGCACCTTTGGGAGCCTGAGCTGCTGCTGAGGCCTCTGCCTTGGCTTGAACCTTGGGCTTTGTTTTTTGGAAGGGCCTGGGCACCTTTGGGAGCCTGAGCTGCTGCTGAGGCCTCTGCCTTGGCTTGAACCTTGGGCTTTGTTTTTTGGAGCCTACGACCCCTGGCCATGTAGCTTCTAATCCGCTTCCCAAGCTTGGGGTGAGCAATTAAAGCCAGACAGGTGAGTTTGCGGCTGGGGCCCTTTGGCACCTTGGGCTTCACCACCTGGGGCTTCACCAGGGCCTTGATGGCCTCTGCACGTGCACTCCTTTGCATTATTTGCCTGCATCTTCTTCAGGCCTTTCTTGTTGTGCTTCTTAGCAAAACGCATGTTCCTCAGGAACTTGGGGTCAACCCCCTTGAGAGATTAGTATCTTTGTGACCGGGGTTTCTTGATGCCGTTTCTGTGCCATTTCCGGGACTGGTTGTGTGTGGTGTGGTTCTTGGACTTGGCCATGGCTGGACGGTAATCGGCGGCTCCAGAAGCGCCTGTGACCGGAAGAGAAAGAGCTTTTAATACTTTTAAAATATTTCTTAAATTTAACTTAATGTGTGTGTTTGGCAGAATGTAAGTAAGTCTGGGTACCACGAGCATGCCTGGTGTCAGTGGAAGCCAGAAGAGGGCACATGATCACTAGGGACTAGAGTCTCAAACAGTTGGGAACTCTCATGTGGGTGCTAGAAATCGAACCGAGGTCCCCTGGAAGAGCAGTGCGTAGTCTTAACCTCAGAGCCATCTCTCTAGCCACTACAAGGTTTTTTAAAATATGATTAAACAACCTAGAGGGAGAGTGGAAGTCACTCTAAGAGCTTCCTGCCTGGACAAATTGCACCACGTCCTCCGTGGGCGGACCTGCACAGAGGCCACACCTACTCCGCACCGAAGTCCCGCCCACAGGCACTCAGTACCCGCCTCCTAGGCCCTTTTTCCCGGCAGCCCTTGCGCGCGGCCTGACGCTCCGCTCCGCAAGATGGCGGCGGACAGTGAGGTGAGTTCTGCAGCCTGGGCGCATCTGTCACCGGGTTCTGCCGGCCACGTCAGCGGCCCGCGGCTTAATGTCTGTGCCCTTCTCTTTCCCCGCAGCCCGAGTCCGAGGTGTTTGAGATCACGGACTTCACCACGGCCTCTGAGTGGGAAAGGTGAGTCGCGCGTTTGGTCCTCACCGGCCCCGGCAGCACCGCACAGGTGACGCGGGTTCCGAGGGAGACGCCCACGTTTCGCGTCCCCGTGCCCTGGGCAGCTAAGGCTTCTTCCGCGTCACTCATCGGGGCCGGTCAGACAGACCTTCCGACTCCGCCTTTGAGACAAAGTTGTGTTGCCTCCCAGACCACTTCCCTGACCCGGATTTCCGAGGTCGCCCCTGGGTCGTCTGCTGTTTTTGTCGGTTTGTCTCGGTTGTCACCTTAAGCAGTCAGCTGAGCCGCGGCTGGGTTGTCTCCCCGTGTTTATTGGAAGAGGTTTTGCTTTAGCGCACTGACGGCTGTTCATCTGTCGGCCCAAACCATCTCCATCCTGGCTTCCAGAGCAATTAGTTCACAAACTTAAAAAACTTGTTCTTTATTGCTTTCCTTTCTGCCCTCCTTCGCCCTTTCCTCCGCCTCTTTATTTTTACAAGCATACGTCTTTGGAATGTTTTGGTTCCCACTCTTACATTTGGAACTTGGTTATGTGCCCAGACTTCCTGAGCTTATCAAACTCGATGGACAACTGTTCCGGTGAAATTGTTTTATCACTTACGTTAGTTGAAAGCAAAGTTTGTTAATTTGATAGCTTAGATTGTGATTTTTTTTTCCCTGCTCATTGACCTCAAAGGTATTGAGGTCGTTTTATTGTCGAAGTGTTTGTAGACTTTCCACATTTGTGCCTCTCCTATCAAATGGTAGCGGAGAAAAATATAGAAGATCCTTGATGAAATAGTACTTTGACCTGTATGCCCATCCCCACATGTCTGACATAGAGTCAGTAAGACGAACACACTAGCGAGACTTTTCTGGGCAAGTAAGTACTGTGTGCCCTGAGCTATCCCAAGGATGGGGAAATCTATTCCTTTTAAAAAAAAAAAAAGCCCCCAAAATAGTTAAAATGTAAGTTAATTGATACTGACTACAAAGAACCAGTTAAATAGGGTAATGTAGACTACAAAATTGTTGAAGACATTTTTGTAGGGAAAAGTAGGAAATACCCTGCTTTGGAAGCGGAAAGGGAAATGGAAGCTGGGTGAGATGGCACCTACTTATAATCTTGGCTGCTGGGAAGGCTGAGTTGGAAGGATCCCTTGAGCTAAGGACATTAAGACCAACCTGACCAATCGAATAGATCTGGCCTCAAGAAAAAAAAAAAAAGGACAATGGTTAAGGGTTTGCTTAGAGAAGGGACTGACATTGCTAGACATGTAAGTGAGGCGCTATCACTGGGAAATAATAAAAATAAGAAAGACCCCCTGCCAAAGCCAAATGGAGGAATCTAGAGTCAGTACATTTGACTGAAAAGTCTCAAACTCACTTGTGCATCAGAATTTGCTGGTCTGTAGTCTCAGCATTTCCCACTAATGTTGGTTTTAGGTCAGATTCCCAAATCTGCTTTTCTCACATGGGCCCAGGTAATATAGATGCTGCTGGTCAGAAGACCGTAATTAGAAGGAACTGCTGCTTAACAAAGTGGTTAAGAGATTCTGGCCAGAAGGTACAAGGATTGTTTTAGTTGTTACACTGTGGTAAGAGGAAACAAGCAATTTACCTTGATTCGTAAAGTGAAGCTGTAGTTAGTTGAGTAGAATGAACTAGATTTAGGAAGATGAGCTTAGTAAGTCTGGGGGAAAGCCTCAGCTGTGAAACTTCCATATCTTGCCTAAAGGGTGAAGATCAGCATCAAAGTAGCCAGAGTGCCATTTTGGGCATGTTGACTCTAAGGCTGATATTTTGAAGGCAGTAAGAAAAATAAAATTTGATCTTGGAGGATGAGTGATAAGTAAACATCAGTTTTTGGAGTGGAAAATGATAGTTTTCCCCTAGTTAAATAACTTAGGATTTCCGGAGGGGAGCTGAGAGATGGCTCAGTGGTTAAGAGCACTGACTGGTCTTTCAGAGGACCCCGGTTCAATTCCCAGCAGCCACATGGCAGCTCGTAACTTACTAACTCCAGTTCCAGGTGATGTAACACCCTCACATAGACATATGTGGAGGGAAAGCATATATACAGGGAAAACACCAATGTATTTAAAGAAAAAAAAAAGCCTTTTCCTCTGTTGCCTTTGAGTTGGGTAGGAACAGAGGCTCAGGTGCATTTAAGGTTATGACTCACCCATAATCCACTGCCTTGGCAGAGGAAGACATTGCTGCTTGAGGTTTAATGGATGCCAGTACCTCCTTACAAGGGATGGTGAAGACCACCCTCATCCATGATGGCCTAGCATGACATGGTATTCATGTTTGTGTGCGGTTGTGATGAGTCTGTGTATGTCAAGTGTGAAGGCACTTTGTGCTGAGCACCAAATCATCCTAATTTAAGACTGGTGACAACAAACTAGGGCAGTGGGTAGGCCTCTGCAAAACTGGTTGAGAGAGGAAGCCTCATAAAGTGGTTGTAAATGTGTAATGGTTAAGGACTATGGCGAAGAATCTCAGGCCAAAGATATCATCAAAGAGTACTTCAAATGCAAGAAATGAATAAAAAAAATTTGGCTCAAAAGAATTTCCTGAGGGGAATATTAAATTCTTTGGTTGCTCATGTGGAAATAATTGTTAGCACAGTTATGAGGACTGCCACAAAGTAGGAAGTTAAACTTTTGTCTTCTAAGTTTCTCTTTGTAGAATAAAACCAGTATTTTATAATTCATGAGACAAATGTGGAGGCTTTGAATGCTTTTGGGTTTGGTTTTTTGAGACAGGGTTTCTCTGTGTAACCCTGGCTGTCCTAGAACTTGCTCTGTAGACCAGGCTGGCTTCTAACACAGGTCCAGTTGCTACCTCCTGAATGCAGAAATTGAAGGCATGAGCCACCACTACCTGGACTGACTTTGAAGTTTCTTAAGCCTTGATTTTAATATTTGGATGAAAAGTTCTTTTCAATATTGAATGAAAATGAGGACATGACCACTCTTAGGTATGGTTGATGAGGAGGCTTATTGTACATATGAGGAGAGAACAGCGAGGGGCATCTGGAAGAGTCCAGACTGAACTAGCCATGAGAGGAGGGGTGGTGAGGAAGAGAAGAGGAGCAAAGAGAACGCATGGGAAGCATGGGGGCCAGAGACCAAGCGAATGTGTAGCCTCAATGGTTGGGTTATGTACATATGAAAAGGGAAACTAGGAGAAGGAAAGAGAAGCTCAGGGGATGGAGAGGGTTAGGGTAGTGGGATATGCTCTGTAATGGGTACTTGTGAGTAGGGACTGAGGGAGCCTAGAGGTTAGTTTAGACCTTGGTAAGTAGAACAAGCAGAGTTTAATGGAAGAGCCATAAGTACCTTTGCCAGAGATAAGGAGATAACTCATTTTAGCAAGTAGGAGCTATCTTCTTAAGTTCCTGAAGGAATGCTGGCTTTTGTCTAACTGCCAGACTGCATAGGGAATTTCTTGAGACCTAATAAGTATGCTATTGAATGAAAAAAGAAAGAAAGGAAGTAAAAGGAGGGGAATATGACTGCTCCTAGGTGTGGTGGAGGAGAAAGTTTATTGTAGCTATGTGGGAGAACAGAGCCAGAGGCAGGGACATCTGGGATAGCCCAGAGTACTCATGACCCTATTTAACTAAGCCAGCCATGTGAGGAGATGGGGAGGGGAAGGGAGAGGAGTGAGAGGAGACCAGGTGCAGCAACCAGGAGGCCCCAAAGAGAGCAGATGAAAAACTCCAAAATGGTTGGTTATATAGGGAAGGGCAGCTCAGTCTCTGGGCTGGGGAAGTCCAGGGTAGGGTTGGAGTATGCCAGCTAGGAGGGCCCAGGAACAGCTAGGGACAGAGGGATGCCAGGAGAACCTGTTGGCCAGTGTCTGATTTGATGTGTTAAATAGGCAACCCTAGCTGTTGTCCCAGGTTTGAAACCTAAAAGTTATGTACTATACAGATAATTTATTGAGATGACTAAGTAGAAACCTTATTTATTTATTTATTTATTTATCTATCTATTTATTTATTATGTATACAAAATTCTGTCTGTCTGTCTTCAAGCCAGAAGAGGGCACCAGACATCATTACAAATGGTTTTGAGCCACTGTGTGGTTGCCGGGAATTGAACTCAGGACCTTTGGAAGAGCAGGCAATGCTTTTAACCACTGAGCCATCTCTCCAGCCCCTAAAATTATTATTTTTATGCTGAAAAAGTATTTACTGAATGTTCATGTGTGAGACACTGTGTAAGACTTTAGGGGTTTAGTAGCTAGTAAAAACAGATAAGGCTCAGCATGCTCCTTGCTCTGGGTTCAATTCCCCAGTACTGCAGTAAACAAGAAAAAAAGAAAAAAAAAATTAAGGTTCCTGTTCTTACTGAAAGTGTAGTCTAGCAAAAGAAACAGACACGGTTCAGATAATATATCCAAAGGGAAATGGAAAGAAACCTATTCTTCCAAAAGTGTGCAAAAGAACTTAAGAGAGACATACATGGAAGGAGAAAAAGGCAGGATCTCCTGAGTAAATTCGAAGTGTAGGGGTCATGGGAGAGGGTAGAATGAAAGAGGGGAGGGAGAGAGGGGAGCGGACAAAAATGTATAGCTCAATAGAAACAATAAAAAAAAGAACCTAATATAAGGAGAAGTTAAATGACTCATCAGCAAAGACATGGAGAACTGTTAAAGAAAAATGTTATTGAATTTTTCTAGTCAAATCTCAATATTTGTAGTTGTCTCCTAGCAAGTACAAGAACTAGAGTTCTTAAATTATTTTAATATAGTTCTTTTATCTGAAAATTATATTTTAAATTATTTTTTTAAAATATCTATTTATTATGTATACAATATTCTGCCTCCATGTGTGCCTGCAGGCCAGAAGAGGGCGCCAGATCTCATTACAGATGGTTGTGAGCCACCATGTGGTTGCTGGGAATTGAACTCAGGACCTTTGGAAGAGCAGGCAATGCTCTTAACCACTGAGCCATCTCTCTAGCCCCTTAAATTATTTTTGTTATAGCAATAATACCTTGTAGTAAAATAAAAAATACCTTTGAACCTTCCACTGAAGATAGCTATTAACTTTTTGACATATTTTCTTTTAATTGTGTATGTGTAAACTTTTTAGATCAAACTATATCAATGATTGTTTCTACAGCTTTCTTTTTTCACTTAACATATTTTTATTTCCTCAAATGTTCTTGAGAACAATTTTTAATGGGAACATATAAGTGGATGTTTCATTATCTTATGATTGTTTACTGCAATTGCACATTAAAGTAGTTTTCCGCTTTACTTTTATAAAAAGTGCAGTGTAGTTTTAGTGCTTTTCTGTGCAGACAGGGTTGCTTGGGTGGAACTCAGGCTTTCCAGTAAGTCCTGTACCACTAGCCTGTATTCCTAGACCCCGCAGTGTATGCCTAATGTGTATTTTGATCCCTGTTGGATATGCTGTAGATTTTTATTTTTTTAAATGTAAATTTATTTTTAGTTCATTCATTTTCAAATTTAGTAATTGTCATTTGTGTAAACTCCCCCAAAGTAAATTCATATGTGAATAAAATATATGAATGAGCAGCCAGAGCTGTTGTTAAACAGAGAAGCCCTGTCTCAAAAAACCGAGAGAGAGAGAGAGAGAGAGAGAGAGAGATTGTTCTTAGTTTATATTTTGTGGAAATAAAGCTTTTATTTAGTGAATAGATTTAAATGAATCAAAAATTAATTCTTGAACTAAGCAACATTGTTTCTGTTTTTATTCTATATCCCTGAGTTGGGCTCACAGTATCAAACTCAATGAGCATTCTCTAATCCTCTGTAATGTTAGGATGTAAGGAAATGTCTTTCTAAAGAAACTGTACATTAATAGGAAATGTTTAGTTATGTATTTAGAATGTTTTCTTTCCTTCTTAGATTCATTTCCAAAGTTGAAGAAGTCTTGAATGACTGGAAACTGATTGGAAACTCTCTGGGACAACCACTTGAAAAGGTCAGATCTGTTTGCTTGTATCTCTAGATTGGGATTTACTTTGAAATCCCATTTTTGTACCCTTTACTACATGTGATGCAATTGAATTAAATGTTTAAATTTTAAGTTATATATAATCTTTCTGAGTATCAAATAGCATCTGGAAGAATTTGGATTTGATTTTGTAGCAAATGATATATATATATATTATATATATATGGCATTTGTGAAACTTTTTAACTTATTGATTTGGCTTTTTTGAGGCAGGATCTTACTATGTAGCTCTGGTTATCTTGGAACTCAGTATGTAGACCAGGCTGATCTTGAACTCAGAGTTCTGCCTGCCTCTGCCTCCCCATTGCCAGTATTGTCACCAGGCTTTCTTGTGAAACATTTTTTTAAATCATCAAGTTTTACATATGAGTTTCTTTGTGTGGTCTCATTAATTTCTTCTGAGTTTATTTTTCTCAAAATCCAAGTTTTCTTTTTGGCCAATAAATATTTTTTAAAAGTTTTTAATTGATCAGAGAGAAATTGAACTTCCAAGAGTTCATTAATGGGAAAAACATCTTTTTTTATAACAATTCTTGATGTAATTATTAGCTGCAGTTACTTTGCAGTTTGTATTGATACTATACTAGTAAACCACACTCTAGATGTTTCCCCAAGAAAATATTCCGAGAGTTATCAAGGTAAGTTCTCATGAGAGAAAGGAAGTAATGAGGAAATAAAATTAAGATAATAGATGTTAGGATTTAAGTCAGTAGTATGTTTATAGAAGGTTCATACTTCAGGCATGTAGTTGAGGCTGAGGAGGTATTAGCTCGGGCCCATTTCTCTCTCTTAGTGCATCAAGAGGTGAAGAAAGAAGCAAATTTTAAGGTGAGCTGCAATTGATAGGATTAAAGAAAGTATAAATGGAAGGGATTATTATTAAAGGCATAAGCCTTTAATCCCAGCAATTGGGAGGCAGAGGCAAATGGATCTCTGTGAGTTCCAGGCCATCCTTATCTACAAAGTTAGTTCCAGGACAATCAAAGCTATCCAGAGAAACTTTGTCTTGGGGAATAAAAAAGAGAGTTTAGATAATGACTAAATTTTCATACCTGTAAAGGAAGTGATTACCAGTTCTCATCTACTGAGAGGAAATTTAAAATAAATTTCTGTTTTAAAATTTAATTATGGAGACTGGAGAGATGGTTTAGCAGTTAGGCACTGGAGTTTGAGTTCTTCATTCATAACTATCTATCTCCAGCTCCAGGGAATATGTATGGCATCCTTTTCTGTTTCCTGTGGGTACCTTCACTCATACATACACATACCCATCCCATATGTATACACACAGTTAACAATCTTAAAAAACTTAGCTGTAGATTTAAAAAGTAAAAATTTTAAGATAGTATAAGGAACTCCCATGTGCTCATGATCGAGTTTCAGCAAAATTAATCTTCCATTTCTTGTTCAGTCATACCCCTGTCTGCTTCCTTGACTGCTTACTAGATATTTAAAATACACTTTTCCTCCCAGAGGCAAGTTTTGCTATATAGCTCAGGCTATCCCCAACTATTGCTTGATCATCCTCAGGCTGAAGGATTGCTTGTCTTCATCAAATTCCATATCAGCCTGGAAAACATATTTAAAAAAACAAAAAAAAAACCCACTTTTTTTTCTGTTCCAGAAAAAAATATGTATACTAAACACAGGTTACATAATGAGATCTTGCCTTTAAAAATGTGAAATAAATAAAAAGAAAAACTACACGTTAAATACTTGCAAAAATGTGAAATAGTGCTATATTTCTATTTGTTTGGAAAGCATCATTAGAAAGTTACATTGACATAGAAGTTTATTACCACAATGTATGATGCAGTAAATATTTTATAATTGTTTTTTGTTTATTTGGTGCTGGGGATTGAGTCCATGGGAATGCTAAGTATATCCTCTACCAATAAGCTATACAACCAGATACTTCCTTTTACGTTATAATATAGAATCATCAGTGACTTTTTAAAAAAGAGTATAACCATGTCCTTGGTCCAAAAAGTCAAGAACCCAAAAGAAAAAGATATGAGCATGCAGATCTCATCAGATGCCCTTCCTCTCATAGGTGAACTCCTCTCCAGTTTGTAATCACAGTGAACTACTCTACAGAACCTTCAGATATTCCTTAAGGGCTGGAGAGATGGGCTAGTCTGGTTAAGAGCACTCACAGCTTTTCCAGAGGTTTGGTTCCTCTAGCACCCACACTAAACAGCTCACAATCATCTGTAACTTCAGCTCCAAGTCAATCTAGCCTTCTCTATTTGACCCCTGTGAGCACACACTCCTGTGCATGCAAGTATGTACACACACACACACAGAGAAATTTAAAATCTACTCTGGGTAGATTGATTTTTGTTCAAAGGAAGGTTTTGTAACTGAGCTACTTGACCATTGTCGACCCTGAAGTGCTAGGAAATAGATTAAAGAAAGGATGACATTTCTTGGGCGTACACAGTCGAACCATACAGTATTATTGATTGGGTCTATGCCTGTTGACTTACTTAATCCTTAATAAACGTCATCAATGAGGTATTACTCTAGTCAGTGAATGTGGAATGAGGCCTGGAGTTCATGTAATTTGCTTGATTATTTTGCCAGCAGTTGATAAAATAGGGTTAAAGCTAGGTCTCATCTTTCAGATACACATTGTTTTTCTGTTTTACTTGGTGGGATTTTGCTATGATAAAATTTAATTAAATGTAACATTACTCAAAAGAATTAAGTAGATTTCTAAGAGAGCTTTTTGAATTTTAGTATTTTGGGCTTTATAAAACAGATGAACTTATAATCTTACATGAAGTTGGGGAAAATTAAAGAAATGGCCTTTGAAATTCCTTTAACTTTAGAATTTTAGGATTCTATGTATCTGGCAAAAATTACAAGTGCTTTTTTTAAATGTTAAATTTAGATATGTCACGATCTGGTAATAGACCAACTCTTACCCCTCTAAAAAATTAAAGAGGAATCACTAACTTTAGAAGACTAATAGAAGACCAGCAACCCTGCAGCATGGAAACGAGGTTGGGTTTTCCATACTTGGCAGATTGGAGCGACACTTCCATACTTAGGGGTCCATGTGGCAAATGTACAGTGAATTTAACTGTAGGTTTTCTCTAGTTTTTCTGTAAGTTAAATTTGGGACAGACACAAACTATGTATATCTGGGATTCCTTTAAGAGCTAGATGAGGACCTCAGTCACTGAGAATTCAGTGTCTCTAAAATGAAGTATAAAGGCAGTGTTGAGCTGCTCATATTTTGGGGGGGGGGCAGGGAATAGGACTATTTAAAATAAGATCTTTTTATTTTATGTTTTTTAATTTTCAGTTTTGTTTAAGGAGTAGCTATAGTGTACGAAATTTTAAGAAGACTTTTGTTATATTTGGTAATGGTTAACCTTTTTATTTTTGTTGTGTAAATGGCAAGAGCTCATTTTGGTAACAGTGATGCCTATGGGCTGTAAAGTTACACTGCGTACTTCAGAGTTCTGGTATTGTTGCTCATCTGTTAATGACAGTGTTCTCAGTGAGATCTAGCTGTTTTTACTGCCATTCTATTACATACGTCAGAGGCTAGAAAATGATACTTAAGTAAAGAAGACTGCAAATAGGATGTCAGCATATAGGACAACTTAACATATTTTTGGCAATAAAAAAATGATTCGTTATTCCTTGGAACACCTAGCTGTTAAACACCTAGCTCCTAAGGGGAGTGTTATATAATGAACCCATGCGTGAAAAGCTCAAGTTTAATTAAGGTAGACAAAAGGTCTCTGTGGACATTTTTAGATGTTTCTCAATGTTGTATATTTTTAAAGATTTGCTTACCAATTATGATATAAATAAATGATATATTTTTCAGCATGAATTGTCAATATAAATTTTGAAACTTAATCTTGTCTGAGACATATGCCACTAAAACCAACAAAACCATACAAACAATTTCTTTCTTTTTTAAGAATTTAATTACAGTTCTCCCTTCTCTTTCGTCCCTCCAAGCCTCCCATAAACTCCTCCTTGCTCTCCTCCAAATCCATGACCTCTTTTATCCATTAATTGTTTTAATGTGTGTGTGTACATACACATATGAATACACATACATACTTATTTCTAAATATAACCTGTTTGGTCTGTATAATGTTACCTCTATGCATGTTTTCAGGGCTGGGTGTTTGTCACTGAAAAACTAGTTGGCGTACTCTTCTCTGGGAAAGGCCACCTCTCCCATTTCCCGCTGTCCTCAGTTGCTTATAGCTCTTTGTGTAGGCTTGAGGCCTTGTGGGCCTGTTTGTCCGGTTTGGCTTGTTCACTGGTGTCATCCTTGTTCAGCTCACATTTGGGCAGTCATGTTGGTGAGATATTTTGGGGTATAACTTCTGACATCATTAGGAAACATAATCTTAAAGCAAACTCCCTGACCCTCTGGCTCTTAACAATCTTCTGCCTTCTCTTCTGCAGTATTCCTTGAACCGTAAGTACGAGAGTGTTTTATAGATGTATCTACTGGGACTGGACTCCACAACTCTGCATTTTGACTGGTTGTACTATTTTCCATTATTTCAGGGATATGTTTCCTTGGTGACGGGTGAAGACTACACTTACGGGTGGGCATAAGTTTATAGATCGTCGTTAGGGGTTATGCTGTTTAGTAAATTAGTGACTGTAGATTCTCCTCCAATAACTATGCCTTCTCTAACACTGAGTACTTAGCTAGATTTCCAGTACCAGACATGGTCTTTCTCTTGCTGAGGGGTCTTAAATCCATTTGGAGAGCAGTTGTTACTACCAAGGCATATTTACTACTATTGCACCCGTAGGGTTATTGTGCTTTGCTAGTCATTGTTGTGGTTCATAAGCGTCATAGCTGGGTAGGACTGTTGGTTGCCTTCGCCTTCTGGTACCATGAACACTAGTACTCAGAGAAGAGGCATTCAGGCCAGTTGCAGTGCAAAGGATCTCTGGGCTCTGTTTCTGAAGTGCATGGTATCTTCAACAATAGAAATATACCTTCTGCCTCGGTGGGGGTAACCAAGGGCAACAGCAACAGGCTGTATATTTTGGGAGTCTTTTGGACAGCCCTGGCCAACAGCTTAAGAGGGCTTCTCATGTCTGGTATAGGTGTTTTGTTAGGTTGTCTTTGGCTCTTTGAGGGAGCACCATCAGCTTACGTGAGAAAGGTTCGTTAAAATTGTATGCGTTTATTTATACATGAAGTTATTTGTATTAGAGATTTGTGTGTGTGTGTGAATTTTTTTTTTTTTTCTAGAGACAGGGTTTCTCTGTAGCTTTTGGAGCCTGTCCTGGACCTCCATCTGTAGACCAGCCTGGCCTTGAGCTCACAGAGATTCTCCTGCTCTGCCTCCCAAGTGCTGGGATTAAAGGTGTGCGCCACCACTGCCTGGCTGTGGGTGAATTATTAATAGTGATTCCTTTTCAGACATCCTTATTGTTATTTTATTAATCTCCTTCCTTCTCTATTTACTTCCTCCCTTAAGAGCTCTCCTTTTTCCCATTTCCACAATTAGATCATTTGTATTCTCCATTCCCCTTTACCCTCCTCTCGAAAGATCTTTATTCTTAAGAAATATCTTAGCCCAATCTGTCTATTCACTTATGTTTGACAAATATTTATGTAATAAAATTACTCTACAACTTATTGTAAGCAGCATAAATCTTATATATTAGATATTCATAAACAGCAGTTTATATGTGGGCTTGATTACAGAAACTAATATTCTTTAAATAATGAACAAACTAATAGCCATTTTTATTAAACGATGTCTGTTTTCCTTCTTGATTTGACATAGATCACATTTTGCTATAATAAATGCAATAGAAGTATTTTTTGTACAAATAATTTAAAACCATAGTAATTTTGTGGGGATTTTGGCAGTTACATTTGTTTTGTTTTTGAGACAGGGTTTGACTCTGTCGTCCAGCTTGTATTAGAGCTTAATAACCCAGGCTGGTCTTGTACGTGTCTTAGCTTTTGTTGTTGGTTTGATTTTAGACTGGCATGCAGATGTGAATTTTTTTTTAGGATTGTTTTTTTGTGTGTGAGTGCCTGCATGTATATCCATGTAACATAATAGAGTTAGAGGCTCTTTTTTATTTATTTATTTTTTTGTGAGCCAGTGAGCCACTATGTTAATGTTGGGAACTGAAGTCAAGTCTTGGGCCAAGTCAGTAAGTGCTCTTAACAGCTGAGCCATCTCTTTCTGGTCCTGATGTAGAAGGTCTGAACTAGTAACACGTTCATTGCTCGGTATATTCTCAGTAAATGTTGCTTGTCTTCCCAGAATACATGATTAATACCTTGCTTCATTGTGTGTTGCACAAAGCACACAGTTTAAACAGGTTATATTTAGTTGGCTAGTTCTTTTTAAACAAGCAATATGGGATTTCTGTTTATGTTTTCAAACATGGCATAAAGTTATTTGAAAGTTAAGATTTTTTTAAGTCACTTGCTATTTAATACTCAAGTATTTTTTAAATCACATTATATTTGTGTGTGTGTGCTTGTGCGTGCGCATGTGCTCTTCTGTGCTCATACCATGGTATGCAGGTGGAACTTAGAGAGGACAACTTGGTCAGTTCCCTCTTCCCATATGGCTCCAAGATTCCTCTCCTTTTAAATAGTCACTGTGATAAATCATTTGTGCTTTTTAAATTGCCTTTATTATGTAGCGAACAGCTGCAGACTGCAACTCTGATTAATGGGTAGAAAGGGGGGGGATATGCTGGAGAGATGACTCAGCAGTTTAGAGCACTGGCTGCTCTTCCCAAAGACCTGTGTTCAATTTCCAGCACCCACACGGCAGCTTACAACTGTCTGTAACTCTACAGGCAAAACACCAGTGTGTATAAAATTTTAAAAATTATTTAAAAAATGTGGGGAACCACTGTACATAGTAAACATTGTAGTGACTTAAATAAGTTGGCTGTTTTTCCCATTCTGCTATTAAATGCAGGGTATATTTACTTCTGGCACTTGGGAAGAGAGATCAGATGAGATTTCCTTTGCCGACTTCAAGTTCTCAATCACTCATCACTATCTTGTACAAGAGTCCACTGATAAAGAAGGAAAAGATGAAGAATCAGAGGGTATGTTTTTTTGTTTTGTTTTGGTCATATTTGTTCAGTCTTGACTTTTAAGAGTGTCTATAACTTTTAGTTATTTAAGTTGTTATAACTCAGTAATATCCATAGGAAATGGGTTTTTTGTTTTGTTTTTGTTTGGTTTGGTTTTTTTGTAGACAGGATTTCTCTGTTGCTTTGGAGCCTGTCCTAGAACTAGATCTTGTAGACCAGACTGGCCTTGAACTCACAGAGCTCCACCTGCCTCTGCCTCCTGAGTGCTGGTATTGAAGGTGTGTGCCACCACCACCCGGTTGGTTTGTTTTTTAACTACATCTTAAATAGATTATGAGCTAGTACTGCATCTGAAGTAGAGGAAGAACTCCAGTGACAGTCACCTTAAAATTGGTTGAATCAGCACATACTTATGGAGTAACTGATGTGCTAAGTTTTCTGCTAAGTCTTTTTGAATGAAATCCTATGTGTAATGGGCCTTTCTATGGGGAAGATAAGGTGTTTAAGTAACTGTAAAGTAAAAGGAGGTAGAAAGTGATAAATGGCATCATAAGGACAGATGAAATTCCACTGAAGTTTGGAGTTTTGGTGGGGGTAACTCTTAATCAGAAGAGATCGGGTAAGGTTATTTGGAGATTGAAGCAAGTAAACTGGCCCATGAAGGTGTGTAAGTAAAGGGAATTTGTTGACTAATAGTACAGTATAGTATTTTAGGTCTACTTGTAGGAAGCGCATTAAAATTCTGATTGTTTGGACTTTCTAGTTACCTTTCTAAACTTGTGTTATTTTATTTGTAAAGTAAATATTAAGTACCCAAGGGTTAATGTGAAGACTTAACGAGATATTGTACCTAAACCCGTATTCTAATTGATCTATGCTCGATATTTAGTCAACAAAGCTTATAATTGTTAGGAGGTCATGTAATCTAAAATCTGTCCTGAGATGTGCTAGTGTGTAACAGTGAGCAAAGTGTTGAGTAAGCACGAATTTCAGCTGCTAGTCAAACACAGTAGTCCCCCTTTGTCTTAGGGTGTTCATCCCAACATGCTTCAAACCATGCATATATTATATTCTACAAATACACAAATCTGTGACAGTGTAATTTATAAATTATCATTATAAGAGATTACCAACAGTAAATAATAAAACATTTATAGTGGTATTTTATAAATAAAACTTATTTAAAATGAGTTGTTTTTGAAATTTACTATTAAATGTTATTGGACCATATTTGGTAGGAAACTCCAGAAAGCTAAAGAAGACCATGGAAGAACTTTACCTGTCACAGTCTTTCTGAAAAAAATTCGGCACACTGTTTGTTACTTTTTTTTTTTTTGATCAAAGCAAGTTATCATTTGTAAGCATGGGCCTGAAGTGCCTGCTTTTCCTAGTAGGCATAACATGTTTCCCTTTTCTGCTATATATATTCTTACAGACAAAGCTATATAACTTCTACATTTAGATTTAGAGAGTGGTAACATGGGTCAAATAGACACATATGTAAGGTGATCATGTAGCAAACAAAAGATAAGTATCTGTTTTGGGAGAAAAAAAGAGGAAGAAAATGTGTGCATTTTATATTCATAAATGAGGAAACTGTTCAAAATAAAGAAAGTTTTGTTGGTTTTAAGAAAGACCTTATTTTAGAGATAGGCTGCTAGAGTGAGGTGCTTCAGAGCAGTGTTCTGAGGTGGTGATAAAGTGGGCTATGGAGGAGGAGATGCATGAATTGAAGGTGGTTAAGGCATTGTTGCTCATGCTGGTGTACTATGAAGTTTCCATTTTATTTGATTATGATCAAAACTGTAACTAATGGAAAGAATTAGAAGTAAAACTTTAATTAACTTAGAGGTATACATTTAAAACTATATTACCAACAGCCAGAAGATTGAGAACTGATTTTCATTATTTTGGACTTCTTTATTAATTTTTGGTTAATCAGGGTTTCAAAATGTTGATTCTTTTCCATTTATTTTAGAATATTAGTAAAATATACAATTTGCTAAGAAATTATAAAAAGGATGTATTTTAAGCAAATATTTTAAGTTTTAAATTTGTTATATATTTATGAAATATATAATGATAATTTATGTCAGTGTCTGATTATGGATCAGATTGTAAGTGCTAAAAATACTTGGGTTAGAAATGAGAAACTGGCCAGGTAGTGGTGGTGCACACCTTTGATCCCAGCACTTCGGAGGCAAAGGCAGGCAAATCTCTGAGTTTGAGGCCAGCTTGATCTACAGAGTGCCAGGACAGTATTGTGTAGGTATTTTCTCAGTTGAGGGTTTCCCTGCTTGATCTACAGAAGGCTTGGACAGGCTCCAAAAATACACAGAGAAACCCTGTCTCAAAAAAACTTTTAAAAAAAAAGGAAAAAAAAAAAAAAGAAAGTAAGAAAAAAGAAATAAGAAACTGAGTAGAGAAAGGTTTTATAAAAAATTTAAAGATGACTAGGGGCAGTGCTGGTAAATGGCTTTAATCCTATGGGAGGCAGAGGCAGGTGGATCTCTATGAGTTCAAGGCCAGCCTGGGCTACATAAGGAGTTCCTGGACAGCTGCAGCTAAGTAGAGAAACCTTGTCTCGAAAAACCAAAAAAAGAAAAAAAAATGGGGAAGATATGTCTTGGGTAATGGAAAGGCTACCTATAGGGTTGATAAGGATTTGACAGGAATCTAGATCTTTAGCAATTTCAAGTCTGCAGTCCAGTAAGATAAGCTTTCCTTAAAGCATGTATAAAATTGCTTTAAAATTTAAATAGACATTTTTTTATTATCAAATGTTTCTATAGATGCTATTCCACAGTCAATGCAAGATTTGCTGTGTATGAATAATGACTTTCCTCCAAGAGCACACTGTCTAGTGAGATGGTACGTATCTTTTTTATTTAGATGTTTTCGTGTGTGTGTGTGTGTGTGTGTGTGTGTGTGTGTGTGTATGGTTTGCTTTGAGACAGCTCTGGTTGTCCTCAAACTATGTAGACCAGGCTGGCCTGAAACTCTGCCTCCACAGTGGTGGGATTAAAGGTGTCTGTCACTATGCCCAGGTAGTGTGTGTGTTTTAAGGTGAACCCAAGACTAACTCTAGGTTCAGTGATGGACTAGGGGGCTGAAAGGACCAGCATCTGGCTGTACTTAGAGCTGCTTATTATAGCTGCTGAGTCAGAGTGCAGTCAGCAGAGGAAGAAGAGGGGAGTTAAAAACCTGCAGACCTCAGGCTTGGAAGAGCTTTTTCTAATGAGGTCCTCTAGGTTATACTGGATATACTCAGTTCCCTCAGCAACAGATTATGACAACATATGAGCCATTGTCTATCAGGAAGGCTTTTTAGAGGCTAACTCCTTGAAGCTTTAAAGGACTTGGTCAGTTGGTATCCTCTGTCTAGAGTATATACCAAATTCAGACTCCTAAAAGTACAACAGGTGTATAACATAAACCATATTATTTGCACAAGTAGTTTAGATACACTGAGTAAGTCTTTATCAACATGGTGATGATGAGAACCCTCTCTAAATCCAGATTCCTAGATTTAACCAAGAGTTAACTTGATAGACATCTCTCAGGGCTGCCGCCTTGGACTTGCTCTGAGCTCTTTTGCACATTGCCCTTCAGAGCCCAGAATGATACCTACTTTCAGTTCTGAATATCTCTCTGAATTTAAGAGAACACTTAAATATAGAAGATTTAGTATATATTATTGTAAATTTAAGTAAAATGTTGACTTCAAAAAGTTACATGGTAAAATCAAAACCCACATATCTAAGAATCTGTAAATATGATACATTTTAGTGCAAGAGGCACTTAACATTTGAAGGATTTCTTTAATCTTTGTCAGTTAATCATTCAGAGTCTCTGAACTTTATGTTGGGGGTATACAATAAAGAGTAGTATCTAGGGAACATAACTCAGTGGGTAGAGTGCTTACTTAATCATGCATGACTCTTGGTTTGATCTGTAGGGCCTCATAGACCAGATGTGGTAGTACATGCCTGTAATCCTAGTATTTGAGTGGTGGGAGTAGGAGAGAACCTATTACAACATGTTTGCTATATGCTGGTAGTTACTGGAAGATTTTTTTTCTTTCATTTTTCCTAAAAAAAATTAGAAAAACAGCAGCCAAGCATTTGAAAATTAAGCATATTAAATGTACCTGTATTTTCTTTCATTTTAAAAAACATTATTTTAAAATACTTACATGAGCCAGACATAGTCCTACTAAAATATGTTCCCTATATCAGTATCTTAGTTAGGGTTTCTATTCCTGTGAAGAGATACCATGACCATAGCAACTCTTAGCAAGGAAAACTGTTAATTGGAGTGGCTTACATTTTCAAAGGTTTAATCTATTTCATCATGGTGTGGCATGTGGAATGCAGGCAAACATGATGCTGGAGAAGTAGCCAAGTGTCCTACATCTTGACTTGCAGGCAACAGGAAGTGAACTGAGATACTGGTGGGTGTGACTTAACATATATGAGACCTAAGTCCACCTCCACAGTGACACACTTCCTCCAACAAGGTCACAACTACTCTAACAAAGCCACACCTCTTAATAGTGCCACTCCCATTGTGAGCCCTTGTTTTCAAACCACCACAATCAGTAAGCTAGTTGTGACTAAAGCTTAAAGTAAGGAAAATAGACAGTGACCACAGTGTGTGATAAATACATCGTAAAAATATTATGGAGTGATCTATCCCTCTAATGCACATAGATGAAGTCATAAAAATGTTTCTTAGAAGAACTGATAATTCACCTTAATCCTGAAGGACACATGAGAGTAAGTTAGGCTGTTTTGGTTTGAATATGAAATACCCCCATAGTCATTAGTTAACTGGCATTTCGTCAATAAGCTTCCGTAAGCCAGTATTTATTTCCCATCTGTATGGATCTTAATCCTTTTAGTAGTTCATAAAAGTGGAGTATTTATCCTTTTGTGACTTACTGGCTTATTAAGTTTTCAAGGTTCATTTATGTGCATTCATTCTGTTTTAAGGGCTAATATTCCATTGTGTGATGTATGCCATTGTATTTTGTGTTGGCTCAAAGTGTTTATGAGCATTCAGATTGTTGTTTGTTTGTTTGTTTGGATGGGGTGAACAGGAGTGCCTGTTTATGTTCTTTTTGGTCTATACCCGGAAGTGGGATTGCTAGGATGAGTGGTAGTTAATATTTGAATTAAAAAATTTTATTATTATTCTTGAGCTGGACTTTCACTGTGTAGTCTTATCTGACCTAGAACTTGCTATATAGATCAGACTGAACATAAACTCAGAAATCCTTTTGGCTCTTCTTGCTGAGTATGCATTCCATCATGCCTAGAGGGTTTTAATATTTTTAAGACTTCCATACTACTTTTCACAGCAGGTTCACTGCATTCTGTTGCCACTATTAAAACCAGAGTTCAGTTTTTCTTCATCCCTTTTACTTTTGGTGATAGCATACTAATGATTGTGAAGTACTGTCTCATGATGACTCTGATGCATGTGCCTCCTGCTAACTACTGGTGTTCACTTTTTGGGAGATGATAGCTGTCCAAAGCCTTTGTTCATTTAAAACTCTACTTGCTTAGCTGACCAGCATAGTGTGCACCTTTAATTCTGTCACATAGGAGGCAGATCTTTGTGAGTTCTAGGCTAGCCATTGATATACAGTAAGATCTTGTCAAAAGAAAGGAGAAAATAATAGAAAAATCTAGTTGTTTACTTTTTGTTATTGATAGTTTTTTGCACAGGTTCTTTCTCTCTGTCTCTCTCTCTCACAATACCCACACTAGTGTTTGTTGACTTGGTGAAGGAAGGGTTCCAGATCTCAAGTAGAGCTTGTAAAGAAATTTAAACCAGTGAATTATTTTGATAGCTTACAGATCATAATGATAGAAGAAAGATATTAAATTTCAGAGATGGGCATATGTTTAGTGGAGGTTTTCAGTTGATATTTAAGTTAAATTCTTAAGAAAATATTTAGGAATTTAGTGATGTGTGGGGGGGAGGGTATAGCATTTCACACAGAAAACATTGTAGAAGGTAGAAGACATTGCAGAAAAATGGAAGACCCTTTAGTCAAGCAGATAACAGTTTATTAGAACAAAGGCTTGCCGGGCCGTGGTGGTACTTGCCTTTAATCCCAGCAGTTGGGAGGCAGAGGCAGGTGGATCTCTGTGAGTTCAAGGCCAGCCTGGTCTACAAGAGCAAATTCCAGAACAGGCTCCAAAGCTACAGAGAAACTCTGTCTTGAAGAAAAAAAACCCAAAGGTTTATTTAGCAACAGGTATCAGTGTCAGAAGGCAGATGTTTGTTCTTGTTATTTAGGAACTTAACTTCCATGAATGTACTATACAGATTAATTTCTAGAATTTGCCCGTTAAGTTATTTCAACACCAGCAACCTGGGAGCAGAACTGGTCAGTCGAGATTAGTCCACGGAAGTCAGGAACAGGCGGAACATTTCTGGAAGAATGCCAAGAAACTTGTTTTCTCCCAAGGATTTATGTCCTGGTTTCTTTTAGTTATCTGCTGCTGCCTCTACATGATGAACCTTGATTTCATTGGTCAGAGGGTGAAGGTGAGCTGAGGAATGAAATAAATTTTGTTCATGAAACCCCCAAACTATAAGAGTCATTGCAGCATCTAAACAGTGAACAGAGTATGAGTTAAACTTTAAGGAGAGTTTTTATATATTGTACTCCAAGAAAGTTCAATAAATCAGCATTTATAACTACACATGCAGAGACTAACATTAAATAGGCAAGTGAGTATGAGAAATGTGTTTTATAAATTACCTTCATTTAAAAATTATCAAATAAAAATTACTAAATACTCTTAATACACTTAAAAGTATCAAGGAGATGAGTTGTTGTTAGGCAGAAACAATCACCAGCTTGTCTTTAAATAATTACTATTTTTTAAAAGTTAGGCAGCACGGGGGCTGGAGAGATGGCTCAGAGATTAAGAGCACTGGTTGCTCTTCTGGAGGTCCTGAGTTCAATTCCCAGCAACCACATGGTGGTTCACAACCATCTATAATGAGATCTGGTGTCCTGGCACACATGCAGGTAGAGTACTGTATACATAATAAATAAATAAAATCTTAAAGTTAGGCAGCAGGGACTGGAGCGGTAACTTAGCTGTTAGAGCACTTGCCGATCTTCCAGAGGAACTGGGTTTGATTCCCAGCACCTACAGGCGGCTCATAACCATCTGTATCTCCAGTTCCAGGGGATTCAATGTCCTCTTTGGGCCTGTGTTGGCACCGGGCGTGCATGTGGTATGTAGATATACATGCAGGCCAATCAGTCATACATATACATAGACACATAGTTGGCAAATTTGTAGCATTAAATGACTTGGCAACTAAATGAGAAAATATCATTGTTGTAGTTATAATAGCAAGAGGAAGACAACCTAATAATTTATAATAAAAGCATGCAAGAATTTTTTTTAAGGTACTTTATAACTGTGTCTCGTTGTAAACAGTACTTGTATATCAGGACTGGCAATTATTTTCCTGCCATTTAGGTTTTCTATCTAACTTATTTTCTACATTGCTGTACACAATACTATCAGTTATTTTAGGTGAGATTTCACTTATTCTTTCATATTATAAACTGAAGTTTTATTTTTGTGTATGGTATGTAGTGTGTGTGTGTGTGTGTGTGTGTGTGTGAGAGAGAGAGAGAGAGAGAGAGAGAGAGAGAGAGAGAGAGGTGCCATGGCATACTTGTGGATATCATAGGAATGCTTTGTGGAGTTAGTTTTTTCTTTTATTTTTAGGTGAGTTCTGGGGATTGGGTTTAGGTTGCCAGACTTGTGCAACAAGAGTCTTTTTGCTGGCCTTGTAAAGTGAATTTTTAAGACAATATTGTTATTTAGCTCTTACTATAATTTTAACAAATGACTTCAGAGGGCTGAAAAAGATGCAAGTACTTTTTTTTAATTGATTTTTATTGAGCTCTACATTTTTCTCTGCTCCCCTCCCTTACTCTCCTCTCCTCTTCTACCCTCTTCCATGGTCCCCATGCTCCCAGTTTACTCAGGAGATCTTGTCTTTTTCTACTTTCTAATTCCCATGTAGGTAGATCCATGTATGTCTCTCTTAGGGTCCTCATTGTTGTCTAGGTTCTCTGGGATTGTGATTTGTAAGCTGGTTTTCTTTGCTTTATGTCTAAAAGCCACTTATGAGTGAGTACATATGATAATTGTCTAAGTCTGGGTTACCTCACTCAATATGATGTTTTCTAGATCCATCCATTTGCCTGCAAATTTCAAGATGTCATTTTTTTCTGCTATGTAGTACTACATTTTGTAAATGTACCACATTTTCCTTATCCAGTCTTCAACTGAGGAGCATTTAGGTTGTTTCCAGGTTCTGGCTATGACAAACAAAGCTGCTGTGAGCATAGTTGAGCACATGTTCTTGTGGCATGATTGAACATCCTTTGGTTATAATACCCAAAAGTGGTATTACTGGGTCTTGAGGAAGGTTGTTTCGTAATTTTCTGAGAAATCACCACACTGACATCCAAAGTGGCTGTACCAGCTTGCATTCCCACCAGCAAGGCAGGAGTGTTTACTTTACCCCACAACCTCTCCAGCATAATCTGTTGTCAGTGTTTTTGATTTTGAGCATTCTGACATGGATAAGATGGAATCTCAGAGTTGTTTGGATTTGCATTTCTCTGATGGCTAAGGATGCTGAGCATTTCCTTAAATGTCTTTCAGCCATTTTAAATGCCTCTGTTGAGAGTTCTCTGTTTAGGTCTGTACTCCATTTTTTTTTTATTGGATTATATGTTCTTTTGATGACCAGTTTCTTGAGTTCTTTGTATATATTGGAGATCAGTCCTCTGTCTGATGTGGAGCTGGTGAAGATCTTTTCCCATTCTGTAGGCTGCCGTTTTGTCTTGTTGATCGTACCCTTTGCTTTACAGAAGCTTCTCAGTTTCAGGAGATTCTATTTATTAATTGTTTCTCTCAGTGTCTGTGCTACTGGGGTTATATTTAGGAAGTGCTCTCCTGTGCCAATGCATTCAAGTATACTTCCCACTTTCTCTTCTATGAGGTTCAGTGTGGCTGGCTTTATGTTGAGGTCTTTGATCCATTTGGACTCGAGTTTTGTGCATGGTGATAGATATGGGTCTATTTTCATTCTTCTACATGTTGATATTCAGTTATGCCAGCACCATTTGTTAAATATGCTTTCTTTTTTTCATTATATATATATATATTGCTTCTTTGTGAAAAATCAGGTGTTCGTGGGTCTTGGATTCAGTTCCATTGGTCCTCCTGTCTGTTTTTATGCCAATACCAGAATGCAAGTACTTCTAAAGACAACTCAGGACCTGGGGTTAGCTCAGTGGTAGAATACCTAGCAAGCATGATTTTCTGTTTATTTATTTTTATTTTTTTTTTATTTTCTGTTTTTGACTCTAAACCTCCAAGGAGAAAAATTAAAAAGAAATTCAGGTGTAGGCCAGGGTAAGAGGACTCAAGTAAAAATCCTTGTGGCATAACTTGACAACCTAAATTCTATCACTGGAACCCAATCAAAGAGAACGGACTTCTGAAAGTTACCTTTGGCCTTTATGTGTGCACTGTGGCATAGTCATGACTGTATGCACTACCCTGTTTTTTTTTTTTTCAAAGAGATTTAAATGTATATACATCCAGTTGCTGCTGTGTGGTGTGGGGTAGGAAAAGGGAGAAGTGAAAACTCTGATAGTACAAAATTGTCTTAAATTTTCTGTGGTGAAACTCCTTATATTTTTCAAATAATGGGTGTCTTTACTGGATGATTCATTCTCTCTTGAAGGTATGGCCTGCGTGAGTTTGTGGTGATTGCTCCTGCTGCACAAAGTGATGCGGTTCTCAGTGAATCCAAATGCAACCTCCTTCTTAGTTCCATTTCCATTGCTTTGGGAAACACTGGCTGGTAGGTACACTTAGGACAGATGTTGAAAATATGTTAAAATATTTTTGTGATATAATTGAGGAATATAAGTGATTATTAAATTTACTTTTTTTCTATAATGAAGAATTTAGTGCCTACCCTTGCCTATTCTTCTACTAGAATTTGGTATGAGAGGATGAAATTAGAGCTGTGCATGGAGGAGCATCAATAGGCTTGGGCAAGAGGATCATAAATTCAAGGCCAGCTTGGACTGCATAGTGAATATTTGTCTCAGAAGAAAAACAACAAACCAAGACCCCCAAAGGAGATTAATAATTAGTAAAATATTTTTGGAGGTCATTCCTAAAGAAAATATAATATTTCTTATATATTTCAAATGAAGGGTGAATTTTACTGCAAAATCTAATTTTAAAATTTGTATAATATTAGATATTATTCTGGGCTTAACTTTTTTGTGTGTAGTTTTTCAAGACAGGGTTTCTCTGGTTAACAGCTCTCACTGTCCTAGAACTTGCTTTGTAGACCAGGCTGGCCTCAAACTCACAGAGATCAGCGATCCGCCTACTTCTGCCTCCTAAGTGCTGGGATTAAAGGCATGTGTCACACCACTGCCTGGTTTGGAATTAATTTTTTGAAGAATTGGGTTTTTGTATTTCTATGATTCTCCCCTCCTTTCTTGGCGGGTGGGGGCAACGACAGGGTCCCACTATGTAGGCCTGGCTGATCTGGAATACTAACTTCACCAGCCTTGAACTCACAGAGATCTGCCTTGCTTCTTCCTCCCTTCAGTACTGGGATTAAAAGTTGTGTGCCTTCGTGCTCAGCACCTCTCTATTCTTAGGTGTAAGTAAGTATTTAAGAACATGATGTTAACTTATCCATGTTCTGTTTTTTTTAAATTGTATTTCCTTTGTATATCAGATAGACCAAGAGACTCTAAATGTAAATTTACTAGCAGAAAAATTAATGTACTAGAGTACTCCAAGTGTCCTAAGGAATAATTTGGACCTTTAATTTTTTTTAAGTGTTTAGTACTGTAAGCCTGGCTTTCAATGGTGGAACTACCTATCTAGCCCTTTTCTCCCTTAAAGAAAATCTGACAAAGCTTGAGTATTTACCAGTGTTAACTTGGGAACACATTTTATAGCCCATTTTTGTGTTCAATAAATACCATGGGTGTTGTATTATCTCAACCACTGTTCCTAGGAAGAAATGCATAGATACTTGTGAGCTTTTGGTCATATTCTAATCAAACTTTATGTTTTCATGTATGTTTCTGTTTAAAGTGCCATAATATGCTCTTATATATTAATATATATTGTTGATTCACAGAGCTTGAACTCACAGGCAACTCATGAAAGCATGTAACTCATGCTTGAATGAAGCATATCTTACTCATGTGTTCTATCTGTAAGACACATTACAGCCTCTGGCACTTAGGAGCACTGCCTTCAGATCCACCTAGATCATGAAAGAACACTTGCTTATAGACTGAGAGTTGAAACAGGAGGGCACATCATTACCTAATTTGAGTTCATCTGGGAGAATACACTGTAGATACACAGATTCTTGCTGCTCTGCATATCTAAAAATAACTCAGTACTGCTAGTATTGATTTGGGGGTTACAGATAAAATTTCTCTGAGTTGGTTAATTTGCAGATGCAGAAATCTGTGAATGGTGAGAATCAGTGCTACCTACCATTAAATGTTAAGTAAGAAATATTTCGCCACAAAGTTGGTTTACATCAGTGTCTTTGCTAAAGACCTAGTGGGCTTCATTAGTTTATGAGAGGAAGAGGAAGAACTAAGTATATCTTATTTATAAATGAGAACCTGTGACCTAGAAGTTTTCTTTATTGAGTATTTTTAAATATTTGCAATTAAAATAACAGGAACAGTTTTGAGGGTTAGGATTACTTACTGTTTATTGAGCTTGATGTCTGTTTTTTTTTTTTTATTCATGTCCTATAGCCAGGTACCATTGTTTGTACAAATACATCACAGATGGCGGAGGTTGTACATGGGAGAATGTCAAGGTCCTGGTGTTCGAACTGACTTTGAAATGGTTCATCTTCGAAAAGTGCCAAATCAGTACACTCATTTGTCAGGCCTGCTGGACATCTTCAAATCAAAGATTGTGAGTTGGTATTGGTTTTGTCAGTCTTATTTGGGATCCAGATAAAAGTAGCAGTTTGGTAATTTGAACATACAGAAGTCTAATATCAATAATGTAATGAATTATAAGAAAACTACTAATTAAATATTATTATGTACATTTAAAGAAAATATCTACTAAAGGACCTGTCTACTTTTTGTATGGCTGGTTAACATTCATTGATTCTGTTCTTCTATAGGAATGATTTTGATGGTCTACCAGTTTAGTAAGCTTCAGGTAGCTGCTTGTTTGAGAGATTGACTTTGAGCATCTTGAGTCTGAATCTTTTGGATTCTGAATAGCCCTTACTGTTCTTTCAAAAAGTACTCTTTTTTTCGAGTCTTCATCCTATTGATCTTTTGGTTTAATGTCTGTATGAAGGTTGAGAGTTGTAGGACTAATTAGGTCTACCAGATATATCCATGGTATTCTATAAAAAACATTGGCTAGCAAGATAACTCAGCTGGTGAAGGTGCTTGCTGCCAGGCATGATCCCCAGGGCCCACATGGTAGAAGAAGAAAGCAAAATCCACCAACTTGTCCTCTGACTTTTACAAGTGCATAGTGGCACATGTGTGCACCTCTCCAATGGAAGGAATGCATATGAGTATTTTGCCTCTACGTATGTCTGTGTACCATGTGTGCCTGGTGCCTGAAGAAACCAGAGTGGGCATTGGAGTTATAAATGATTGTGAGCCACCATGTAGGTTCTGGGCACTGAACATGAGTCTTGTGCAAGAGAAGCAGAAAGCGCTCTTAACTGCTGAACTATCTCTTCAACAGCAGAAGCTTTTTTTTTTTTTTTTTTCTAAGTAAAAAGCAAAGCACTATCATGAAGATGGTGGCTTTGCATAGCCTACTCTTGGGGAAAAATGTTCTGAGTGCTGAAGTTGACATTATCTTTTGTAAGTGCCAAATCAGCACACGACTTATTTGTCAGGCCTGTTGGACATCTTCAAATCAAAGATTATGAGCTGGCACTGGTTTTTATTGTCAGTCTTAGAGATCCATGAAAAATTAGCAACTTGGAAAAAAAAAAGAAAAATTAGCAACTTGGTAATTTGAGTATATAAAAGTATTCTTATAATATTAATAATGTAATGAATTATATTCAAACTTGATTAACAAACTGAACTTAAATATGTCATTAAAATTTATGATTTTATGTATTAGTTAAAAAATTAACTGAGGAGCTGGAAAGATGACTTGGCAGCTCCTTCCAGAGGACCTGGCTTCCATTCTAGCACCCACATGGTGGCTCACAGCCTTTCCTAACTCCAGTTCCAGGGACTCAGGTGACCTCTTCTGACCTCTGAGGGCACCAGGCACAGTACAGACATACATATAGCAAAAACCCATAAATCTAAAATTTAAAAAGAAAAGAAATTAATAGAGAAGAAAACAGCAATCAACTGATACTGCATGTTTCCTGGTGTGATTCACTGAGAAAGATAGACTTGTCTGAGTAGTGTTTCTGTCAGAATATTTAGCATAAATAAAAATGTGAAAAACAGTCATTTATTTCCAAAGTTACTGGACTCTTAGAAATAAAGGCTTGAGCGTTTTAGATTAAAGAAGATGAATGAGATATGACTGCTAAGTGCAGTGAATGACTTTTACTTAATCAAAACAGAATAGCCAGTAAAGATCTGATTTTGGAGTGTTGGGACAGTTTTAATCTGTTATGATGTTTGAAAGTAGTATTGATGTTACCCTCCTCTACTGTGTTACTCATTACACATGGAGTGGGGAGGGTTCCATGCCACTGAACTTGGTAAGTCATGTGAGTCTTGATTGTATTCATCTTCCAGCTTTTCTGAAGGTTTTACTATTTTATTTTTTATTTTTTTGATCTATTTATTTATTTATTAAAGATTTACTATTTTAAAAAGGAAAAATATGAGAAAAATACTTGAATTTCTCTTTTTTTTTGTTTTGTTTTGTTTGTTTTTTGAGACAGGGTTTCTCTGTGGTTTTGGAGCCTGTCCTGGAACTAGCTCTTGTAGACCAGGCTGGTCTCGAACTCACAGAGATCCGCCTGCCTCTGTCTCCCAAGTGCTGGGATTAAAGGCGTGCGCCACCATTGCCCGGCCTTGAATTTCTCTTTTTAATAGTTATTGTTTGTTTGGATTAGAATTTAATCAGAAAAACAGGGGACCAGAGATTCGGCTCAATAGTGGAAAGCTTGCCTAGCATGCGTGAGAGTCTTGGTTTTATCCCCAGTACTGCCTTGGCCCTCTGAGTGCCAGGATTAAAGACTTATGCCACTACTGCTTAGCTTGTTTTAAAGAGTTTTATTTGGGGGGCTGGAGAGATGGCTCAGTGGTTAAGGGCACTGACTGCTCTTCCAGAGGTCCTGAGTTCAATTCCCAGCAACCACATGGTGGCTCACAACCATCTGTAATGAGATCTGGCGCCCTCCTCTGGCGTGTGGGCATACATGGAGGCAGAATGTTGTATACATAATAAATAAATAAATCTTTAAAAAAAAAAAGAGTTTTATTTGGGGGCCAGAGAGATGGTCCCCATAGTAAGAGTACTGGCTGCTCTCAGAAGACCTGGGTTCAAGTCCCAGCACCCACACTGTGGCTCATTACTGTAACACCAGTTCTAGGTGATCTGGCACCTTCTTTCTGGCCTCCATAGGCACCAGGCACTCAGTGGCACACAGGCATTTGATTCATGCAGGAAATAACCCATACACATAAAACAAACACAAATTTTTAAAATTGAGTTTTATTTTGAAAACTTAATTTTTCTGGCCATTGTATGTATTGGTTTTACAGACTCATGGGTGCTGTCTATAAATTATTTTAGAGCCAGATCTTAAAGTAGTATTTGGAGCTTCTTGCTCTGGTGATATTGGAGGTGTGTGTGCGTGTGTGTGTGTGTGGGGGGGTGTGTGTTCCTGGAATTGGAGTTTTTTGCTCAAGCTGTGATAATCACAGGTTTCCCCTTACAGAATTATCTTTTAGTCATATTGCTTTCAAATAAAGCCTGAGTTCTATGCAGCAATGCCCTGCCAGCTTTGACTTCTGTGGAAAGGTGTGACGTGCCCTCGTTCTGCTCAAGTCTTTGGTTCCTTACATTTATTTTATTTAAGCATTTATTTTGATTCTATTTTGTATACATGCATGCACATGCACACACATTCACATCCATATTATGATTCATATATGGGGGTCAGAGGGACAGCTTGAGGGAGTTGGTTCTCTTTCCTCTATGTAGGACCCAAGGATTAAATTTAGATCATCAGGATTGGTGACAGTTATCTTTTCCCACTAAGCCACCTCCCTGGTGGCCTTGGTCCTTCATTTAATGTCATCTGTAATCCCGCAGTCTTCACCTTTATTCAAACTACCAGATCTCAGCAGGCATGTGTCGTGTCTTGAGCCCCATATAATCCTTTAAGTTTCTCAGGATGCTTTCTGTAAGCTGTACAAACATCTGTGTCTTGTTTGATCCTAATTCTTTTCATATATTTCAAACTACATTCATCTCTGTTGCTTTGGGATGGGAGCAGGGGTGGTTTGTCAGAGTGACTTTATTAACCTAACCCTTCTACTTCATTTGATTCTGGGCCTGACCCCTCCCTAGCCCCTCCCCCCCTAAAATTGACCAACCAGAATCATACTGTACTTTCTAGGACACAGTAGCCTAAAATTGGGATTTGTTTTTCATCATACCCACCTTGTACTTAGACCTTGAAGTTTATCTAAAATCACCAGTGACATGGATGGGATCTTCTTCTGAGGCAAATGTTTCTGTATCTTTGCTACTCAGGGATAGTGTTCGAGGGAGCATTATCAAACCTGTGCTTCAGCAAGTTTCCCAGGTGACTCCTGAACCTGTTTTAATCTCATTCTGCTTAGTGTAGGCTCAACAGGAAAGAGAAGTCAGGGTCATTGAATTTTTATTATTGCTAGAGAATTAAGGGTAATTATAGGTCTTCTTTTGCTAACTCATTTATTTACTATGTTTTATATGAGTTATGGTTGAATATTGAAACCTGATTTTGATTTCCATTTTAGTTAAAAATAAAAATATCATTTTCATAAATGCACTGAAGTACTTTAAAAAGAATACTTCTACTCTCTCTGACATTCAGCGTCTGAAATAGATAGCAAAAATTTATATTGTAGGGGCAAGAGAGATGATTTAATAGTTAAGACCACTTCTCTTCTAGATGAACCAGATTTGATTCCAAACAGACACATGCATGCAGTTTAAAGCCTGTTGATACAGCAGTTCCAGAGAATCTGAGCCTTTCTTCTGATCTCCAGAAGTACTGCATGCACATGGTTCACAGACAAACATGCAGGCAACACACACAAACACACAAAATTTTGTTTTTGACATATCTCACTGTATTGCTCAGGCTGGCCTGGAATGCCCTGGGATACAGTGGCTTTTTTTTTTTAATCTACATGGCTTTTTCAGCAAATGAAAACATTTGTGGAGCCGGGCGGTGGTGGCGCACGCCTTTAATCCCTGCACTTGGGAGGCAGAGGCATGTGGATCTCTGTGAGTTCGAGACCAGCCTGGTCTACAAGAGCTAGTTCCAGGACAGGATCCAAAACCACAGAGAAACCCTGTATCGAAAAACAAAAACAAAAACAAAAAAAAAATTTGTGGAAAAGTATGCAGAAATTACAGAGCTCTTTTGCTCTACAAATACACAGCCAAATAATAGTAGACTTGTCATGGAGTTTACTTTTCTAGTTTTTAAACAAGGTCTGACATTTGAATGTGCTGTTTCTTTCTGTATTCTCTTCCTCCTTTATTTCTTTCTATAAAAAGTTTATTAGCCTAAAATGAATTGCTTTTCATTGTGATGTGTTTTTTAAGTTGTCATTGCTGCTTCTCCCCTTCCTTGTGTTCTCCTACCCCCACTAGCCCCCTTTCCACTTTAATGTCATAGAAGACATGTTGCCCTCCCCCTTTCTCAACATTCTTGTTCCCTGCTCACAGTTCCCTATCAGTTTCATGGGTGATACCTATCCTAAAACCCCTTATTTACATGCATACAAGCATTCAAAGGTAAGATCTGACTCTTACAACCTTTCCACCCTCTTTTCCATGATGCTCTCTGAGCCTTAGATGTAGGGGTTGCATAGATGTGTCAGTTGGAACTGTAATCTTTTCCCTTCCTGTTTTTCTTTTTTTTTTTAATTTTATTTTTGAGAAAGGGTTTCTCTGTGCAATAGCTCTGGCTATCCTGGAACTCACTTTATAGACCAGACTGGCTCAAACTCACAGAGATCCTCCTGCCTCTGCCTCCTGAGTACTGAGTTTAAAGGTGTACACAATCACTACCAGGTCTAAAAAGATCTGTGTATTTATTTTTTTATTTATTTTTGAGGCAAGGTATCACTGTGCGGCCTTGGCTGGTTTGGAACTTGCTATCTAGACCATCAGACCTCAAACTCACAGAGATCTGTCTGCCTCTACTTCTTCAGAACTAGAGTTAAAGTTGTGTACCATGCTCAGCTAGTCTCTTCATTCTTGATTTTCAAAGTTATACATTACTACTCTGTCTTATTTTTTCTTCACATTGTTTGCATTACATTACTACTCTGTCTTATTTTTTCTTCACATTGTTTGCCTCTATATACTGTTACCTGACAGTATAAACTTAAATTATGGTTTTTTAAGGGTAGCATTCCATAACTTTGAAATGTTGGTGCTGAAGTTTTTGGAACACAGGCTAAAACCTTTACATGCTGTTGTCTTTGCATGTGTTTCTAGGGCTGTCCTTTAACTCCATTGCCTCCAGTGAGCATTGCTATTCGATTGACATACGTGCTTCAGGATTGGCAGCAGTACTTTTGGCCTCAGCAGCCTCCAGGTAAGGACATTTGGAGCTCTATTTAAAGTACTGAAAATGTATTAAGAAATTAAAATTATCTGATGTTATTCCTTACTAGAAATACCTGTACTCATTGCAAATGTAATTGCTGATTTTGTCTATGTAAATTTTTTTCTCCTAAAAAACAAGTGCTCACTGGGTGGTGGTTGTGCACGCCTTTAATCACAGTACTTGGGAGGCAGAGACAGGCAAATCTTCGTGAGTTCCAGAACAGCAAGGGCCGTTACACAGAGAGAAACCATGTCTCAAAAAACCAAACCAAAGAAAGAGAAAGAAAGACTAAATAAATAAATAAAGTGCTCATGTCTTTTAGAGACAGTGTTATTTTATATTTGATAGTCTATCTGTGAAAGTTGGTATTTATTTACAAAGCATCCCCTGTAACAGGACATTGTGTGTAAGCATTACCAATGCTGAGTGATTAAAATACCTGTTTTTAGTGTTAAGAGAAGCCACCCTCATAAGTTGAAAGCAGTAGTATAGAAACCTGAGAGCAGTTGAGACCTCTTGAGGAGTAAAGGACCCATTCACAGGAGTCATCTAAGACCACCAGAGAACACATACACTTATTTACATTCTGATTCATAGCTAGCACATTACAGTTAGAAAGTAGTAGCAAAAATAATATTCTGGATGGGGGTCACCACAATATGAGGAACACATGGGTCACAGTATTAGGAAGGTTGAGAACCACTGCCACAGAGTGTTGGGAAAAGGAGAAAAATAAGTTTGTATATAGTCTTATAGAAGAGGATTGTAGAATACTTAATATGGACTTAGTAAAATGCCATCAGAATTAGTTCCCTGCTTGATCATTTATTAATTCAGGAGTCATTAGTTATTAGCCTACAGTAGGCTAAGGACTCAGATATGAACAAGGCATCACGTAAGTTCTAGAAAAACTCAGCTAGAAAGACATAGAACCTAATTGAAGATTTTTTTTCCTGCTTAATTTGTTGGATATAATTAATTGTTCATAGTACTCCTTTTAAAAACCATTTCTTTAGCTGGGCAGTGGTGACACATGCCTTTAATCTCAGTATTCAGGAGGCAGAGGCAGGTGGATCTCTATAAGTTTGGGCCAGCCTGGTCTAGTTCCAAGACAGACTCCAAAGCTACAGAGAAACTGGTCTTGAAAAACCAAAAACAACAACAAACAAAACCATTTCTTCAATGTTGTATCTATATGTGTGCGCATGCATCTGTGACCAAAATCAGCTCCAAATTCCTTTTTCCAGTTGCAGGGCATCCTGCATGTGATGTTCTGGGGTCTGGGCCCTAAAGGGGCTTGTCTTTCTTGGAATCCACTCTGCAGTCCTACTGCTGAGGGTGCAGGACCCCTAGTCCACTCCGGGCACTCGCTCCCCAGGCAGCCCTTTTTCATTTTGTCTCCTTTTGAGATGGTCTCTCACTGAACCTGGAACTCATGGTTTTGGCTAGACTGGCTGGCCAGCAAGCCCTCAGGATCTGTCTGTCTTCACCCTCCAGTTGGGGTTACAGGTACCCAGCTTTTACATCTATGTTTGGGGAATCAAACTCATGTCCTTAAGTAGTAGACACAGCAAACACTTTGCTTACTGAGCTGTCATCCCAGCCCCACTCCATTTTAGAGTCTCCTGTGGGCTAGATCTATGAGGCTATTTATGTTCCAGACACATTTAATAAGAAACAAAATAAAGATTTGTAAATTACTAGAAGGCTTTATCATACCATCCCCTTTTTGAGGCAGGATCTTGCTGTGAATTTCAGGCTGGCCAGGTACTGACTTTGTAGCCCAGGCTGGCATTGAACTTATGGCAATTCCTACTTCAGCATCCTAATGTTGAGATTTAGGTATGAGCCACCACACCTGTGGATTAATAAACTTCTACCTTAAAATAATTTTATTTTTTTTTTCTAGTATACTGCCTCCCAAGAAAACCAAAATAATATTTTTCTGGTTTATTTTGTGCTGTCTCTGGCTATGAGAGTCAGAATAATTGCTGGTTAGATATAATTATACACAATCAGCTTTTGGCAATTATGTGTACTACTACTGTTTCCGTACTATTGAGTAACTTAGAACTGTAAAACAGAGCTACATCTAATCAACAGCAAAGGGGAAGTAAGAACTAAGTTTTTTGTTTCCAGATAACAATACGACTGATTGGTTTATAATCCATTTCTACTGGAAAGTTCCCATTTGTCATCTTTTCCTTTTATTCCAAAGCTACTCTACTGATCAGTTTAAAACCTTTTCAAGAGTAGAACCTTTGGGTGTATACCAATGACAGAGTATATACTTAGCATGTGTAAGTCCTTGGACTTAGTCCTAATTACTCAGAGGTTCCAAGGTGATCTAAGAACCTCAAGGCCTAGACTCTTAATTGTAATTCTGTTAGCTAGTAAGGTGCTTGATGATGTTCTGTTCCCAGATTTTATTTTTTAAATGTGGATAAAAATACTAACATCCCTAGTAGGCTGGGGTCTGTATAATCTCTTAGCATTTTCTTTATAACTTGCTGTCTGCACTGTTATAAGTCCCTTAAAGCTATTGTCTTCTGAAAGTTTTAACTTAACTATTCTTCCCCCGACATCCCACCACCACCGAGGCAAGGTCTGTATAGTTCTATCTAGCCTGGAATTCACTGTGTAGTGTTTATTTCTACTTTTTGCCAAATAAAGGAGTATATTTTCCCCTTGTTTAGATATAGATGCCCTTGTGGGAGGAGAAGTTGGAGGCCTGGAGTTCGGCAAGTTGCCATTTGGTGCCTGTGAAGATCCTATCAGGTGAGAATTTCAGCCTATCACTTGAATTACAGGATTCTTTTGCTTTTTAAGTTTATACGAATGTTCATTTTATGACAGTTCTGTTGAAGTAAGGCTGGAAATAACTATACTTGCTCTCTTTAGTTTGTAACTTCACATGAGACCTTCCCACATGAACACTCTCCTACGGTTTGACAGACTGGCTGTGATGTGGCAGTGGTGAAGAGCCCTGGGTTCTGCCCCAGCGTGAAGAGTTGGGCAGTCTGTGACCTGTGGGCCATATCTGGCCAGTGTCTATTTTTGTGTCTCCCGTAATAAGTTTTACATTTTTAAAAGTTTGTATTAAAAGAAAAAACCACAAGAAGGTCACAGATTGTACATTCCTTAGAATGCCAAAATATTTCCTCTTTCGCTTTTTTCTGAAAACTTTGCCAGCTCATCATCTCTATACATGTTTTTCAAAATTGAGAAAATTTATCTACCATGAAGTTCAGCACTTCAAAGTGTATAGTTGGTGGGTTTTGTATAGATTTGTGCAGCCAGCATCACTGTATAAATATGACATTTTAATACCTCAGAAACCGTTAAAAGTTGTACTATTGTATGTGTTTTTTCATGTCTTTTAAACTACTAGAATTCTGTTCATGATTGTTCCTTTAAATACTGTGTCTTGGGGTTTATCTATGTAATTCTCATCAAACATTTTTGTTGGAATGGTGGCTTTCGTGGGAAACCGCTGTCTTAAGCCATTTGTGTTGTTTTCATTTTTGTGATGTAGCTTGGGCATGTGGACTTCTTTCTTTGCTTGTGTGTCTGATGTGAGGATCTTGCCTGCTTTAGATTGGGCCAGTGTAACTGCTACATGACTAGAGCTAGGTGGGTAAAGCTGGTGCACAGACAGTTTAATTGGACCGGGCAAAGATGACTCCTGAACCACTGTTCTAGGCCTAGGCCTGTGGGGAGGATGGGAAAGGGAAGGAGCAACTCACCAGGCAAAAGTGACTCACAAACAAAGCAGGCCCTAGGGCCTTGCCAAGAGTTTGTGGCTTGATCTGTGAATTCTGAGATGGCAGCAGGCAGAGGGAGGAGTAGGAAAGGAAAGAAGCCACTTACCTGCCATGGCTACTTAGTTAATAAGCTGGTTTGGGGCTGCTGGATTATGAAGGTAGGCCTGGGTGTGGAGATGGAAAAGGGGTATAGAGTTTCAGCTGTGTTACATCATGAAGCAGTTACTTTAAAAAGTAGATAATGCTTTATGTTACTGTGCATCCCACTTTTGTTTATCCATTCTTCAACAGATGGACATTTTACTTGTTAGGTTTTGGTTTTTCAAGACAGGGTTTCACTGTGTAACGGCCCTAGCTGTTCTGGAACTCACAGAGATCTTTCTGCTTCTGCCTCCTGGAGTGTTGGGATTATAAGCGTGCACCACTACCATGCCTGGCTCTTATTTAAATGTTTTGTTTACTATATAATGTAACATTTTATATCCATAAGACAGCTTCATATAGATATGCTTTCCTTTCTTAAACTAGTTGTTTTCAGTTTATTATACATAACACCACTTTTTAAACGTTCTCTTAATTTTTATTAGCATGTATTAATTATACATAATGGATTGCACAGATTTATATAATGTCTCCTCCCACTCCTGATGATCCTCTCCTCTCCCTAATTAGTCCCCCTTCCACTTTCATTACTTTTTTCTTGTCTTTTTCTTTTGGTGATTCAATAAGGTCTTTATAGGAGCATAGGTGTGAAGGATTTGAGTGAAGGATTATTTACAAGAGTATTACACCACTGAAGAAAATGTCTCTCTCCCCTAACAACCATTATATATACTACTTTATATACATTTTTAGTTGGTTAGGACACATTTCTAGAAATAGAATTACTGAGTCAAAGGAGATACATACAGAATTAAACCTTTTGGCTGTATTTTATGTTTTTATTTTTTATTTTTAATTTTAGTGAACTCCATTTAGCAACGACATGGCCTCATCTGACAGAAGGAATTATTGTGGACAATGATGTTTATTCGTAAGTATGCTAAAAAAAAAACACCTTTATTCTAATAAATTAACCACTGAGTGCTTGGCACAAGGTTTTATTTTTTGAGCGATCAGTTTTTAGACCTGTTTGTAGATTTAGAGATGGGTTTTTAAGATGCTGCTTTGCGGAGGTGTCCATTCAGGTGAGTGAACTATTTGAATCTTACTGTTGCAGCTTAGTGGTCTCTACCATATACCATGTGATTCTTTTCAACTCTTCCTGGCTTCTCATAATTATTGTAGGGCTGGAGTATATAGTTCAGTGGTAGAGTACTTGCCCACTGTGTGGCTGTTGCCCACTGTGTGGCTTGACATTCAGCACATGAGCACACACACAGAAACACAAAATTTATGAAATGCTTCGAAGAAGTAGGGAGGGAGCTGGAAAAATGATCCAGCAGTTAAGAGTACTAGCTTCTCTTTGAGGACCTGGGTTCAGTTCCCGGCACCTATATGGCAGTTCACAACACAAGCCAGGGGATCTTGCACCCTCACACACCCTCATACACAGGCACAACATCAATGCACATAAAAAATAAATTTAAAAAGAAGTAATGAATATCCAGATGTATGTGACTTGTTGTGTGTGTGTATGCTGTGACTGTGGACAGGCACACACATGCCATGGCACATGTACGGAGATAGAGAACAACTTGGAGAAGTCAGCTCTTTCTTCCCACTGTGGATTCCAGGGATCAAATTTAGGCTGTTAGACTTCAGCTGTTTTGCTGAATATTTGATCACTGAGTGTTCTAAGTAAGAAAACAAACAACTTTGTCCTGTTCTGTACAGTGGGAACAACTTGAACATTTCAGCAAAGCTAGGAAAATAGTGAAAAAGGCATTTTAGTTTCTTTTTATCCTGGGTGTGAAACAGTGGGAAATAGACACTTTCTATGTTTACATTTAAAGGAAACTCATTGTTTTTGCTGATGGTAAAAGTAACAACATGAATGTTCTCACTTAGACAATTAGGTGTAAAGAAGAAAATAAAGGTATAATAGTTTTCAAGGGCCCACTAAACCCTAGTGTAGATGTTTTTAAAGTTTAAATCTATATATCAGTTTGCTTTATTCTTTTAATATCTTATGTCTTTTGTGGTGTTTGTATGCCACGGTGCAAGTGTGGAAATCAGAGAATAAATGTGGGCCCTGGAGATTGATATCAGGGCATCAGGTTTGGTGACAAGTACCTTTTCCTGCCATCTTGCTGGTGATGAATATTTTTTTAATAAATTGTGCATAGTACTTCATTGAGTAGATCATCCGTAGTATACTTGAAGAACAGGATGCTTTTGATTTTGTCAAAGATTTGTAGTACCTATTTTCATTAGTAGTGATATTAAATTAAAATCAAGTTGTTTGGGCCGGCAGTGGTGGCACATGCCTTTAATCTCAGCACTTTGGGAGGCAGAGGCAAGTGGATTTCTGTGAGTTCGAGACCAGCCTAGTCTACAAGAGTTAGTTCCAGGACATCTAGGACTGTTACACAGAGAAACCCTGTCTTGAAAAAAATGAAAAACAAAAACAAAAAAGCCAAAAAAGAAAAACAAAAAACAAGCAAACAAAACACTGAATTGTTCAAGGTGATGATGCAGGACTAGAATAAATAAATCTTAAAAAAAAAAAAGATAATTGTGCATTCTTGTTTCCTATTTTTTATTGTATTCTTTAGAATGTATTTGTCTCACTTGGTCATTAGTGTTCATCTCATAATTTTATATTTTTAAATTTTGTTTTGATCTTGGTAATCATTTGTTATTTATTTTGGTCTTCACGTCTTAAAGAGTTTATATTTTGAACAACTTGCTTAAATGGCAATATATATTTGGATAACAGTAAGTTTAAGTTAAGTAAAATGTATCTGGGTGTGGTGATGTGTACTGGTAATCCCAGCACATAGGAGGCTGAGACTGGCGAATCAAGAGATGGAGGCTGAATTGTCTCCAAAAGATAGGGCAGGGCATAAAAAAATGAATTGTTTTTCCCCTTATAGAATGTATTTTCCCCTATAGAATGTTAAATAAAATGCATTAAATTAATTATCTTTTAAAAAATAAATAAAATAAATTAATTGATTTTGCTCTTTTTTATTTTTAGACAAGTTTTTTTGTTTTGTTTTTTGTTTTTCGAGACAGGGTTTCTCTGTAGCTTTGGTGCCTGTCCCGGAACTAGCTCTTGTAGACCAGGCTGGCCTCGAACTCCCAGAGATCCGCCTGCCTCTGCCTCCCCAGGTGCTACAATTACAGGTGTGTTCCACTACCTAGTTTTCATTCCATTGCGTTATGACATGTTTATGAGTCTTAGAGATGGTCATAATTACTGTCTTATTCCATTCTAGTGATCTGGATCCTGTTCAAGCTCCCCATTGGTCTGTTAGAGTTCGAAAAGCTGATAATCCCCAATGTTTACTAGGTAAGGTACATCATCATGTTCCCTTTCTGAAATGTCACATATCTACCTATTTTCCAAATTGGAACCCTGAAAACATTCTTTATACTTTATTTCACCTATTCAAAATACTGTCTTTCATTTTTATGCCCTCGGTTAGCATTAACTTATAGAAAAAGTCTACCAATTACAGTGAATCTTTTTATTAACAGCAATAGCAGGATTTCTCTCCATTAAGAATCTATACTTCAGCATTCTCTATCACATTCTCATAGATTGTTTGCTTTTCTTATGTACTATATCAGCTTTTCTTCCGGCACAGTCTGCATCTTCAGTTGAGTCCTCTTTGTCTTTTGATGTTCTTCTGGTCCTGTGATGTAATGGCACAGTGTGCACCGACTGGAGCAGGGCTGCTTCAATTCTTCCCACTTGTAACCCTTTCTCACTGAGGCATCTTTACATGATATTCGGTGTATTTAAGATAGGCATACAGATCAAACAGGATTAGAGGTGAAGCAAATTTGTATACTGATGAAATGGATGTGTATTTTTAATTTCGCTTAATTAAATCTTAGCGTTTTCAACGTTTTTCAGAGTTTTTTTAAAATGACTTTTTATTTTTACTTTATGTGCATTGATATATTTGCCTGCATGCATGTCTGTTTGCATATGTCAGATTTCCTGGCAATGGAATTACAGAGAGGTGTGAGCTGCCATGTGGGTGCTGAGGATAGAACCTGGGTCCTCTAGAAGAATAGTCACCACTCCCAACCACAGAGCCATCTCTCTAGCCCTCAGAGTTGATATTTTAGATCTGTGATTGTCACTTCTGAAGATGCTGATTTGCATCAACATGTAGTATAAAATGGCAGGATTATGTTTAGGGTCATTTCAGAGATTGTTGGAAGTTCAATTCTAATCTCAGATCAAAATTCACTTAACTATTTGTTATGAAACTCAAGTCAGCAAGTCAGCAGTTTTTAAAAGTAAACATTCTACTAGTATGGTCTGAAGATACACTTACATTAGTCTTACATGCTGAGGAATAATAAGAAAATAATGTCTTTTTCTGTAATTATATCATTGTTTATACAAAGACAGCAAACTTTCTATGTTCAGTAAAAACGCTGCAGTGCATAGCATACATTAGTGTGATCTGAGCTGAGGTGTTATATGGAGTCACAGCATCTGCAGTGCATACTGGGTGTTGAGAAGCAGGACTCTAGTGAAGTTTCGATGCAGCATGTGTGAGCACTGCCAGAAACATCTTGGATTTATTACATTTGATTTTGAGTTAAGTTTTGATCATTCCACATTCAGAAGCCTTTTACTGTTTGTGTGTGTGTGCGCGCGTGTGTAGAAATCATTCAGTTTTGTAACCAACAGTTTAAGAAGTTGGGCGTTAATGCTGGAGAGCTCACCTTAGTGGTGAGGATGGGGGAGAGCTGACAGGTTGAGCCACCCAGCTGCTGTGGTCAGGCCAAGAACCAAGGTTATAAGTTGGCCTACCCCAGTATCCATCCCATCTATGATCTGCTGGGACACATAAAGGGGCTGGCCCTGCAAACTGAAAACTGCAGGATCGCTACAATACATGGCAACAACAGGATATCCAAGAAGAGTGTAGCAGAAACCAGAGGCCTTGAAACCAGATCAATGACTCTTCGTAGTGAACACTTGAAAGTAAAGATGTATGGACAAAAGGCTTTACTGCGGAGCTCACTGTATCACACAACAGCTTCCATGATGAGACTGACTTTTCCTTTTTTTCTCTCTTAAATTTTATTTTATTTTGGGGGGTGGGGGAGTTTGTAAGGGCAAAGGATGGACACATAGAAAATTAATGGGATCAAAATGCATGATGTGAAAGATACAAAGAATTAAAATAAGCTGGGCATTAAACCTTTCCTGCCAAGTTGTATCACATCTGCAAATCAATTTTATGGAGAAAGGGGCATGTAAATACACTTTGGTTCACCTAGCAGGATATTTGAAGTTTAAGTGAAACATAAAGTACCTTGAAAAAGAGTAATTGCCATTCAGAATCTATGTCTGGAATCTTTTTCCCCTTTGAGATAGGATCTCTGTGTAGCTCTGGAGCCTTGAATTCACTGTAGACCAGACTCAGGCTGGCCTCAAATTCAGAGATTTACCTGCCTCTGCTTCTTGAGTGCTGATATTAAAGACATGTGTTTCTATTACCTTTTTTTTAGGTTTCTCTCTGCAGGTCTTCTGAAATCTATAACCTTGATGTCATATTTCCTCGTTTGTCTCTTACATTTAGTACAGTTATGCCTACCTTTACTCTGTACCACCCAACATGTTACATTCAACTGACGTTATTAAAATAATACTTCCTCACCTGGGCAGTGGTGCACACACCTTTAATCCCAGCACTCGGGAGGCAGAGACAGGTGAATCTCAGTGAGTTCGAGGCCACCCTGGTCTACAGAGTGAGTCCAGGACAGGCTCCAGAGCTACAGAGAAAACCTGTCTCGAAAAACCAAAACAAAAAGACCTTCTTAATGGCTGTTTCTTTAAAGTATTTTTTTAGTTTTTAGTTCTGTTTTTTAAGTATTTTTGTTAATTCTTTCAAGTTTCATACTTTAGCTTTCAATCATTTGTTGTGTACTGTTCATCAAATGTCAACTTACACTTGGCACTTAAGGTACCTAATAGTGGAGTTTGTCTGTGGCCTTAGAGAGACAGCATTGTCAGTTACAAGTTGAACGGACCCACATCTTACACCTACAAGTCTGAAGAACTTTCCTAAGCTTTGGAAGCAGCAGTGAAATACTCTTCTCAGCAGGGAAACAGATTAAGTTGCTGCACACTTCATGTCATATTAGGGTGATGAAACGCTTATGCATCTGTATGTATATCATACTTTAGCCATTGTCCTGTTCTCTAGAAACTGCTGTGTTTATGGTACATAATAATATACAATTTTGCCAAGTAGACTACTTCTTAATACCTTCTTCATCATCTGCTGCCTTTTGTAATAACTAGAAAACTTGAGAAACATTCGAATTTTAAGTTAATGGCCCATGATCTCACCCTATACTTTGTGTAGTTTTGGCTTTTTTTTTCCCCTCCAAGACAAGATCTCTCTCTCTCTCTCTCTCTCTCTTTTAAAGATTTATTTACTTATTATGTATACAACATTCTATTTCCATGTATGGCCGCACGCCAAAGGAGGGCTCCAGATCTCATTACAGATGGTTGTGAGCTACCATGTTGTTGCTGGGAATTGAACTCAGGACCTTTGGAACCACTGAGCCAAGTCTCCAGCCCCCAGACCCTAGCCTTGGTTGTCCTAGAACTAGTAAACCAGACTGACCTCGAATTTATGGAGATCTGCCTGGCTCCGCCTCCCAAGTACTGGGATTAAAGGCTTGTGCTACCATTCTCTATTTGTATAGTTTTAATGACAAAATTATTAGAATTTTCTACATTTCTGAAAAAAGTCAGAAAATGTTAGTAAATTCTAAAACTTAAATGTATACTTTGTATTTATATTTCAGTACTGAAAATTCTTGTTAAACTTTAATTTCTTGGTGCAAATATAACACTTTTGAGTCAGTGTCTGATATAGTACAGGCTGTTCTTCAATTTACTATATGTTAAGAATGACCTTGAATGCCCCCTCCATCTTTCAGCCTCCTCCCAATTCCTGCTGATACTATGTGATTGTAGTTGAAAGGAGTCCACAGAGGGAAGACATTCAGCTTCCAAATGAGAAGCTTTGTGGAAGAGAAGGTCTTGGTTCCATGTATAGCTTCCTGAAATCTTAGTACTTGGGAGGTTGAGACAGTCAGCCTACTATATATAATTTTTTTAAATAAAAATGTGTTTTTATTATACATATTTGGGGGAGACGTGGCATTCATATGTGACAGCTTGTGTGAAGGTAGAGGACAACTTGAGGGAATTGTTCTTTCCGTCATGTGGGTCTGAGCGCTCAGCCTCACTGAGCCACCCTGCCCACCCCAAACAACTCTTCAACCTTGAAAATGTAGGAAATCATTTTTGTCTTTATAGTGACACAAAGTATATCATTAATATGTAACCAAAGATGTAACAGCTTCACGTTACATGATTTATTGATTCTCTATAAACATCTTTGTAGTTTATTTTTTAATGTTTTTTTTGTTTCAGAATTATTGTAGGATAACAGGGAAAGAAAAAGATATATAATCATATTGTTACTTTATGATTTAATGATAAAGGATATTGATAACATTGAAACATATGAAAAAGGCTTAATATTAGGAAGTACATTTTGTTTTCCTTTCATTCTTGAAGGAATTTTTTGTTACAGAAATAGAAGCAGCTTATTAAGAAGGAAAGCCCTCCTGAGACTGGGAGTCAATTAGTAAACTCCAGGAAAAGCATGCACCCAAACAGGAGTACCACTGAGCAGAGACTTTGCTCTGTCCCCAGATAGAGAAAAGGAATAAATCTACTTCTGATGTAGGGCAGTTTTTATCTTCCTCAGAGAAAAACAGATTCCCCCTGGGAGGGTTTCTCTGTGTAACAGCCCTGGCTGTCCAGGAACTCACTCTGTAGACCAGGCTGGCCTCAAATTCCCAGATCCATCTGCCTCTGCCTCCTGAGTGCTGAGACTACAGGTGTGCACCTCGACACCCAGCTTTCCAACTGTATCTTAGCTTATAACTTTTGTTAAGAGATTTGTACTATGTTGGACTGATTTCTTGGAGTTAAATTTCAAAAATGAGTAATTTTTTTTTCTTTGTAGGTGATTTTGTCACTGAATTTTTAAAAATTTGCCGTCGAAAGGAATCAACTGATGAGATTCTTGGACGATCCACATTTGAGGAAGAAGGAAGAGGTGACCCACTTTACTTTACAGCCTTTCTAAGTCCTTGCCCTTGCTCTTTGGCATGTATTCTGGCAACTTTTTGCTATTCTGGATTTAGTTGGACAAGTAGATGAACTGTACAGCTGCCTTTCTTTCCAGGCTATTCCCAGAGCTTGTTAAACTAGCACACACTTTTAAGCCCAGCACTCATGAGGCAGAGGCAGGCGGATCTCTGAGTTAGAGGCCTGCCTAGTCTACATGGCAAGTTCCAGACAACCAAGGCTACACAGAGAAACCTGTCTCAAACAAAACAAGACAGTAAATGCATTTAAATCAATTCTTCCCACCAAAACATAGTAATAAGGTGTTTTAGATATTCATATTTGAAGTTCTCTGAGGAAAAATAATTTGTGTGATATCTCTGACACGCACACTTCCATGTAAAGCTGAACATGTGAGTTAGAACTTTAAATTTTAAAATTCCGAGAGCATGTAATATTTGTGTAAAGAAGAACTCAAGCATGTAGGTTTACTGATCACTTTCTCTACAACTCTTGGTGATATAATTTGCATGTCTTTCTACTTTGTAGAAGTTGCTGATATAACTCATGCTCTGTCAAAGCTGACCGAACCAGCACCAGTTCCAATTCATAAATTGTCAGTTTCAAATATGGTTTATACAGCAAAGAAGAAAATACGGAAGCACAGAGGAGAAGAGTCACCTCTAAACAATGATGTTCTCAATACCATTCTCTTGGTAAGCAGCTACCTTGCTTGTGTGTGTGTGTGTGTGTGTGTGCATAAACATGTGCTCATTATACATGCACCCTTTTCTTTATGGCAAGCACTGATTTGGGAGCTTAAAGTATAAAAGTTCCACATTCAGAGACTATCACTAGGTAGTAGGAAGAAGAGTAGAGTCAGAGTCAAACAGGACAGGAGACAGTGAGAAGAGAGCAGAAAATGGGGGGGTGGGGGGCGTGTCCCTGTGGGTAGCTGCACAGGAGCTAATGAGTGTGCTAAGGTGCATAGTGGGAGTCAGGATGCTTCCTAAAGAGTGTGCTGGGTGCTAAGTCAAGAAACACAGGACTGGAGCTAAGGTTTTGTTTTGCAGTGGGATCAAACCCATGGCCTCTGCTGCCTGAGGACATGTTGAACAGTGGTGTTTGTAGAGTGCTTCGCCAAGAGCTGTCAGGACAGAGATGGGCAGATGGCAGGAAATCTGCATGATACAGCATTGCACTTTTGTACAGCCTAACACTACTTGAAACAGATCAGTTTGTGACAGAAATTGAATGTTCTGAGTTCTGGCCTACATAGCAAGTTCTAGGACAGCCAGAAATGCATAACAGAGAGACCTTGCCTCAAAAAGACCAGGAAAAAAAAAAAAGAAGAAGAAGAAGAAGAAGCTGGAGACAGTTGTAAAATTAAAGGACCATATGTGGTGCCATCTTTACTAGTGATAGCTGTTGTTATTGTAATTGTAGTTATAATATAGTCTTGAGAGAAACCCTTCAAGTATAGTGTAATGAAGGAAAAGGAATGCTGTATGTGGACCCGATGCTGACCTTAGCATATGTCTTGTCATTTTTCTGAACAAGACTCTTAGTCAGATCTGTAGCACGTACATTGTAAAGATGGGTACTGTGAGAACGGGCTAGTGTTTGTAAAAGTCCTCTACCTGTACTTAGTAGTGACTGTAAGTTTTATACATCTGCGAAATACTACTTAAAAACTAAAAAGTCTGAGCATGTTTTATGTGGTAAAGAAGACAGATTATTGGATGGCAGTATCAGAAAACAGCTTGAATACTAATAAAAGAAAGTAATTCTCTGTAGAGAAGACACCTTAAAAATATATCCTTATGACTTGGAAGGTGGCATAAGCCTAGCACTTTGAAGGCTAAAACAGGAAGATGATGAGTTCAAGTCTAGCCTAGGCTTTAAAGTGAAATCTTATCTTTAAAAAAAAGTAACCTTAAATGTTTTCAAAATCCAAATTGTACAGTCAATTGTCATCAACACTGAAACCTATCCCATCACTGTCTGACTAAACACACCACACTGTGCTAACTTAGAGAAGATACATTGGCTGTTGCTGGCTCAAGCTCCTCATTTCCTAGGGGGTCTTTCATACCATGCCTTTAGTATTTCATACATGTAAACCTGTGGGTGATCTTACTATAGGTTCTTTTGAATACAGAGGTGTTTTTAAGTTGTCAAATTTTGACTCTAAAGCTGTTCACAATTTTTTTATTACACATTCTTATTACACAAGAATGGAATCAGTGTGATGAATTTTTGCTTCTGTGTTGTTCATCTCACAGAATCAAATGGTTATTTGAATGAAAATTTTTTGGAATCTGTATATTACTGAAAAAGTTTTCTTGGCCGGGGTGGTGGTGGTGCATGCCTTTAATCCCAGCACTTGGGAGGCAGAGGCAGGCAGAGTCTCTGAGTTCAAGGCCAGCCTGGGCTACAAGAGCTAGGTCCCAGGACAGATTCCAAAGCTACAGAGAAACCCTGTTTTGAAAAAACAAAAACAAAAAAAGAAAAAAAAAGTTTTCTTTTGACAGAATATAGAATCAGCTGGACATCTTAGTAAGAACATTTCTATAATTTTAACAGCAAATCCACTGGGAAGTCAGGCAGTGTGTTGTATGGGTTATAACAATCAACAGAATAGCCAGGTGTGGTTGGTAGCACACACATTTATTCACACTTATAACAATCAACAGAATAGCAGGTGTGGTTGGTAGCACACACATTTATTCACACTTATTCCCAGCAATGGAAGGCAGAGCAGGAGGATCTCTGTGAATTCTTTGCCATCCTGGTCTACAGAGTGAGTTCCCAGTTAGCCAGAGCTATATCATTAGACCCTGTCTCTCCAATAAATAATTAAACCTAAATGGAATCATGGTAATACTAACAGCAAAATAAGACATAAATAAATAAATAAATAAATAAATTAAAAAAAATAAATAGAAAAGCAGCAAAGTAGGCAAGTTTAACATGTGTTATCCCCTTCCCCAGTTCTTATTCCCAGATGCTGCTTCTGAGAAGCCATCAGATGCAACTACTTCAATAGATAATAGCACCCATCCATCAGAAGGTGAAGACTATGTAAGTTGGTATTCAACATTAATTTTTTTTTTTTTTTTTTTTTTTTGTTTTTTCGAGACAGGGTTTCTCTGTAGCTTTGGAGCCTGTCCTGGCACTAGCTCTTGTAGATCAGGCTGGCCTCGAACTCACAGAGATCCGCCTGCCTCTGCCTCCCGAGTGCTGGGATTAAAGGCGTGCGCCACCAACGCCCGGCTTCAACATTAAAATATTTTAAATGCAATTAATTTCTAGGAGGTTTGCTGAATGTCTAGTGTGATAACCTAAGTATATCTCTTTATTTTATAAACCATCTTGGAGCCAGGCGGTGGTGGCACCTTTAATCCCAGCACTCGGGAGACAGAGGCAGGGGGAGCTCTGTAAGTCTGAGACCAACCTGACCTACAGAGTGACTTCCAGGACAACCAGGGCTACACAGAGAAACCCTGTCTCGAACCCTACCCCTCCCACACACACCCCAAAAACAGAATCTTGGAAAACTGAGTGGAGTTCACAGCCACTCAGATAATGACCTGATTAGAATGTTTGTGTAGATCCAGGTTTTGGTAGCAGGAGCTTTTGGGAGACAGAAGATAATAGCATAAGTATACTATGCATGTCATTAACTTTGTTTTGTAGCAGATTCTTATTGATTAACGTTGACACTATTCTTCTTACATACCTTTTGTTCATGTATACAAGTTTGCTGTTAACTGGTTTTGCTTTGTTTCTCTTTTGTTAAATTTAGACTCTCTACAATCAGTTCAAATCTGCACCCTCTGACAGTTTAACATACAAACTGGCCTTGTGTCTTTGTATGATCAATTTCTACCATGGAGGGCTGAAGGGAGTGGCACATCTCTGGCAGGAGTTTGTTCTTGAAATGCGCTTCAGATGGGAAAACAACTTTCTGATTCCAGGGTAATAATTTTAATTTCCAATTGTTTAGATAGTGTGTTTTTTATTTTTATCAGCAAACACCCGACTTCTTTTAGGAATTCTTCCTGGAAAGGTAGTAAGAAATGTGGATACAAGCTTAACTCAGTGTTCATTGCAGTACATCTATAAGAGGAGGCAAGGCCTGACAACCTAACTGTCAGCAGAAGAGTAGGTAGACTCTGCTGCATGTCTACAGTTTTCTTCTAGAAACTATTTTGTTTTGTTTAAGGTGGTATATTGAGGATTGGACTCAGAGCCTCATACATGCTAGGCAAGTGCTCTACCACTGAGCTACATCTGCAGCCCTCAAGAACCTTAGCATAGAAACTATGTTGGGCATAGTGGCAGCTCTCAGGAGTCAAGAGGCAGAGGCAGGCAGATCTCTGTGAGTTAAGGTCAGTGTGCTGCTCTACACAGCAAGTTCCAGACCAGCCAGAGCTACAGTAAGAACCTGTCTCAACAAGCAAATAAGACTAGTCGTAGAAACTGTTTTAGTGATTAGATATGGCAATATGTCACAGAATGCTTTCAATTATGCTGATATGCAGGTATAGAAAAAGATTGGAGAGGAATACTACAGTCAACTGTTAATAGTTTCCCAGGTGTGAAAGTACTTTTTGTATTTCTTAAATCATCTGTACATATATTTTATTATTTGAAGGAAAATACCTTTAAAGGGTACAATAAGTTCAGTCACTAAACATTATCTAGAATCTTTTTTATTAAAATTTCATTAAGTTGTTTAATTTTACTTATTTTTATTTTATGTGCATGTATATCTGTGTGTGAGGGTGCCAAGTCCCTTAGAACTAGAGCTACAGACAGTTATGAGCTACCATGTGGGTGCTGAGAATTGAACCCAGGACCTCTGGAAGAGCAGTCAGTGCTCTTAACTGCTAAGCCATCTCTCCAGCCCCAGTCTAGAATCTTTTTATTTGGACATTCCACTATTGAATAGACCGTACTGATCATACATGCCTGTACTTATAGGCTAGTGCTTGTCTACCCTTGCTCAGGAAAATGATGTGAATAGTGGAAAATGGCCACTGACCCAAAGGTGCTTTGTGTTAGGAAGTTTGCCAGTCTCTATTTATCTGGATGTTCTCTTGGTTGTTATTGTTTTGCTCTGGCCGTTATCACAGATGCAGAAGCACACTGAGTGGAAAAACCTAGTTATTTAGAACCAGAGGAAGTCCAGGATCTCATTGGCAAAATAGAGGCAGAGAGAGACCTTGGTTTGTATAATGAGAATCCACCTAAAAATTGAAAGCTGAATGCACAGATGACTTTAGTCTGTGTGAAATGCAAGGAGGCTTGGGTTTCTAACTAGCTTGGAAACTGTTGTGAGTTTGCCCTTATGTTTCACATGTCTTTTATCTCTGCTATTGATTGTGAGCTAGGAGGAAAAACTTTTAATCATATGTATCCTTTTGGAATCTGGCTTTCTTATGTATAGAAATCTAGTTTTAGCTTCTTAACAGTATATATAGCTAAAAAAACAGTGGCCATGTATAAATAGGCTTATCTGATATAATTTTACTAAAACCAAGCTTTATTTTTCTTTATTTGGTAGACTAACAAGTGGACCACCAGATCTAAGATGCTGTTTACTACATCAGAAATTACAGGTAACAGTTTCCCCACAGCCGCAGCAGCATGCACACACACACTTGAAGCTTAAGCTAACCCTCAGTGACGTAATGACTTATGGAGGCTATTTTCCTTGTGCTGCTTCTGGGTTGCTTATAATCACTATAATTCTTAGCAAGGTCCCGGGAAAGAGTAGAAAGAAATACTCAAGCAATTGTTATATTTTGCTTTTCTCCAATTCAGCCTAAATGTTATTTCTGTTTTCTTCAGATGTTAAATTGTTGTATCGAAAGGAAGAAAGCACGTGATGAGGGAAAAAAGACAAGCCCTTCAGATAATGTAACTAATGCATATTCAGGGGATGCTGGGAAAGCTGGAGGCCAGCTAGGCCTGGACCATCTCAGAGATACAGAGAAGGAAAAGGGAGAAGTGGGAAAATCCTGGGATTCTTGGAGCGATAGTGAAGAAGAATTTTTTGAATGCCTCAGTGATACTGAAGACCTTAAAGGAAATGGCCAAGAGAGTGGCAAGAAAGGAGGCCCCAAGGAGATGGCCAGCTTAAAGCCAGAAGGACGCCTGCACCAGCATGGGAGACTCACACTGCTGCATAATGGAGAGCCTCTCTACATCCCGGTGACCCAGGTATGCACACCAAGGCTTTGTGTCTTTCTAGTAGGAGATGAAAGTCTGTTTAGGTCTGGAATTGAAGTGGACTGTGGAACTTTCAGGTCTGTCACTCTGAAAGTGAGTGGTGTTTTGAAGTTTCAGTGGATACTGTTCACCTTATGTAAGGTCATTCCTTTGACTTGAGAAGTCAATGCACTGTGTTTCGATCACACTCTTCTTCACCCTCTCCTCCTGGAACTCGCTCTGTAGACCAGGCTGGCCTCGAACTCGCAGAAATCTACCTGCCTCCACCTCCCAAGTGCTGGGATTAAAGGCGTGCGCCACCACCGCCTGGCAGGTTTTCCTCTTTTCAATGGTCTGTCCCTGCTATTATTTCATAAGAAAAATGGTATTGCTAGGTAAGTGGATAGATGTTATCTAGTTCCCTTTAAGAAGGTCTTACCTGGGGCAGTGGTGGTGCACGCCTTTAATCCCAGCACTAGGGAGGCGGAGGCAGGCGGGTCTCTGTGAGTTCGAGGCCAGTCTGGTCTACAAGAGCTAGTTCCAGGACAGGCTCCAAAACCACAGAGAAACCCTGTCTCGAAAAAACAAACAAAAAACAAAAACAAACAAACAAACAAAAAAGAAGGTCTTACCTGGGGACTGGAGAGATTACTCAGAGGTGGCTCAGAGGTCCTGAGTTCAATTCTCAGCAACCTCATGGTGGCTTACAACCATCTGTTATGAGATATGGTGCCGTCTTCTGGCCTGTGGGCATGCACACATATAAGCATAATAAATAAATACATTGTGAAAAGGTCGTACCTACCTGGTTTACATCCTCCTTAAAGGATGTAAAATTAAAGGATAAGGAAACATTAATTCTCACTCTCTCCCTTTCTCATGATGAAATGCTTACTATGTGCTAACAGATTTTAGTCATGCAGTTTAGCAAGAAAGTACAGTAAGATTCTAGCACTGAAATTACTTATATTTTATTTCACTTATATAAACCACATTTCCAGTCAGTATCATTATCAGTATTATACTGGTGCAGTATCTTTTATTTCCCTGGCTTCTCCCTTTTTCTGTTCTTTTGAGGAAGGTTTTACTATGTAGCCCTGATCACTGTGATAATCAGGCTGGTCCCAAACTCATAGAGATCTGCTTGCTTCCATTACCCGAGTGCTGGTTAAAGATGTCCACCATGCCTAGCTATTTTCCTGACTTTTGATGAACCTAAACATTCTTCAAAGTTTATTGGCCACAATTTCCTGTGAAATGACTGGTTTATATATCATGAAATGTTTTCATAGCTATTACTAAACTATGTCTCTAAATGGTTGATCTGTTTCTATCCTCACGTGCATGTGATTATTGTGTGTTATCCCATTCACTTGATATGTCATGGATCCATATAGAGTAATAAACAAATAACATATAAATGGAGCTATTTGTATTATATGTTTGCAGAATAATACAGTATTGTACGGATTAATTTCCGTCAGTGTGACACTAGTGAGAGTCATCTAGGAAGAGGAACTCACTGGAGGAACTGGCTCCATACGGCATTTTCTTGGTGAATGATTGATGTTGGGAAGCTCAGCCTACTTCCAGGTGGTCCTGGCTTGTATAAGAAAGCAGGCTGAGCAAGCCATGGAGAGCAATTAGTTGCAAACAACATTACTCTGTGGCCTCAGCTTCATTTTTGCCTCCAAGTTCCTGAATACTTGTCCTGACTTCCCTTAGTGATGGATTTTGACTTGAGAAGTTATAAGACAAAATAAGCCCTTTTTTCCTCAAGGTGGTTTTGATCAGTGTTGCCACAGCAACAGAAACCTAACTAGGACAGAAGTATTCTTGGCTTTTGATGTGGGGAGAAAGGGAGAAAGTCGAGTTAGGTCTCCTGTAGTTGGTGTTGAGTTCACTATGAAGCTGAGGATGATCTTAACCCCAGATCCTTTAGCCGCCATCTTCCAGGTTCTAGGATTACAGGTATGTACCATCATGCCTTGCTTCAGTTTGTTTATATGGCTAATTCTTTTCACTATAGTTTTATTTTGGATTCATGTATATTATTGTACTAGTGTTTCATTTGTGTTTATTAATTAATAATTTTTATACCTTCTCTTCCATCCCGTGAATTATATTATAAAAATAGCTCCTTAATAGCAGGAGTGAAGGCTTCTGCTCTAAAGTGTTTCGTTAGAAGCTCGTGTAATTTGTAAGCCTGTATGATATGTAAATAATCATATTTAGTTTGTGAGAGAAAATGAAGTTTATATGTGCTTATAACTGTTAATGTTCACTAAGTGTGTGTCAGGACTTAGCTTTCAGAAAGAGCCTCTGAAAGGAGTGAGGTCACATAGTGGGATTCCATCATAAACCTACTGCCTTGGGAACTGTTCATCTGAACCACTGTGCCATTGTCCACCCTGTGTGCCGGTGAGTCTTACCTGGCACTTGATTGTTGTTAATTCAAAGTGATGGGTGGTAGCTGTAGAACACAGAAGCAGACCTTTGTAATTTCAAATCAGTACTGGTCATTCTAACTTTGATCAGCTGCAGCCCATTTTTTGAACTAAAAATTCTTGTTGCAGTTTGCGGTGACATAATCATTAGCACTTTATTTCTCTAACATTAATAGGCAGAAACTTGTGCGGTGAATGCCAGTCCCTCCCTGTCTTAGCTGTGAGTTCTTGACAAGGGTAACTTGGCAGCCTTGTCCACCAGGGATAGGAGACGTGAGAGTCATTTATTCTTAATTTGTTACTTTTTAAATGGGGGAATTGTTAAGTTTTTTCATTTCTCTGAATTCTTTGGTATGTGTATGTATGGCTACATGAGCAGAAATAACTTTTTATTCTCTTTTTATGGTTCTACTTTGTCTAAAAGGGGCCACTGGTGACCTTTGTCCTTTTGTGCTTCGCAGGAGCCAGCGCCCATGACAGAAGACCTGCTGGAAGAGCAGTCTGAGGTCTTAGCTAAGTTAGGGACATCTGCTGAGGGGGCGCACCTCCGTGCACGCATGCAGAGTGCCTGCCTGCTTTCCGATATGGAGTCTTTCAAGGTGGGTCACATGTTCAGAGCACCGGCTCTATTTTCAGCTATTCTGGATGAAACTGTGAAAAACACAGGAAGGCTGTGTCTTTTTTAAGTGTTTGAATTTATTACTTGTTACAAAATGCTACCTCAGCCCCCAAAGGACTCATTTCTTAGGTTTGAAAAAAGAAAATCAGCCTGCTTTCCAAAGTTGAGAATTGAATATATTCTCTCTGTGTTAGGGATTTTTCTTTCTTTTTTTTTTTTTTTTCATCTGAGTGTGCTCAGCCAATTTAAGCCTTTTAGGAAACTCTTGGGATTTAATGTGGATTTTTTTTACTCAACAATCGTTTGTGTTATACACTGAGTAGGTAGAGAGAGAGACTGTATTTAGTCTATTGAGCTTGTGAGAGAAGATTTATGTATAAATGTCTAGTCTTCAAAGAATGCAGGGTCGGAGAAGTGACTGACTTGTTGAACAGTTATAGGAAGTTTCTCAGGAGAGTGAGTATTTTGCTATCTGCCGGGGGTTATTGTGGGCTTAGATAAGTGCTTGGGTATACAGCACCTAGTATTCAGGGAAGAGTGACATTTGAGTGTCCTTAACCATAAGATACTATATGATCCAATATCTGAAATGTTTTATGTGTGTGACTATTTTGCCTATATTTAGGCAAAATAGTTTAAAATTATTTTAAACAAAATTATTTAAATCATTGTATATAAAATCACCTTCATGGTAGATGTGTCTGTGTGTTGCATGAAAATGAATTTCATGTTTAGACTTGATTCTAAGCTCATTTTGTGTCTCTAAAAATTCACAAATCTAAAAGTTAAACACTCCCAGCCTTGTGTATTTTGGATTAAAGGATACTCAACCTGAATGTGAAGAATAACTCAGATGGGGAGGCCAGTGGGCCAAAGGCTTCCCTACCTACTGGGAAGTTCTGAAACATTTTCCAAGCCTGAACTTCTTTCTCTTCAGTCACAGTGGCCTCTGTCTCCCTAGTTCATAGCCCTTCTCAGTCCATATCTGTCCTCTACAGGATGGCCTGAGTTTGATTTTTCTCTGAAATGCTTGGGTTTTCTTTTTTAACACAAGCACTTCGTGGCTACCTTTTCCACTTTCTTCCCTACCTGCCAGGAATTACATGATGATAAAAGGGAGCCTTCTGTTCTCTGCTTATTCTCCCCATGAGAGCTTTAAAATAAGATACCCGTGACTTTTTTGCTGCTGGGCAGTATTAAAAGTAGTTGATGTGGTGCATAAGAGAAGGCAAATTGCTCTCTGGATAAAACCAGAAAGAAGGGAGTCAGCTGTGTGGATAAGTACAACAAGAAATGTGAGCCTCCACTGCTGCTTTCCTTCTGACCTCTAGCTGCCTTCTTAGTTTAGTGTCTCTGCATTGTGCGGGGAGATGTTACACACTGCAACTATGCAGTTCTTTTAACATGGTGCATGGGCAGAACTGCTGCTTATGAATGCTTTCGGATTCAACTGGGCACCTACAAATCTGTAATAAGATTGTTTTAACCAGGAGATAGAGGCACGTGTGTAAAGTGGCTCTTAGAAACAGCTGGGGGGCAAATGCTTTTAATAAATACACGAGTTACCTTCCCCTTCTGTATAGGAACAGTTCCTGTTAGAGCCGCTTAGGGATTCCAGAGTGGGGGCTGGATGTTTGCCGCAAGGCATCCGTACATCATAAGAACTTAGTCCAGGCCATCCCTTGTGATAAATCCTTTAACAGTAAAAAGAAGATACGCCAAGGCTGAGGTGTTGGTGCAGCCTGGTGTGTTACTAAGAGCTTAGGGCAGAGGAGGGCTGTAACATGGGAATTGAATATTGTTTTCTATTAAGCTTACTTTCTGTATTAGTCAGTGTTCAAGGATAGCCACCACATTATCTTTACTCAGATGAATATGCTACCTGGGTAGGACCTAGACCTCTGTGCATAAATCCCTAGTCACTGTCACGGACTGTGGCATAGCTTTACAAGAATGGATTTAGAATTAGTGAAGAACTTCCTTCTGGCTCCTTAGCTGAGGGATGGTCAGGCTTGCCATTAAGTCCCGTGAGTTTACCCATCACATTTGAAGCAGACTGTTCTCACCAACAATGCTTACCATGCCCATCCTTAGTACTCTGCGAACAACACTGGGCACTTGAAAGACGCTCACCACTAGCACTCTGAGGTTCTTTATCTTCTAGACTTGAAAGCAGAATTGCTGAAAATATTCCAGAATAAATCATTGTTAATTCTAAGTACTTGTGCAGTGATTGGAACTTTAATATGTTTGCTTTTAGAAGCCCAAACAATAATAGTAGTGAGATTTCAGTTCCTTAACAATATGGGAGTTTAGATGTTGGTGTTTTTACGTGAAGCCTTAGAGTTTGGTTGCTGAATAGAACATTCGTGAGGCTAGCTGATATTTATTACGGTGCTGATATTGACTAACCGAGGAGAAAAATAGAGGGTTTCTGTCACTCCCTGTGTTATTCTGGTTGTGCTGTGCATTGTTTAATTTACTGCACCTGAGCTTATTTACTGCTTTGTTAAGTACTGAGAAGCTATGCTACAAAATTTGTACAAAGTCATATGAAAATTTCCCCTCCTGTAAAACAGGAAAAAATGTTTTTGGTACTTTAACATCTCCCATTTTAAATGTGCTGTTCAAACAAAGTGTGAATATGATTTTGAAAATTGACTTGTCAGAAATGTTGATTTTATTTATCTATCTATTTATTTATTTTGCTTTCTCTTGCTGTATTTTTTTGGCTTAGGCAGCTAATCCAGGTTGTTTTCTGGAAGATTTTGTGAGGTGGTACTCACCAAGGGACTACATTGAAGAGGAGGTGACTGATGAGAAAGGCAATGTGGTTCTGAAGGGAGAGTTGAGTGCCCGCATGAAGATCCCCAGCAACATGTGGGTGGAAGCTTGGGAAACTGCTAAGCCCATTCCAGCGAGACGCCAGAGGAGACTGTTTGATGACACCCGAGAGGCTGAAAAGGTAATAGAAAATTATTATTAAATCTTAGTCATGAGAGTCTGCACATACTTAACAAGTAAAACATTGAAATTCACTAAGCTTTTGTGTACCTACATATCATATTTCAGATTCTAGAGCTAGTTGTAAAGACAGTTGTGGTTTATATAGGACTCGTGTTTCATACTGTCTCATACTTTAGATCAGAAGTGTGATAAAGGAGCATGTCCTAAGAAATTCCACCAAATTACTAGGGGAATATTGAGGGACACAGCAATCTGAGTACATGAGTGTTGTTCAAAGTCTTTAGTTGAAAAGGGAGAAACAATTAAACTTTATACATATAAAAAATAATTTTAGGCTGGGCAGTGGTGGCACAACACTCAGGAGGCAGAGGCAGGCAGCTGTCTACGAGTTTGAGGCCAGCCTGATCTATATAGGGAGTTCCAGGATAGCCAGGACTATACAGAGATAATTCCTGTCTCAAAAAAAAAAAAAAAAAAAAAAAAAAAAAAAAAAAAAAAAAAAAAAAAAAAAAAAAGCAAAACAAAAAAATGCTTGCACTTCTAGAGACTAGTGTTCCTCTCTGGTTCCTGATTGCCCCTTACATCATCCCCATAAGTAAATTTAACAGCAAGTAAATCCATCCTCCAGCATATTAGAGATAGAAATTATAGAAATGTTCAGATGAAGAGTGAGTAGGGAAGTGAGCCAGGTTCCAGTGGTGCTCCTGCTGCTGTAAGCCTGTGGATGCAGGAAGTTGGGACAGGAATCCTGAAAGTCGAGAGAAGGGATGGTGAAGCCTTGGAAAGAATCTATCATTGTTAGATGATGTATAATGATACTTCAGGACCCAGAGGCCAGGATGGTCCTAGAAGATAAGGTCTTGTTGCCCTATCGTGTTTTAGTTATTATCAGTACATCAGAGGGCAAGGTTCTTACACACCTGTATGAGGATCTGCCAGCTGCATAAAAGTATTACACATCCAGCCATGTATGTACATGATACTTGGTAATAACCTACCGTGTTTTTGTGTCCCGTGTCTCCCTCAGGTGCTGCACTACCTGGCCATGCAGAAGCCTGCAGACCTAGCTCGGCACCTCCTGCCTTGTGTGATTCATGCAGCTGTTCTCAAGGTAAAGGAAGAAGGTAAATGTCTCCATTGATTAGTCCCTAAGTGCATTTCCAAAGATGTGGTTTTGACTTCGTTTTAACTGTTTTCTTTGATCTTTTCATAAATAGAAAGTCTGGAAAACATTCCTTCAGTTAAGAAGATTATAAAGCAGATCATAGCTCATTCCAGCAAAGTTCTGCACTTCCCCAATCCCGAAGACAAGAAGTTGGAAGTAAGTGTTGTGTCAGGGTCTTGCCAAGAGTCCCCCCACCTGGCAGATTACTTTTTTAAGCTGTGTTTTAAATTTTCATTTTACATTTATTTATGGGATGGTGAGGATGGTGTGCATGTATGTGGAAGACAGAGGAAGGAATTGGTTCTCTCCTTCCACTCTTGACTCAGGGTGTCAGGCTTGGTGGCAAGTACCTTTCCCTGCTGATCCATTTTCTTGGCTCTTAGAAAGGTTCTTAAAGGCTGTGTCTCTGTTGTGCCTCCCTTTCTACCACTAGGAAATCATCCTTCAGATTACTAATGTGGAAGCTATAATAGCCCGCGCCCGTTCCCTAAAGGCCAAATTTGGAACTGAAAAATGTGAGCAAGAGGAAGAGAAAGAAGATCTTGAAAGGTACTGTTATGTGTGCCTCCTTGTATCTTTAGGACAGGCTGCAGTCTTCCTAGGAAAACGTAACAGTTCTGAGATATGATGGCATGGTAGCTCATGACTATAATCCCAGTGCTTACAAGGCTGACGCAGGAGATTGACTTTGAATTTAAGGCCAGCCTGGGATACTTAGTAAGTTGTCCCAGGTTAGCCAGGGCTGTTGATGCAAATCCAGAAAAGAAAGAACAAAATGAAGAAGTTATGCCCCTCTGACTAGAGATAGAGAAATACTTAATTCTCTTAGCATCGTTCCCACTTTCATGGATGGATTTAGGAGGAGTGGTCAGTGGAATCTACCCTGGATGAGGCTCAGGTTGCCTCAAGAACATCACCCTTCTCATCTTCCTCCTCTAGATTTGTCAGCTGCCTGCTGGAGCAGCCTGAAGTGTCAGTCACTGGGGCTGGAAGAGGACATGCAGGCCGGATCATCCACAAGCTGTTTGTGAATGCTCAGCGGGTATGTGACAGTCTTTCTTGCCTGCCCTTTGCTCAGGATGGTGTTTTGAGTTCCACACCAGGCCGGGGCTTCTAAGGCTTTGAGATCCACTGAGTTAAGTAAAACGATAAGTGTATTTCAGACCTAAACTTTGGAAATTAGAAGGATCTCATACGCGTTGTAGAAGCTAGTGGGGGCTTTGTTAGCAAGGGCCAGAGGTATGGGATGGGGAACCATGGTTACAGCTTTCAGTTTCTAAGCAGCCTGTAGTAGAGATTGATTTGAAAGGAAAAGGATTTGAGACTATGAGGACTGTAGAAACAAGTTTAAGTACAGAAGGAAATGCAGTTTGAAAAATTATCTTCATTCCCTCCACTCATGAAAGTAGGAGGTTAAGTTATATAGCCCGTCCACTGATTAAAGAGTATTGGTCACACACATGCACACACCACACACACGCGTACTGGTACCCACAGGTGATTCTTGAATCGGGGCACATTAATATCAAGTATCCAGGTGAAAGTATTAAGGTGTACACTAAATATAATTTTCTCTGACCAGGGACATGACACTAGAAACAAGAACACCAGCTCAGCTCTGAGACCGTCATTCTTTACCAAGTAGAGTTTTCTTGGTGCTTTCCTAGGGTTACTATTGCTGTGATAAAACACGATGACCTAAAGCAATTTGAGGAGAAAATCAGTGAATCAAGTCAGAGGCAGGAGCTGATGCAGAGGCCATGGAGGAGTGCTGCTTACTGGCTTGCTCCTTGTGGCTTGCTAGCCTGCTTTCTTATAGAACCCAGAACCACCAATCAGCTCAGGAATGGCAGCAGCCACAGCCTCTCCCATCTAGTCATTAAGAAAATAGACCACAGGCTTGCCTACAGCTGGATATTTTGGAGGCATTTTCTTAATTGAGGCTCCCTCTCTGATGACTCTAGCCTTTGTTGACATAAAACGACCCAGCATATGGGCTAACTGTTGCATAGTCCTCAGTGAGAAACTCAAAATTAAAGTCAAATGCATTACTGATCAGTAGTTGAAAGTGGATGTTATTTATGGGGTAGTTCCCTAAGTTTAAACTTTTCGTGTTAAAGACCAAGTGACTCTGTTTATAAATTAATGACTCATAGGAGGCAGTACTGCTTGCCTTTCTTCCCTGTGGCACCTGTGCTCACATGTGCGTCTCCACCAGCGAAACACTTAACTCCCAGAGGTGGACAGGAGGTGTCCTCAGCAGGGAAGACTCAGCTAGCTCTTCAGTGATTTTTTTTTTTTTTTAAAGAAAATCATGAGTTAAGCTTTTAATCCCAGCAGAGACAAGGCAATCTCTGAATTCAAGGTCAGCCTTGTCTACAAAACGAATTCAAGGACAGCAAGGGCTGTTAGACAGAGAAACCCTGCCAAAAGGAAAAAGAAAGAAATACAGAAAATCATTTTAAGCAGCTTTAAAACTAGAAATCCCTAGGTTTTTAATGTTGAGAGTGTTGCTTGTTTGGGGTAATGAAAATCATTCTCCTAAACTGGAGTAGCCTCCGCGGTCGTCCTACACTCTGTTCTCACTCCTGCCAGCTCTACTGTCGCACACACTAAAGTGTGCGCCATCACTTGGGCAAGTGTGTGCTTTCTTCATTTCCCAGAGTCGTCCTCCTCATGCATGGGCCTAACGGTCCAGCCTGGTAGTGAGGGCTTCCAGGCCCATGTAATGAGCACACTTTTAACTCAGCTCCAGCGAACTGATCTTTATTCATGTAACTTTTCATGAGGAGCAGTTACTTTGTACCAATTTTACTAAAGAATGAAGATTTAATTTATATTTAAGACTTAGCTCAATTTTATAGCATATGTAATTTAACAACTTTTCTTCAGAATTATAAGCTGTAGGGCCAGTGAGATGGCTCAGTGGGTCAACACTTGCTGTGAGATCTGATGCCCTTCGTTCAGTCCCCAGAACCCACATGGTGGAAGGAGAGTACCCATTCCTGAAAGTTGTCGTTTGACTGCCACAAGCACACCATGGTGTAAGCATGTGCACGTGCCACCCCTTTCCCCCCCAAAAAACAATGTAAAATATTAAGATTCCGAACTATTATAAAGTTGACTGCGACTATATAGGTTTGGGTCTTCTGGTTTAAATGAGTTTAGTAGAACTTGACCAACTCTGCTCTGGTCTTGATAAGTTGAATTGTTCCTAGACAACAGTTCTTAAATACATGGTTTAGCTGTCAAACCACTTTTTAAACAGCATCGACTTGATGACAGGCGAGGGCTTTCAGTCATTTCCTCATTAAATGACCCTGCTGCACGTCACCTGTTGGGCCATCAGATGCATGAGCCTGAGGCACTGGCCATGTCAGTAGTCCAGTGTCCTTGTGTGGTTTCTGCACCTTCAGTGGAGCCATGCTGTTCTGAAGTGACCCTGAGTGTGCCCAGCTCTCTAACCACCTCACTCGCTCCCTTTCATCACTGTTTCTTTTCTCACCTTTCTCAAGCTGACTGAGTCTTCTGATGAGGTAACAAAATGGCCTTTGTCCCTCATAGTTCCTCGTCCGTCCCCATCCCTCTAACTTCATAAGGTCATCTTAACTAACCGGCTGGATTTGGCATCCCCTCTGGCTATACAGCTTACAGTGACTTCATGTTTCCATTGCCCAAGAATTTTCCTGAGCAATTGCATCATGAAAGGAGGGCAGTATTGAGTTATGATGGCTCTGTTTGCACTGCACTTGGTGCAGCTGGAATGTAAAAGCAGATGCCTTCAACTTTGAGCACTTTTCCTTTGTGGCCATTGCCATGGGCATCTGTCAGCTCACTGTCACTTAGCTGCCCAGCAAACAAAGCCAGTGTTTCTGGTTCTGATTTGGCAAGAGAATCTGAAACGAATTTATTGAGAGAGTAGAGATTTTAAGAAAAAAAATCGCTTTTCCAGACTTGAGAACAAGTCTGGCCCGTTAACATCTGACGCGGACTTGAGTCACTGCCTGAAGAAATGCAGACACAGTGCAGCTCCACCATTGCTGAGGCGCCACAAGTGCCCAGTCTCCCACCTCTGCCTGCCTCGCTAGTGCTCACGCTCTTTCCAGCTTCCTGCTTTTCTGTTTTTGTTCTTTTGAGCAATCATAACACAGTGGACATAATGCATTTCCGAACAATGTAGGACATTGTGTGTTTCTTGTGTTTATTCATCCACCCTTTAGTAGCTTATCTTTCAACTAGCTCTTGAGTTTGGCATTTGGTTCTATTCAAGGCTGCTGCAATGGCTCTGCCAGAGGAGGAGCTGAAGAGGTCGGGCTACCCAGAGGAGAGAAGACAGAACTCGGTATCTGACTTCCCACCTCCTGTAGGCCGGGAGCTTATCCTGAGGGCCAGTGTGCCGCGGCCTGCGCCCTACTCCAAAGCCCTGCCACAGCGCATGTACAGCGTACTCACCAAGGAGGACTTCAGACTTGCAGGTGCCTTTTCCTCAGACACCTCCTTCTTCTAGTCGGGAGGAGGAAAGGCAGCTCCTGCCATGGACAGCCGAGGAACACCAAGAGGACCTCACCTAGCCAACAGCAGGAGTCACACCAGCATCCGGAGCCATCTCCAGTACCAGGCTTGAGCCAGAGGGACAGATCTGAGGTGTCACAGACTTCTGCTTGGGGGAGATGGCCTCTGTGGAGGAAACCACACAGCAGTAGGCCCCTCACCTTGTAGGACAGAGTTTGTTCACTCTCCTGAGATAGTCATCTGTGGAAACACTTAGTGGTCGTCCTTATTAGTATCACGTATGCAAAACAGAGTATCTGTTAACTCAGGTACTGGAGAGTGTGGAGGTAGCATTTAGTCCAGAATCTGTGTTCGTGTGTCATTCCGTTTATTCCATCACCTGATGGTCAGCTCTATTATGCTATTTGATAAACATCTGAATATTCTAGGAGAAAAACTAGAATTGCAGTTTTGTTTTTCTACATCACTGTAACCAAATGTATTCCTACTGATCAGTCTGTGCATAACATTTGGCTGCAAATTGGTTCTGTGTGTGCATCTGTCTGTCTTGTAGGATCGCTTTGTCCTCTTTGTTGTATCCCTGCTTTTGCACTTTACTTCTCTGTGTTGCTGGCTGGGGACGGTATTTAATAAAATCATATGAGCACATGCTAATCACACAGCCTGAGAACAGAACATCTTGCAGTTGGTGAGCCATGATGTATGTGCTAGTGGGCAGAACTTGATGACTGCTGGACTCTTGTAGCGGAGAGCTACTGGGCTGTAGCGGTCGGTACAGGGGTGATGGCACCACCCATTGTGTGGCTCAGGATGCATTAGGTCTGTCACTGCAGGACCTCTGGGGATTGTAAATTATTCTGGGACCTAAAATTCCCACTTGAATCCAAAGTGAAATATGGTTATGATGAAGTGTAAATTCTGCCTGTGCGATTTTTAAAAATTGATAGAACTGCACAAACCCTGTGTTACTATTTTTATAAAAAAAAAAACAAAACAGAACAAATCTATATACATTTGCTGTAGAGTCTGTGCAGACACGTTTGTGTGTGCATAGGGGCCAGTTGTTGACCCCAGGCTTCACAGTGCTTTTCCCTGAGCTGCTGGACTTTGCTTCTTAGAAACCCATAGGTACTGGCTGAGGCCTGAGTGTCAGACCACGTAGAAGATGGTTCCCACAGGACAGTGTCTGTCTGCTTTCCTGGGTGTGGACAGAACTCTACAGTGAGAAGCTTGGTCTAAAATGGAATAGTTTACCTAATAAAGCGGTCTGGTGTCTATGTGGCTACTTGTGTTTCTCCCCAGGGCACTTCGTCACTTCACTTAGTTCCCAATGCTTCAGTTCTTCCTAATGTTACAAGACACTGTCTCTAGAATGTTCTTTAGGCCTTTTGAAGTGTGGTTATCCATTCTCTTTCTTTGGTCTTACTGCTGTTCACTTCGGAATTAGAAAACCCCTATGATATCAGCGCTGTCCTAAGGAATGACATGTAGGCAAATGCGAAGTGTGTGATATACTTTTTTCCTCTGCCCTTTCTGGAGGTGGGGAAGACTGAGCTAAGGTCACCCTAGCATAGTCAACACTGAGGGGTGGTTAGAGATCCTGCATGGATCCCACTAGCCCACTCATTCATCACTAGTGACAGCAGAGACTGAGAAGTCATGATCATGGGAGTAAAGCCTGAGGAGGCTTTGTCAAGTGATGGAGGAAGGTCATTGGCTAATAAAGAAACTGGCTTGGCCCATTTTATTGGTTAGAACATAGGTGGGTGGAGTAAACAGAAGAGAATGCTGGGAGGAAAAGGAAGTGAGGTCAGAAGTAATGCAGCTCCTCTCAGAGCCAGACGCCTCAGACAGAGAGGCATGCTCCACTCTCCCGGGCAGATGCACGCAATGAAGCTCCTCCGACCCAGGATGGACAACGGCTAGAATCTTCCCAGTAAGCGCACCTTGGGGTGCTTACACAGATGATTAGAAATGGGCTAGTCCAGGTGCGAGAGTTAGCTGAGAAGAGGCTAGATATAATGGGCAAGCAGTGTTTAAATGAATACAGTTTGTGTGTTGTTATTTCGGGCATAAGCTAGCAGGCGGCCGGGGTGCTGGGGACGCAGCCCCGCCGCCGCTCTTATTTCAACAGTCAGGCTCGGGATTGAAACCTCCTGAGAAACAACACCTGAGGTGGAATCTCAGAGCAACCCTGGCTGCTCTTGGAGAGGACCCAGTTTTGTATCCCAGCACCCACATGGTGGCTAACAACCGTCTCTAATGGCAGTTCCAAGGATCTGACACTCTTCTGACCTCTGTAGCCATCAGACACATGTGCACATATATGCAGGCACTCACACACATATAACATAAAAACAAGTGTTTTAAACAATGTTTCAAAGCATCTTGTCAGGTAAGTTATCTGCAAAGACAAGTTGTAAACTAGGAAGGGCTGGAGCTCAGCTGAGTAATGCTTACCAAGTATGAGGTGCAGATTCTGTCCCCAGCGCCAGAAAAGAAGAAAAAGCAACATGAGGCAACAGTATAGTCCAGTAGGAGGAATGACAGACATACAGACATGGGAGCCATCTAGGCTTCCCAGATGCTCAGCTCTGTCGCCTCTATCCCTGTGCTGGGCTTTAAGCAACATGAAGCTCATTTGTGGTAGTAGAGGTCTCAGTCCATTATGACAAGCAGGGTGTGGCACAAGTTGAAACAGCTGCCTGAGATGGGGAAGGAAAGGAGTGAGGGAGAATGCTCTTGGGCCATCTCCTTTTCATTCCTTGGGCCCCTGATCTGTGGGATGATTTGTGCTCTTCCCCCTGCCCCCCTCCCCACATTCTTGGCCTCTCTGTAAAAGCCCCCTAGACACCCAGAGCTGTGGGTTACCAATCTAGTCACTTCTCAGTCCAATCATGGGTGTTACTGATCCATCCTCTTTCCCAAGCATCCTGTGTGCCACTGTGGGGCAGAGCATGGGCCACTATGCTGTGATCTGCCCTTTAGTAGCTGACTCTGGACAACTTTTGCTTATGGCAAGAGACAGATGGTTTCTTCCAGCCACAATAGAGACTCAATAAGTGACTGGACATTGAACAAAGCTCCATGTTCCCTAGCCCCTGGGCAGATTGAGTAAGCAGGGACTTGCAGGAACTATTATTGATTGATTGACCTTTCTGAACTCTTAATTTTGTCCCAGAACGGGTTTTACTATTGCCAGAGTTATGTAAGGAAGGAACAACAATTCCCTTTAAAAAAAATTATTCTATGTATATGAGTCCTGTATCTGTATGTACAACTTTATGTCTGAAGAGAGGATCAGATCCCACTATAGATGGCTGTGAGCCACCATGTGGTTGCTGGGAATTGAACTGAGGACCCCTGGAAGAGCAGCCAGTGCTCTTAACCCCCGAGCCATCTCTCCAGCCCCTGAACTGTTCTCAGTAGTCCACTGTCACTCTCCTACAGTGTCTTGCCTACATGAGACATGGAAAAACTCTTAGTGTGTAAATCTCCCGCACATTCTCCACTCCTCTGTGCCGGTGAAGGAACGGTGGTGGGGGAGGCTGGGCCTGTCTCTGACTACAGCTGAGTTGACCAGAATGCTCAAGCTGGGCTTTAGTCCTCTTACTCCAGGGGAGGACTGTAGACAGTGGCCTTTTATCCCATCCTCTCAAGTTAAATCCTTGTGATTGACACTCGGGAAGGGCCTGGACAGAGCCAGGGCAGGGTCAGCTCTCTTCACTTGCAGGCACTAGACAAGCATGTCACATCATGGTCACTTGACTAACAAAACTGAGGCAGAAGGCCACCCAGTGAATCTGCTGACACCCCAGCACGGAGTGCATGGAGTGCTTGGTGTCTACAGCAGCAGCAGCTTCCCAACAGGATCAATACAAAGACAGGCCCCTATGCTGTCCAGATTTCAGTGCTGGGCTGCTCACAGCAGACCAATCAACAACCCAGGATGTGATCTAGTATGAGTATGGACTGTAGGAGAATCTGCTCAGCCCACAGGCTGCAAAGCTAAGTGTTGCCAGCAGAGGCCGCTCTGGGGGACATGAGACACTTATCCAATTCAGGTCAACACCAGCATTAGCCACAGGAAACCAGGCAGTACCATTCCTACAATCTCATTCTTCCTTTTCTCTGTGTGTGAGATCCTGAAGCTGCCCGTGAGAGCACTCAAGATACAGGCAGATGCAAGGATTTCTTAGACAGGACTTGAACCTCATAAAAAGTTATCCTAACCAGGCAGTGGTGGCACACATCTTTAATCCCAACACTTGGGAGTCAGAGTCAGGCAGATCTCCAAGTTCAAGGCCTGCCTGGTCTATAGAGTGAGTTCCAGGACAGCCAGAGCTACACAGAGAAACCCTGTCTCAAAAACAAAAACAACAACAACAAAAAAATCAAGAATATGACATATCCTAAGAATTATATGCAATCAATAAGTTTCTGCACCACAAAGCAAGTACTCAGTAGAGTGAAGAAGGCCTATAGAACCTACGTCTTTTTTTTTTTTTTTTTCTTTTTCGGTACTGGAGATGAAATCCAGAGCCTTGCCCATGAAGGGGAAGCACTGTACCACAGCTTGTCCCCAGAGAAGAAGTAGCAGGCTAGAAGCACTGGCTGCTCTTACAGGGGTAGATTAAGGTCTACAACAGAAATTCTAAATCCCTCTTCATGTCACCAAGAAAAACCCTGAAATTCATGAGCCAGGCATGAGTAGAGGCCACCTCACACACAGGAGTCAAGCACAGGAGCAAATCAGATGACATTCCAGCTTGATGGTTTTCCACAGCTGCCTGGAGCATAATTGCTACAATTCTTGAAATGATTTTGTATTACCTAAGACATCAAAGACGTACACATCCTAGAGACGGGGCTGTGATGTTAAACCTGGGCTCCTAGACCAGCAGTCAGCATCACTTGGGTGTTTAAAAGCAATGCATATCACTGGGGCTGGGAGGGGGTGCTCCATTGATTGTTTCTGCTGCATGAAGACCTGAGTTCGTCCTCCACGACCCAATAAAAAGCTAGGATGACAGCTGTGCTGGTGAGACAGAGACACACAGAAGCTTGCTGGCCAGTCACCCTAGCTCCAGGTTCAATGAGAAAGCCTGTCTCAGAAACTAAAGATGAACTGGTGAACCATGGCTTTTGTCATAACAGCCCTGGCTGTCCTAGAACTCACTCTGTAGACCAGGTATCCTTGAACAGGAAGAGATCTGCCTGCCTCTGCCTCCTGAATGCTGGGATTAAAGGTGTGTGCCACCTCGTAAATCTTTGTTCCCAGCAATCAAGAGGCAAAAATTCAAGGCCAGCCTGATAAGGCTACACAATGAGACCCTGTGGGGGGGGGGGGGGAAGAAAGGTGGAGAGTGGCTTGCCCAGCATGGACCTCTGGTCTCCACACCTGTGTGCACACACCCACACTAACAACTGCAAACACTCTCACTCACTCACAGAGGAAAAAAGAAATGATACTAATTCCTTAGTCACCCAGCACTCAGGACTAGGGCAGCTATGTCTGGGTGAGCCCTCTGGAATGTTTGCTGAGTGCCTTTTTGTTACAAACCTCTCTGTGGGGGAATCAGGACAGTCCAGACAAACAAACACAAAATGCACAGTCGGCAAATCCCGACATCCTTGAACTGCAGCAAAGGTAATATCTAAAAATCAACATGGTATTAAAAGCATAGCCCTGGGCTGGAGAGAGGGCTCAGCAGTTAAGAGCACTCACTGACTGCTCATAGGGGACCAGGTTTTGACGCCCAGCACCCACATGGGTCTGTAACTGACACCCTATTCTGGCCTCCAAGGGCACTGTGTGCAGTGTGCACAGATACCCATACACATAAAAATAAATAATACAAAAATTAAGCCTAACATTGAGGGGTAAACGGCCCATCAGCGGTGTCATGCCACCAGAGGCCATCCATCCGTGGGGCTTCAATATGAAGTTGCTTAGCAACACTGAAGGAGAAAATTCACTACAGAGCCACAGAACTGAAAACAGCTTGACATTGGCATAAAAACAGATACAAGGACCAAAGGAACTGATATCAATCCACCTTGAGTATCAATCCACACACCTTCAAACTACAGATTTTTGACAAAGAAGCAAAATTTGTGAAATGGAAGAAGGAAGCATATTTAACCTGCTTCTTTATTTTTACAGACCTTCAACTGTCCTGAAACTGTAGTTCTTGAGTTTACCTTTTGGTCCGGGCATAAATCATTTCTCGTACCAGAGTGGAGGTGTGGAAATGAAAACACAACTCATATGGCTGTATCAGGAGGGAGTTTTTAGTGATCCTTTATGATATCTTGAATTTACATCCTGAAAATCTGTGTTTTTTTTTTTTTTCCAAACAGCTTTTAACTGAGGGGGAGTTGATCAGCATTGTTTACTAGGTTGCGGGGGATGACTCAGGTCACATCTTCCTATCGATGCCCATTTTGTCACGTAGACTGAAATGCCTCTTCCCCAGGTGACCTCCTAAAACAACAGACAGAGCAGAATGACATTAGCACATCCTGACCACTTGCTTAGGTTGGCGTCAGGTTGTCTCATTATCAAAAGGCTAGGCGACCACATTCTGTGTGGTAAGCGCAAATTGTGCCTTGCAGGTCGCTCAGAATTCTGACTGCCAGAAAATGTAGGAATATGGCCTGTATAATCCGACCTCTACATAAAACAAAAAAGCAGAAATACACAAAGACAACAAAAAGCAAAGCTGAGACTCAGAACAAAACTAGTGAGATGAGGACTTTAAGTACCCATCGTGCAGAGACGAGCCCTCTCCACGGCACCCAGTACACCTGCTCGGCTCCGTGCAGAAATGGACCCTCTCCACGGCACCCAATACAACTGTTCAGCTCTGGCTTTTTTTTTTTTCTTCTTTTTTTTTAAAGACAGGGTTTCCCTGTAGTTTTGGTGCCTGTCTAGAACTTGCTCTTGTATACCAGGCTGGCCTTGAACTCACAGAGATCCACCTTCCTCTGCCTCCCAAGTGCTGGGATTAAAGATTTCTGCCACCACCGCCTGGCCAGCTCTGACTTTTTAACAGTGTGTTGCACACTTCTGGAACACTCCCCCAGGGAAAGGGCTGCATCGATTCCCTCTGTCATCATATGCTTGCCTCTAGCATCCTCGGAACACCATGAGGTGATTATCTGTCTCAGTTGACTCAGACCATGGCTCGATGGCCGAGGTCCACATTTCACGAGAGCAGTGAGCAGTTTCCCTTAGACAGCCCCTGGTAGCCTGCCCTACTCACGGCTGAGAACCACATTTACGCCGCAATGAGTTTAGCTTAAAAATGGCTCCTGTGCTGGCTCCAACATTAACAACTTTAAAAGCTCAGCCTGCAGAGAAAGTTCCCCAAACTGTGAGCCTCACTCACAAGTTGTCCTTTCACGCTCACCTAATTTATGCATGTGTTGCTGGCTGCACTTAGCATGTCTGAGGCATTGGGTTTGAAACCCTCCCCACCACGGCATTCCGGGAATTCACAGGAATTATATTGACAGCTAAGAATGCAGCCCATTACAAAAACCATAAACTTAAAACATCACAAAATATTTTTGCAATTTTTTTCTTTGATAACTCGATTGTGCAGTTTTCAAGTGTGAACTCTTTAGATGGCGATTCTTACCTCAATGCTCAAAGGCTGAACATGCCTGCTTTAGACCAAATGCAGTCAGGACACACCAATACCCAAGGCTCTGGCTTCTGCATGTACTTCCAATGGGACTGGGCTGTGAGTCCTGTGAACGCTGCTCAGAGGAGCCCGCAGGGCCTGTTCACCTGCTGCTGATCAAATGGATTTCTAAGCACATTTTCCTTACTGCCCACTTCACAGTGTGGCTCAAAGGACACTCTTGACCTTTCCTCTAGGATATTCAGTCCTGATGGTGGTGGTGGCGCACACCTTTAATCCCAGCACTCAGGAGGCAGACACAGGTGATCTCTGTGAGTTCAAGGCCAGCCTGGCCTACAAGAGCTAGTTCCAAAACAGCTAGGGCTGTTACACAGAAAAACCCAGTCTTGGAAAAAAAAAAAGAAAAAAGAAAAACAAAAGGAAAGAAAGAAAAAAGAAAAGAGTCAGTCCTAATGCCTGCTGCCCACCTAGACCCAAGACATGGCGGCATAACCAGGAAGCTGCGCTAGGCACTGGTGAGGCTCCTTACCAACACGAGCCTATGCTCTCCCACTGCAATGGCTCCCTTCTTCCAGGTGCAGACTAGGACCCTGTTCTCCAACGGTGACAACTGCCTCACCAGGAGCACACCAAAACAGCAGACACAGCAGCTCCCCAACCAACAGTGGAGGTCATCCAGGGCACGCCATTCGAAGATGTGGTGGGTCCAAGTGCTGCGTTTTATTTGCAGAGAGGAGCCTGCTAAGCTGATTGCAAATTCCTGAGCCCAAGTGATGTTCAGTCCAACAGCTTTGCCTCAAATTTCCCTCACTATAATTTCAAGTCATTTCCGCCATGGTTAACCTATTTCTACAAGCCAAGTGCAGGTTTGGAGACTTTTTAATTCAAATTATCTATCTATCTGTCTGTCTGTCTATCTATCTATCTATCTATCTATCTATCTATCTATCTATCTATCATTTATTTAGGACAAGGTCACATATAGTCTAGGCTGGCTTCAAACTCCAGAAGTGGCTAAAGATGGCCTTGAACTTCTGCTCCCCCTGCCTCTTCACGCTAGTGAGGCTGTAGCTGTGTTCCAGGTGTTTTTTGCAGTGCTGAGGATCGACTCAGGGCTTCATGCTTGCCAGACAAGCTGCTTACATACTCAGCTGAATCCTCAGCCTGTGCCTGGGGTTCATAGAGGGTAAATCGTGGGGTCCCAGACAGCCTGGACACAAGCCAGTTTCTGCCTGGCCAGGCAAGACACTGAAAATCCCGCAAGGCTTCCTCACAGCATAGAGTGTTCTCTGGCACCATAAGACAAGCTGTGTGAAGTGAGAGACAGTAGGCTCACAGCCCCCGGACTACAGCCCACACTGGAATCCTGTCTAGTAGTCTTCTGACCCCCATCAGGCACCCAAGACCTCTCTACAGATCATGCCTGCTTCTCCTGCTCCCTATTCACACTCTTTGTGATCCAGACAACTACAGCTTTTGTCCAGACCTCAAACCCGGGATAAAAACCCAAATCCTTCCAGACAGGCAGGAAAACTAGGCCGCGGGCCTGGCAGGGTTCACACCTGTGTCTGGATGCTCCTGGCTTGCTTCAGCCCTGCTCCAGCAGAACCTAAATTCTTAAATGCCATATTCTGAATGTCTCTGAAAGATCTGAAGAATACCTATCTAATTGAAATATATCTCTATACAGCTAAAAAACCTAACTAACATGACTACAAGCTTGACTATTATAAATGAATTATCTATTAACTTATATTTCTTAATTATACATTTTTAAATGAGCTGCACAAGCACAATACCTAAATCATGAGCAGAAATATATATACACAGTATAACAAAGTTGACCTTAAATTTGTATCAATAAACCAATATCAATACCAATGCAAATCTCTATAGCATATCCCCCTTTAAATATAAATAAACATTTATAAACAACATTTGGGGAATTTGAGCATCATTCTCTCTAAACTGCTTCCTGCTTTTTGTTGGGTGAAGTATTTTTGGGAGTGTTCACAGCAACCTTTCAGGAGGTCTTGGTCCATGAAACCACATTAGTCTGGAAGGATTCCACAGGTTCTCATTCTCTGTGGAAACAAAAGAAGAACCTCTTTTCCAAAGCAACAAATCCTTAGACTCGAATTTTGAAGTCAAGATACCTTTATGTTGGTTTAGCTTAGCAGCCCATACAATAAAATGTCTCTCTGTACTTAGCTCCTTCACAGTCAAAAAATTAAAAAAAAACACAATATGCATAATCCAGACTCTGTGTATTTTCCATCTTTACATGGCTTATTTTCTATTCTATTACTTTTTAATATTTATTTTATTATCTTTATTCCTTTAATCCATGACTGTACTCTGTCTCTTTAAAGACTTTGTTTTTTTTTTAAAAAAAACCATTTACCTCTTTTTATAAATCTCTGTACTTTTTCTTCTCTCTCCCAAGCCTACATACATTTTTTTTAACACACTGTGACCCATTTAGATGTGTTTTTCATCTGAATCTGTCTTTATTGTGTATCTGTAATTATTTTCTGACCAGGACCACTTCTTAAAATGCTAAGTGGGCGTGGCTAGGGACAACATGGCCCTGCCTGCTTGCTCCACCCAATCCAGCATGGGGAAGACATGTTCACTGCCTCTGAGAGCCTTGCTCACAGCTCCATTTTTAGGCACACAGCAGGTCCATGTTGCCATTAAGCAAGTTGTTGCACTCTGCTCACATTGAAATGCTCCATAGCTGGCTCTCCCAAAAGTCAGAGCTGTTTATGCAGGTGAACCAGGATGCCGTGTTTTGAAACCGCACAGTTTGTTTTTTTCTTTTGCTACCGCTAAATCAGGAAGACCTCTTTAAAAAGAGCTGCAGCATGCTGTCAGCAAGCAGAGCCCATCTGGAAAAAAAAATGCATCTAAACTTTTTCAGTGTCTAGAATTCCTTTCCAAGCACTCTCAGGTTTTTGTTTTTGTTTTTGTTTTTTTTTTGAGACAGGGTTTCTCTGTGGCTTTGGAGCCTGTCCTGGAACTAGCTCTTGTAGACCAGGCTGGTCTCGAACTCACAGAGATCCGCCTGCCTCTGCCTCCCGAGTGCTGGGATTAAAGGCGTGCGCCACCACCGCTCGGTAGCACTCTCAGGTTTTATGTGGATTTAGTGAGCACACGTTTGAGTGCCAATTTGTAGTAGGAGGCTGCTTGTTTGTTCCTGGCTGCTCAGTCTTGAAATAACCACACAGAAACTGTATTAATTAAATCACTGCTTGGCCTATTAGCTCTAGCTTCTTACTGGCTAGCTCTTATGGTGCGGGAGAATTGTCTATATTCTGTCAATCATGTTTTAAATAAATGCTGATTGGTCGATAGCCAGGTGGAAGTATAGGCAGGAAAACCAGACAGGAAGTAGAGGTGGAGCAATGAGGACAGGAGTATTCTGGGAAGAAGGACGCTCTTCCCGGAGACCTGCCCAGATCACAGAAGAAGCAGGATGTGACCTGCCCTGCTGAAAAAGGTACTGAGCCAATTGGTTAATATAAGCTACAAGATCTAATAAGAAGCCTGAGCTAATGGGCCAATCAGTTTATAACCTAATGTAGACTCTCTGTGTGATTTTCTTTGGGGGCTTACCAGCTGTGGGAACTGGGCAGGACAGAAACCCCAACAAGCAGGCCCACATGCTATACTCTTACATCTTAATTTAACCCTTTTCTATTAATCTGTGTATTACCATGTGCCAGTGGCTTACCGGCAAGGTTCCATCTGGTGTCTGATGGGCTACATGGTCTCTCCTGACTCTGCCTTCTTTCTCCCAGCATTCAGTTTAGTTTTCCCCACCTAGCTCTACTCTGCCCTATCACAGGCCAATGCAGACTCTTTATTTGTTAACCAATAAAAGCAACACATATATAGAAGGACTTCCTACAATCAAGGGTCTCTCAACTCTCAATCTCAGAGCTGGAGGATACGTCTGGTTTTGTCATCCCTCTAGGGATCTCCGGTCTTGCTCTTCTGGGACTGAACTAGAGGTAGGATGCTATTTGATATGGGCTTTCTAGTCCCTAAGTCCAGATATTTCCTTTTCTCAGAGTTCAGGATCTTTCAGAGTTGAGCCCATCCCGCTTTACAGTTTTTTTTTTTTTGAAGTCCCTGAGGGTTTGGCTCTGTCTGTGTTGACTGTGCACTGTGCGCCCTTAGCTGTCTCCTTCCCTGACTGTGCACTTCTGCACACAGGGGTGCCCCTGCCACGCTTTCCTGTTCTCTCAGGTCCTCCACTTGTTCTTTGTTAGTTTCTTTTTGAGACAGAATCATGAACTACAGGCTGACTCCAAATTCACAAAGTTAAAGATGACCTTGAACTCCTGATCCTCCTGCCTCTGGCTCTCCAGGGCTGGGATTACAGGCCTGCACTACCAGGCCTGGTTTCTGTGGTACTAGAGATGAGACCCAGAGCTTTATGCTGTTATTCCCACGTCACACGGAACCCCCAAAGACCACCACAAGAGCCGATATCCAGTGCAAACACACTGGGGTTTACTCATGCTAGCTTGGACTGTAATCCAACACAACGAAACAGAGCGTGGGGGAGAACGGCCCAGAGGCTTCAGGGTAGGGGGCTTTTAAAGGGAAAAACCACAAGCAGGTGGCGCAAGAACAAGCCAGGGTGGCAGAAGACAGGGTGGCACAAGACTTGGCATTTCGGGATTGGGTATGGATATTCATTTGGGTTATGAGGGAATTTCAAAACAGCGACTGTCAGCAGACAAGAATTTCAAAACAGCAGTTAATCAGATACCTGCAAGGATGTTTGAAGCAAGCAGATGTTGTTTGGACACCCTGGTGGGTCACTTTGACCAAGGCAAGCATGGTTTCTTGGGTATGTTTATGAATTTGCTGGGCTGCATTCACTTCCCTAGTTAGGTCCGGTCTAAAATGGAGTTCTTTCTCAAAATGGAGTTTGTCCTGCTGCCTTAGTGCTTTCTAGGCAAGCATTCTACCAATAGACCTACATTACCAGCCCTGAACACAAATCTTCTTTTCTCCCCCACTGCAGCACTGGGGACTGAACCCAGGGCCTCACACCCTTCCACATCCTCTTCCAGTCTTAGCCCCAAGTGCTCCCCCTGGCACACACAGGGCAGCTTTCCTTCAGATTGAAAGGACGTCCATGGGGTCAGCCTCTGTCTGCCTTTATTTTCAGTTCCCTAATCACTCATGTCAATGCAGCTGGTGGGCAAAGCAGAGCAAACCAGGGGAGGCGAAGCCACTGAGCTGTGTCAGGAAGAGAGGGAGATGAGGCAGCTGGGGACCTGCATGGCAAATGCTCGTTCTAGACAAGAACCCAGCTCCATGGATCATACCATAAAATGTGGGGGACCAGGGAAGACTGCTTGGACATAGGTTCAAGGCAACAGAAGATCTTTATTACCTAGCTGGTGACTACATGGGTGTTCAGGATCCCAGCATAGTCAGGAGTCCTCTAAAGACCAGCGAGTGCCCTTCCCACTGGGTCGTCCCTCCAGTTCATCACTATCTCTTAATTCTTCACTGTTACCAGTGTATTTTCAGTGTCTAATCTTCTGATTATGTTTTTATATAGTCAATCTTATCACCATTAGTCGTGTGTGTGTGTGTGTGTGTGTGTGTGTGCATGCATGGAGAACACGCATGTAGAGGCCAATCTCTGACTAACCCTGAAGCTCACCCTCTCACTGTTCCCCAGGGAGCTCCAGGGATCCCTTTGTTTCTGCCTAATTGGTGCTGGGGTCATAGACACGCCACCACATCAAGGTTTTTATACAGGTTTGGGGGTTCAGACTCAAGCTATCATGCTTCTGTGGCCAGCACCTCATCAATGGAGCCATTTCCCAATCCCATCATCACTTTATTTTCGAGACAAGGTCTCGTGCCTGGCCTGAAACTCACTATAGAGAGCTGGCTGACCTCAAACTCAGGAAGATCCACCTGCCTCTGCCTCCTGAGTTCTGGAATTAAAGGCATGCTCCACCATGATTGGCTTGTCATCTTTTTAAAAGAGGTACCAGAAATAAACTTCATAAAATAGGATTCAGAAATGGAGAGATGGTTCAGTGGTTAGGTGTGCTTGTTGCTCTTCCGGAAAACATCAGTTCAGTTTCTAGCACTCTTGCTGAATGGCTCATAGCTCCCTGTAACTCCAGGTCTGGCAGATACACTGTACTCATACCTCCATACAGGGACACAGAAACACAAAACTTTTTAAAAAATCTTTAAAAAGTACAAGATTATTTTAAAAACAAAATATTGCCAGGCGGTAGTGGCACATGCCTTTTATTCCAGCACTTGGGAGACGGAGGCAGGTGGATCTCTGTGAGTTTGAAGTCAGCCTGGTCTACAATAGCTACTTCCAGGACAGGCTCCAAAGCTACAGAGAAACCCCTGAGAGAGATGCATAGAGGGGAAGAGATAGAAGAGAGAGACAGAAAACTCCCTCCTCAGAGAAATGGCAGAAAGGAAGAGAGAGGGAGTAGGTGGGACTTGTCTCTTAAAGGGACAGGGTACTGTCTGCCATGCAGGCAGGCCTAACGCAGGACGTAGGGCTTGATGCACTGTGCCAGGTTCCTAAGGGGCAGAGCCAAGGTGTGCCTGGATGCAAATACTACCAGACAATGAAGACAAGGAAACAGAAGTTCTTTCAATAATTAGCCTGGTTTTACATAAAAACAACACAAAAGGAAAAAAGTAACATGCAAGCAAACAGAAAACTAGACCATAAGAATTTGGTGGCATTATATTTTATGTTGTCTTTGTTCCCATGATTGCCCAGAGCACACAAATTCTACACAGAAGCCATTGTCACAATTAGATTATTTACAAAAGTATCTCTTCAAGAAAGATGGCTGGCCCAGAAGAAGGCAACATCCCAAACACACACAGCTCTTCTCCAGGAGGCAGGCTGGCCATGGTCAGCCCAGAATTCCACAGTAATGATGGCTTTCTTCCAAAATGTCCCTGATTTTTCTGGAATTTCCATTTATACCCCACAATCCAGAACCAATACTAACCAAGAAGCAACTGCCAGGTATTGGGAATATATTTATCACATATTACATGCACAGTGCAGCGATGAGGGCGTATAAGGGGAAACATGACTGACAACCTACATGGAGTCCGCAGGCCACAGAAACGCTTCCCGTCACTCCTCAGTTTCTGCTAGCTGCTTCATTTTGAGAGCACTTAGCACAAAGTCTAAATTCTAGCTCTTGATGATGTTTAAACACTTTTCACTCTCGTCAGCCCCTCTACCTGCAGGCCATGTGCTCTGTTTACTCCGCTACTTCTTCACCAGAAACCGAGTGATGTCTGACCCGTGCTTCATCGCCAGGGAGCGTCGTCTCGCCTGACTCCTTTCCTTGGCTTGCTGGGCAGTTCTCTAGAAGTCAGCAAATGCAAGGTTCAGGTTAGGGGGACTGTGCTGCAGTGGCGTGTGGCCCGAGAGCCATGAGTGGTCAGTGAGTGCGCTACCCACTGAGCCGCACCCTCAGAGAAGGAATGAAGAGGGTAGCAGCCGCCCCACACCTGTGACTGTGCGCTTCCACAGAGCCAGTGTCAGGAAGCGCCTCACATCTGCTCCCAGCCTCGCCCACCCGTGTGTACAAGTTCCCCCCTAGGGCTGCTTGGACTAGCCCACTTGTGTGATTGTCACTGACCTCCCTGTGGCACACGGTGCAGAGAGTCTGCAGGTTGTCCAGGGAGCACTGTCCCCCTCCCTCATACACTGGCTTGATGTGATCCACCTGCCAGAAGTGGCCTTCTCCTGGGTTTCTTAGCATTTCATTTAGCTGCAGGAAGAACATATAATCAGCAAGGAGCTGTGGCTGTGCACTGTGCAATCCCTTTCTACAGCAAAAGCACAGGGGAAACACATCAGGATGCCTTTTATAGCTATTGTTGTGAGTTTAAAAAAACCCATAAAACTCAAGGTTAGCAATTTGAAAGCAATAAAATGTTTCTAAAGGTTTTTCCCCATATTACCTAACATATTTGAGAAATCTTATAACCAAATACAAGATACCAAGGCTCCTGACAGATTGGGGGGAAATTGGTTGTTTCTTTACCCTTTAAGTTGCTTTATATATTTATGAAGCCAAAAGTGAGAAAATAAGAACAGATTGGAAATTAAAAGCTATATTAATATTAATAAAAACAGTATTAATAACTAAATAACCATTCATTATTTACCTAAATGCATTTGTTCCTATATCAATGGCAGGTTAACACTACTATCCACAATGTTTTGTTTGGTCTTATTTTCTAGGAAACATCTTTTGTATCCCAGGCTGGGATCAAATTAATCACGTAGCCAAAGATGACCTTGAACTCTTGACCCCCCCTTCTTCCAACTTCAAGTGCTGGGATCAGAGCCTGCAGCATCATGCTGGGTTTATGCAGTGCTGGGCATGGAACCCGGGTTTCCTGTGCACTCGGCAAGCTCTCTACTAACTGAGTTGCATCAGCTCTGGCCAGAACTTCTGTTATTTACCAGACAAGTCCCCAGGTTCCGTGGACTGGCATGGCACGAAATCTCACTGCAACTGTTTAAACATCAGAGGTTAGCATGTAAGATGTCTTTTATTTTTTTTACCCTTAGATAAGAAAGTCATTAAAATTAATTTTATGAATGCTGGCCATAGGAACCCATGATTATATCTACCCTAAAGCAGAAACACAGTTAGAGGCATCATATTCCTGACCTCAAAGTGACAAAGACAGTATACTGCTGGGACAAAAAAAAAGACACACAGACCAATGGAACACAACAGAGGACCCAGAAACAGACCCATACAATTATAGACACCTTTTTTTTTTTTTTTTTTCAGACAGGGTTTCTCTGTGTAAAAGCTCTGGCTGTCCTGGAACTCACTCTGCAGACCAGGCTGGCCTTGAACTCTCAGAGGTTGCCTGCCTCTGCCTCCTGAGGGCTGGGATTAAAGGTGTGCGCCATCACCCTCCGTCTTGGACCTCTAATTTTTGATGAAGGTACTGTGATGGTTTGACCAGGAATGACACCTATAGACTCATGTGTTTGAATGCTTAGCCTATAGGAGGTGTGGCTTTTTTGGAGTAGCCTTGTTGGAGGAAGTGTGTCACTTTGTGGCCAGGCTTTGAGGTCTCATATGCTCAAACTAAGCCTTGTGTGGCTCACAGTCTCTTTTTCCTGCCTGCGGATCAAGATAGATGTAGGACTCTTGGCTTCTTCTCCAGGACCATGTCTGCCTACATACAGCCATGTTTCCTCCCATGAGGATAATGGACTAATTAATCTCTGAACTGTATATAAGTCAGCCCCAAATAAATGTTTTCCTTTATAAGAGTCGCTGTGGTCATGGGGTCTCTTCACAGCAATAAAATGCTAACTAAGACAGGTGTCAAACACAGACCCTGGAAAAAAGACAACCTTTCCAATAGATGGTGCTGGCCAAGCTGGACATTTGTAAGTCACTTTAGAGAAAGCAGGTAGGGCTCTGGGGCAGACCAGTGACCTGACCAGTAGCGCCAATCCCTGAGGAGTTCTCAGGCGGCAAGCTGGTTCAGGGAACTTTGTCCTGCTAATGTTAGTCACTGCCTGACTTAGCCTTCTGTTAGAAGGAACAGATTGAGTTTAGAAGTATTGACAAATGTCATTCTAAATGGCATATTCTTAGAAGAAAAGAATCCATTTGCCTCTGCCCTTTGCAGCCAGTTTCTTCTCTCTGAGCATCTTTAACCGGCAGATTCAATGGTCCAGAAGAGATGTCTTTATTTTCTCTGGTAAGTGCGCAGCAGATCCCCGGGGGCCAGCTCTCATCATGCTGAATTTGCCTCATGAAAGAATCCTGCCGAGGCTTCTTCCCTCAGCACTCCTGGGCGCAATGTCTAACAGCAGTGGCTGCTACATTCCTAGACAGGTCACTTTCAAGATGACTGTGAGTCTCACGCACATCTTCAGAAGTCTGCTTGCCCAGGCAGCAGGCAGTGTGGGAGCTTGGCTGAGGGGTGCAGTTAGACCAGGGGATATCTCAGGAATATTGCTAGAGAAATAGTGTATTTCTCGAGATCCCACAGATACATTAAGTCATCGTTTAGAAACAAATGTTAGCTAAATCTATCATAATGTAGCAGGTAAATTAAATTAAAATATATAATTTGTTTTTTAATTAATTAATTCTAGTCAAGGTCTCACTATGTAGCCTTAGCTGTCCTGGAACTCACTCTGTGGACCAGGCTAGCCTTGAACTTGCTGAGATCCTCCTGAGTGAGTGTCGGGGATTAAAGGTGTGTGCTACCACACCTGGTTAAAAATATATAATTTGTTTAGCTGACAGGAATTCCTCTGATATCTCAGTGGCAGGGATTGCTTTAGTGACCCCTTTTTGACTAAGCACACCACAAAATGAGACATTTTCCTTTAGTTGGAAGTTTAGAATAGTTTTTGTAAGAAAATCAGACATCTGATTGTGTTTCGGGAAGCTAAGTGAATACTGATGAGTGTGCTAGGCAGGGGAACTGGCCAAAAGCTTTTACTAAAGTTGCATTGTGCAATGGACCACACACACAGCCTTTTCATTATAAACTGCATTTTGGAGTTACCCCTTATGCCCGGTCCTAAGATACGAACATATTGGAAGTAGCTCAGTGTCTGTGTTTGCAGCCATGCACCACACTTAACCCTTAAGACAGAGTCAGAATCCAAGCACACCTAGACCACAGAGCCACTACTCAGGAAAACAAGTCGAGACATCATGTGGACACAGTGAGACACACAGAGTGAAGGGAACTCTACAGGGAAATGACTCTGTTTCTTTCCTCAATCAACAGTACAAAAAAGGGAGGGGATGCCAGAGACTAAACAAAGCATAAATGGCATGACAACCAAAACAAAGATGTATTTTGATCCTAATTTGAACAAAATAAATGAGACAATCTTGAAAAGCAAACATGCACTTACTATAATTGACAACTTCTCATTTTGTTGGCTGTAGTCATTTGTACTGTGATTATGTTTTTACACAGGAAGAGCTGAGAGAAGAGAGAGGGAGGGAGAGGATAAGAGAGACAGGAAGGGAGTGGGAAAGAAGGAAAGGATGGAGGGAGGAAAGGGGTATGAGAAGGAGGGAAGAAGAAAGGAAGGAGGAGGAGAGGGAGAGAACGGAGGGAGAGAAGGGAGGCGGGCGGCAGTCATTGCCCATGAGATGCATTATGAAGATGAGCTGACTGGACGAAGCGAGAGACAGATGCAAGCGGAGAGCCACATGGTGAGCGCTAAAGCTGGTGATGGTGTGGGTTTGCTATTTTCTCTCCCTTTGTACACGTTCAACACCGACAGAGTCCGTCAGCATTCACCTCGGACCGCGCCACTGTGACAGGCCACAGAGACATACCTGCTCCAGTGGGAGCTTTGCAGCCCATGCAGCATCTAGAAGACTCTTCCTCTGACTTTTAGGGGCATCTCTCACTCGCAGAAAGAGTTCCTGTGCATTCACCCCGCAGAGCTGACATACGCCATGTTCTGCTGCAAACACCTGGGCTCTCAGGTAACTGTTATTGGATCGGATCCAGAATTCCTCCTGACATTCCAGGGAGCAGAACCGTGAGTCCCAGGCGCTGGACCCTTGCTCAGGCTGGCAGGTGGGATGCTGGCAGCGGAGACAGAGCGGCCTTCCTTCCTTATCCACAGCCTGAATATAGCCTTTAGATGGGGATGGCTCAAGAGCAAGATCAGCCGGACAGGGTTTTGGGAATGGGACACAGGCCCTGCCGAGCTTTCTGCAATAGAACAAAAAAACACCGTATAGTAAGTAGGGAAGCTGGGCCACTGCTCTGCAGAAAGGCTCCGATCTGGAATTCAGTCAGGAGGTGAAATGGCTGTGGTCGGTAGCACCCCATAGTCCAGCCTACTTGAGAAGAACCATGCCACAAAAACTAATTTGACACAAGCAGCCTCTTTTACGCGCTGAGGGGCCTCCCCACTAACCACTTCCAGACATCAGATGAGAGATATACTGGTGATGATGCTGGACCATGAGATGGACTGGAAATGCTCATCCAAACTAATGTGAACTCTCCGGAACCCTACTGGCTACGCCGCTCCTCACCCAGCTGGCCTATACACCTCCTCAGCCTCAGGACACTATAGATTCTGTGGTTTTTTTTTTTTTTTTTCCTGCCTTACAGAGTGAAGGGACTGTCATAGTCAGAGTGATAGAGCAGAACACTTGTTAAATATCAGCTTTCTCCAGGTAAACTACAAGCTGATCAGATAACATCAGATGTGAAACACAAAAGGATACATCTCACTTGAGTGGGGCCCCAGCCACACTGGGCTGATACGACCGGAACAATGCCAGGCTCGCAGGGTCAGGTCTCCTGGTATCTTTACCCAGGCCTGGGGCAGGTCACATAGGCTCCTGGCTTGGGGTATTCCTCATCTCTGATGTCTAAGATGATAAGCTCATGGGCCTAGGAGCATTGTTAGGAGGCCCAAAAAGCTGGTAAATCCCGACAGTGCTTTGTGACCTCTGAAGGTCACACCATGGGGGCTATTATCACAGAAACTGGTGTGTAAGTCTGAAGCGGTATTTTTCACTGGGTGGAAGTGTCATGGGGCACTTACTTTATAGAAGGGTCCTGTGGCCTGGACTCCTTGGTGATCAGACGGATGTGGCCCCCATCGGTTTTCACTTTATTCATGGAGGCTGTGGCAACATCTTCTTTAGTGATATATCTAGAACAATTAGATGTTAAATATGTTTTTCTCATATAGGAGTTTCTGGGGAGGGAGAGGCATTGCTGAGGCATTGCTAGTGAGGTATCCATGCTCTAGAAACTAAGTCTTCAGCCACGCTCCTGTAAGCAACCCTGAATACGCTCACAGAGTATTGTGGTTACACACACAAAGGCATGGATACAGAACACAGTCTAGTTGGGAAGAAGAAGGGGTCAGTGGGAGAGGAAAGGAAACAAGAGAGGGTAATGGGGTGAGTCTGAACAAAATGCATCGTCTGCATTATATACATGAATGAAAACATCACAGTGAAACCCGTTATTATGTGCAGTTAACTCAGAGTAACAACATTAAAAACAGTTTCTATATTATTTTCTGTTTTGAGTTCCACTATGTAGTGGTCCTAGCTGGCCTGCAACTCCCTAGAGAGACCAAGCTGGCCTTGAACTCAGAGATCTGCTTGCTCCGCTTCTGAAGTGCTGGGATTAAAAATGTACAGCACCTTGCTCAGTTATTTTCTGTATTTTTAGAAAATCCTTACAATTGTAAAATGATGTGGGTATGCATGTATGTACACACACACACACACACACACACACACTGCATGCAGTTCCTACAGAGGCCAGAAGAGAGCATCATATCCGCCCCCAACCCCGGAAACGGAATGATAAGCAGTCCAATGTGGGTGCTGGAAACCAAGTCCAGATCTTCGGTAAGTAGCAAGTACTCTTAACCACTGAGCCAGCTCTATAGAGCCTTAAATCTTTTAAAAAATGACCTCTCTCTCTCTGTTACAAGTCAGGTTTGTTTTCTCCTTCTAACATGTGGGTTCTAGGGATTGAACTCAGATTCGGTTGCAAATGCCTTTACCCACTGAGCCATATTGCCAGCTCATAATGGATCGGCAACACAGTCTCAACTTGGTGGTTGCCTCCTTTCCCCTTGGTACCAAAGACTGACCCTGGAGCCCACGTCATGCAAGCTAATCAAGTGTTCTGCACTGAGTCATACTCTCAAGAAGAATCTGTAACTTATATTCACCGCGCTCCTGGTGAAAGTAAAGGAGCAAAAGAAAGACGCAATTATGTTTCCTAGCTGACCGTAACGTTTGAAAATGGGCTTGTCCTTCTGGCTGCTGTTTGTTATGTGGGAAACTCCTATCTTTGTCCAAATCAGTTGTCACAATATTCACTTCTCCAAGAAAGTCAAGAGTCATTCATAATTTTTAATTGTCAACTATCCACAGTCTAGCATTATATGAGAGGAAAGCCTGGTTGAGGAATTACTCAGATACGCTTACCTGTGGGCATGTCTGTAGGGGATTGTCTTGACAGTTTATTGGTGTTGGAGGTCCCAGCCCACTGTGGGTGGCACCATTTCCTAGCCAGATAGATGATCCCACATTGTATAAGAAAGCTGCAGAGTGAGCCACAGAGCTAACTAGGAAGCAGCAAACCTCATGGTTCCTTCTCAGTTCCTTCCTCAAGTTCCCAACCTCAACCCATTTTTCCTCACTAATCAGAGCGTGGCCTGGAAGTATAAGCTGAGCAGACCCTTTCCTGTCCAAGTTACTCACGATCAGAGTATTTTACTGGAGCAAGAAAACCAGACTGCACAAACTCTCAAATCTGGGGGAAGAAAGGAGTGGATGTGGGCATAAGAAATGATCAAATACACGTATGACTGACAGCCTTAAGGAAACTGCCTCTCAAACTGCACAGAGACTTTCCGGCGCTGCCCCTCCTCTTCTGCTCTTTGCGGTCCCAGCAAATCAGCTCTGTCAGCTACAACACAACACAGCGAGTTCGACTGGATGTCCTATAAATTCGAGGTTGCCGCCCAAGACAGCAGCCCCTTAACTTGCCAGTCTTAGCAGAACAAAGCCCTCTTGATGTGGGAGCCAGACCCTCTCACGTACTACCAGTAACACTCCTGGTCTAGGTGTGGGAAGTAAAAAAGAAAGTAATTCAAGGTAAAGGGGGAATTAAGGAGGTGAAATGCAATTCCCAATTAATTTTTTCTAATTAGCATGACCCAATTTCTTGGCTAGTTTACCCTTATTGTAGACATTTTAAATTCCACATGAACTTCTTCATGCCCAGCTTTTTGTTTTGCTTTTTCACATGCGTGATGGGGATTTGAACACTGGCCTTCATGCTTGCAAAACAAGTTCTCTTTACTCACTGAACTATATGCCCAGCCTCCCTATTCATTTTAATGGTTGCATGCCACTCCACTATCACCAGGTGATAACCTGTGTACCTCGTTTCTGATGAGTGGTTGTCAGGCGAAAGTATACATTTACCCTACCACATTTAAAAACCCTCTAGACTCTAGGGGAGACATGGGTCTCTTACAATACTTTGGTTTATGTGTATAGCTGTTTTGCCTGCACACACGTTTGTGTACCACTTGTGCCTAGTGTGTGTGGGAATCTGAAAAGGGCATCCAATCTCCTGGAGCTGGAGTTACAGATTGTTCTAAGCTGCCCCGTGGGTGCTGGGAATTGAACCTGGGTCGTCTCAAAGAGCAGCCAGTGGCAGAGGCAGGTGGATCTTTGTGAGTTCGAGACCAGCTTGGTCTACAAGAGCTAGTTCCAGGACAGGCTCCAAAACCACAGAGAAACCCTGTCTCGAAAAAGCAAAAAAAAANCATCATGTTGTTGCCAGGAACTGAACTCAGGACATTTAAAAAAGCAGCCAGTGCTCTTAACCCCTGAGCCATCTCTCCAGCCCTCCACTGTATTTTTTATGAACTGTATATATAGGGATTAGGGAGATGGCTTAGTGGTTAAAGTGCTTGAAGAGCAAGTATGAGAAATAGGGTTTCGATCCCCAAAAATCCATCCAATTGCCAGATGGGTGTGGCCACCTGTAGTTCTGCCTCATAGACTTGCCATATAAGTAAGCTTTGGATTTCAGAGACATGCGTCAATGAACAAGGTGGAAAAGCAATTGAGGATGATTCCTGACATCTCCATATGCACACACACACACACACACACACACACACACACACACACACAATGGAAACAGAAACACACATATATATTAAATCCCCAGAACTAGAATCTCTAGGTTAAAAGTCTTGGCTGCTGTGATCTGGGCTTAGAGCCACACACCTTAAATCACAGCACTCAGAAGGCAGAGGCAGGTGGATCTCTGAGTTAGATAGAGGTCAGCCTGTTTTTGTAGTGAGTTCCAGAACGGCCAAATACAATGAGACCCTGTCTTGAAAAAGCAAACAAACAAACAAACAAACAAAACAAAACAAAAACCCCAAAAAACAAACAAACGAAAACCAGTCTTGGTTGCTTTATGTGTGATGGACTATTCTCTTCTGCAACAAAAGCTAGTTCCAGGACAGTCAGTGCTGTTACACAGAGAAATCCTGTCTCAAAAAACGCATATATGTGATATATCATATATTTATATATATAAAACTTAATATTACTTATTTATTTTTGTACTTATGTCTGTTTCTTAAAGCAAAACTCAGGTTAATTCATAGTGAGTTACCTTGATCTTCTAGTTTCTAAGCCTCCTTCTTGGCCTCCATCCCCCAACCACTTCATTCCCAGACAGAAGCATCTGCTAACACATTTCTGAGGGTTCTAAATGAGCTCAGACTTCCTCAGCTTTGCAGAGTAGGGGCTGTCAAGCCTGACCTCGGGGACTGTCAATGGGAAGAGCTCGGATGTGTAATCCAGTCATTTCAGTGGTGCTGAGACATCTAGTCAGAGTTAAAACGGAAAACAACCACTCGCTTTCGCGGAGAAGGTTTAACATAAGTTTCTGAAAACTACAAGAAACCCCATAGAAGGGAAATAACACCTTTTAAAACTTAGTGTCATATTTCCAATATTTCATTTTTCATTGTGGCTTCCAGACATTCATGGAATTATGACAGCTCCTGAAAGGATGATGGTAAATCTCAATTTTGGCAAAGAGAGAAGGAAGACTGTTACCCACAAAACCAGTTTCTGAATAAGATTCCAGTAAAAGATACACTTAAATTTTTTTATGATTTATTTATTTTATGTATACGAGTGTTCTATCTGATTGTGCACTACACGTCAGAAGAGGGCATCAGATCCCACTATAGATGGCTGTGAGCCACCATGTGGTTGCTGGGAATTGAACTCAGGACCTCTTAGAAGAACAGCCAGTGCTCTTAACCTCCAAGCCATCTCTCCAGCCCCCAAGATAGACATTTTTAAAACAAGTGTGTGCTTTGGAAAGTGGCTCATACTGATGGCTATAATCCTGGGCTCTCGGGTGCTGACCTGCTGGTAGAGGAGCTAACGTAATACGGCTGCCACTACATCAGCCTGGTCTCTCAGAAACGGAACTCATTCAGGAACCATCGCAGTGCTTGCTGGTCTTGGTCATTTCCCATCATCCTAGACTGAGTTACCTGGAAGCTAGCTGCAACCTCAGGTTGGATAAGGCCTATAACTGCTGGGGCTGTTTGGTGTTTGCTGGGGATCTAATCAATTTTTCAGGAATCCCAAAATTTCATGTCTATGTCTTTTTTGTTATTGCTCTTTTTGAGACATTGTGTGTGTGTGTGTGTGTGTGTGTGTGTGTGTGTGTGTGTGTGTGTGTGAATCTGTCTCTGTGGGTGCATGTAGACCAAGGGTTGATCTCAGCGTTTGTTGCTGGATCACTTTCCACTTCACCAAAGCAGGGTCTCTTGCTGGATCTGGAGTTCAATCACCTGGCGAGTCTAGCTAGTCAACTTGCCCAAAGGATCCCTATCTCTGTGTCCTGACTGCTGGGTCAACTCAGCTTACATATGGGTCTGGGGATATGAACTTCGTTGCTCATACAGGTGATTTACACACCGAGCCATGTCTCCAGCCTGACATTTAATGTTTTCAAGAAATGGGTCCTCCCTGTGCATGCCTAGGGAGTGAAGGGCGATGCCGCCCCCTTCATGCCCACTGGGCTGAGGGTTTCTAAGAGACTCTCGGTTAATTTCTCTAAAAACAGTCAGGTAGGGTGACAAGGTGAAAGAGAGCGGAGTCTAAGGCAGCCTCAGGTGGCGCTCTGCCATTCGGTCTTCACACCTGCTCTGTGGACACACCCTTCCTCCTGCCACTGCTACTCAACGAGGCGCCCACAGGACGCCAGCGCTGAGCTGTTCCCCTCTGTGGCTACAAAGGTTTCCCTGAAAGACTTCCCTCTCTCTGACCAGTCACAAGGTGTCTAAATGAACCCTGTGAACAGCTTTCTTCATTCTCCTCCTCCTGTTCACTCAGCCGACTCCTTAACCGAGCCGGTCTCTAGGTATGTTCTGTAGTGGGATAACCTAAAATGTCCTCAAACGTGTCGACACTTAGGAAAACTGACCCTTAGGGCAGGTATCTCCCACTTTTGGAAACGTGGTGCCTATGGAAGCCAGAGGAGGGAACTAGATCTCCTTGAACTGGAGTTACAGATGGTTGTAAGCCATTATGTGGGTGCTGGGAACCAAACCCAGGACCTCTGCATCCTTTTTTTTTTTTTTGGTTTTTCAAGACAGGGTTTCTCTGTGGTTTTGGAGCCTGTCCTGGAACTAGCTCTTGTAGACCAGGCTGGTCTCGAACTCACAGAGATCCGCCTGCCTCTGCCTCCCGAGTGCTGGGATTAAAGGTGTGCGCCACCATCGCCTGGCTTCCTCTGCATCCTTCTATCCTTCCCTATTGACTAGCGCAAATGTAGATTTATGGAGGAAGGTGTTATCAGGCAGGACTGTCACTCTGTGATTTCCCTCAAAGAAGGAACTTTGTTCCTTGCTAGGAGAAGCAGGGTTTCTGACCATAGAGACACGGATGTTTACAATGTGACACATGGGGAGTAGAAACGGCCTTTTGGTGAAGATGGCAGATGATACTAAAAATGTGTCACAATTAATTACCCTTTATTTTCCAACCACGGAGCTGACACTATTTTCCAGTCTGGGAACACTGTGGTGTGTTACAATGGGACCAGCCCCCTGCTGCAAGGCAGTTAAGAGCCCCAGGGCGTGCTCTGCACTCTCGGGGTAAAAGTCTCTGTTGTATCACAGGTACACCAACCCCTGTCTCTGCCCCTGTTAATGAGCAGGATTCCTGGTAAGTAAAATCCAGACAATCTGACGTCTCCCAGCAGATCTGGTTGAATTCAATATATATATATATATATATACCTACATTGCTATGAAATGATATAGCTATCACTTTAAGTATAATTCTTCCTCCCTCCCTCTCTTAATACAAGGTTTCTTGTTACCCAGACTACCTTTGAACTCCCCATATAGCCGAGAATGACCTTGAATTCCTGATCCTCATGCCTCCACTCCTAAGGGGTGCAGTTACAAGTGTGTACCCCAAAACTGGCTTATTCATTGCTATAAAGGAATGCAGGGCTTGTAATGAAAGCAATCTACCACAAGATGTGAAGGAAAGGCACGCTTACCTTTTAGCACTGTTTTCTTTGGCCTGCTGTTTTGTGATCTCTTCCAAGGCCAGGACTGGGCTGCAGAACAGCTGCCCACTTTTCCTGATCATCTTCTGCTTCATGGCTGTCAGGCTATTCCACTCTCGGACAAGCCTCAAAATCTGGCAGAACAGAAGTGATGTACCTTCCTTTGAAAGTCGTTACTTACATGAGAAAACCGATGTCTTACAGCATCCCTCAAACAAGCTGAGCCCTACAGTTTGTCTTTCTCCAACTCGATACTACTTTCATGTTATAAATTGCCTATGGCAAGTTCAGTCCAGAGTCCCTAAAGGCAGTTCAGCATATGATCTGAACACACAGGCACCAACAGGGAGAAGTGCTCACAGAGACCAAATCAGAGTAGAAGTATAGACCCCTGCAGCCGCCCTGGGAAAGCTAGCCTTAGGGAGGCAGATCCTGCAGGGGTTGCAGGGGATGGCACAACTCCCCATGATCACACTGTGTTAGATGCCGCAGACACCAAAGGACAAAAGCCAGCAATAAATTGAGGATAACTGGCTCAATGGCTTTGGTTTTATTATCTGTCTATCTACCTCTCATCCATCCATCCATCCATCCATCCATCCATCCATCCATCCATCCTTCCGTCCATCCACCTTACCATCTATGTATCTCTATCAATCATCTACCCAATCTATCTAATCCAGCATCTATCTGAATCCGAGCAACAGTATTAAGTGATGCTAAAGAAAACAGTTCACTGCTACCTCTTCCTACAAGAGGGGTGCAGCTGGCCGCCAGGTACTGCTTCATTTCCACAAACAGGGTAGGAAAAGCAAAAACAAGGCAACAAAACCTCTGCTACTTTCTTGTAAATTCAAATGGTGGCGTGCAATGGAGGTTAAGGTCTCCCTGGCAGCTGGCTGACCTGCAGCTGCAGCACAGAGGTCACTCTGACAATGAGTCCAGAGTCACAGTGTGGCATTATCCTGGCTCTTGGCATGTGCCACTGTTAGAATTTAACCCTAGAAGATAAAATGTGATTCTGACAGATGTGTCACAGCTGCTAATCCGATGAACGAGAGTGAAAAGATGTGAGGACGATTCTGTCCTCAGCAGCTGCGCAGGTGTGATCACTCACCAAGGAAACAGATGTCACATTTATTCTTAGCCCCAGTGGAATGAATAGACACTGCCTGGATGGACAGAAATGCAGCCTGCAATCTGACTCTGCAACAGCTATCAGGTTTGTTTCATTAAACTAAAAATGATCTCTAAAATTCCTAAATTTTATTTCAAATAAATGCAAGTGTATTATTTAGAACTCTTCTTACCTGTGAACGATTCTGTTTTAGCTGAAACCTTGCTGGCAAGTCTTCCCAAAGGTCTAACTTTATATCCAAAGGAATGAAATTACAGTTCATCGGTTTTCCATCCTGAGGACAGATGAGGAGACACTGTTAATGTAATTCAGCCTGTAGGTACCAGGAACCACTTTACAAGAAAACTTAATTATGATGTAGCAGGACCATTTTCCTCAAAAATATGCCAGGAGGCACATTCTAGACTAGGGTGTATCTGACACGAACCCCCTGTAGAGCTGAGGTGGGAGGGGAGGCTATTACTCTGCCTGTACACAGCCTGAGCTTTCTGCTGTCAGCCTGGGTGCTGTGCTTCTGCCCCAAATACTTCTCTACTGCCTAACCTTGGAAATACACACGAGACGATGAAAATCTGTGAACTCACGCAGAAGAACAGCTCGTCCTTGGCATTAACACAAGTGATCTTTACAGTATTACAGACATGGCTCCCATCAGACAGCAGCACCGATAAACATCTCGCCATCCCTTCCCAGTGGCTGACACATCTACCCACTGTTATTGGCAGGAGGGGAAGGGAGACAGACACTCTAGAGACCAGTTTTAAAATCTGCTTCTCCAAAGCTGTGCTACACTGCTGCTGCATGAAGAGCAGCTGTCCATGCCCCTGGCTGGAGAGGAAGATGGGGCTGCACTGAGGAGTAATACTGGGGGTATTATCTGCCCACCAAGCTCTTACTCCCTTATGCTTGAGTCTCCTTAACAGTCTTACGGGGGAATTGCTGAGTTCAAGGCCAGTGAGTTCCAGGACAGTTGGGGCGACACAGAGAAACCTTGTCTTGAACCCCTCCCCCCAAACCCAAAATCAAACAAAAAGCACATGTTATTTATATGAATGTTAGTTATTTTAAAACTAATAATACATTAGTATTTTAAGTGTCTTCATTTTGCTTCAGAATGGAGTAACTATCAATAGGTATAACCCATATCAACAAGAGCTCTTAGGGTTTTCAACATTTTCACCATGGAAAGGGTCTTTAGACTAAAACGTGTGGCCTTTGCTAGCCCAGGCTACTGCAGCAGTCTGAATGCTCACTTTAGGAAGCCTATTCTCTGACATTTGGCATGGAGGCTGGGGTGGGGGTGTGACATGTTGGGGGGTGGGGCGGTTGGAGGTGGAGGTGAGGTGTTAGGCAGCCACAAATGTTGCTTCAAATGCTGAATGATCTTCAGGGATAAGCTTGTTCTATCCTTGCAACAAACCCTTCGTACATTTTCCAGCTGAGGAAATGGAAGCAGAGAGCAGCCCATTGTTCAGGATCATGCTAACCGGTAACACTGCAATCGAGGTCTCTTTCCCTGAAGTCTTAATGACTCTGCTTTGACATGTCTTTGTCTTGAGATTAGACGGGAATTTAAAAACAAGTCATATGCAGGCAGAAAACTGGGTGCCTGTCTCACTGTTAGGATCTCCACTGAAAAGTGAAGCAAGGAAGTCTGACTTTATATTCTGAGATACAGAATCTGTGTGACACTTACCTGGGTATAGAGGTGGATCCGGTCTGTGTTTTTACTTGCACAAAACATAAAGGTTTCACACACTGGCAGGGTTCCTGACTCATTCTTCTGTTCTAATGAAGAAAACAAAAGAGAATCTGAAAAGCCTGTCTACTCTCTGTCTAAAATAGCATACTTGGGGTCTGGAGAGATGGCTCAGCAGCTATAAACATCTGCTGTTCTTTCAGAGACTGCAGTTTGATGGACAACACGCATGCAGGTGGCTCACAACTACCTGTAATTCCAACTTCAGGGAATCTGATGCCCTCTTCTGGCTTCTCTGGGTATCCACACACACATAGTCATACACATGTTCAGACAGATAAATAAAATATAAACAGATCTTCAAAAAGCAGCTTATTTCACTGTTGTGCAGGTTAGAATAATGAAATAGCTATGTCTAAAAGCTAACACATTCGATAAGCTTGTCTAGGCTTGAAATGAAACTTTCAAGGCAGGTCTTTTTTTTTTTTTTTTTTTTGATTTTTCGAGACAGGGTTTCTCGGTAGCTTATGGTTCCTGTCCTGGAACTAGTTCTTGTAGACCAGGCTGACCTTGAACTCACAGAGATCTACCTGCCTCTGCCTCTGCTGGGATTAAAGGTGTGCGCCACCACCGCCCGGCTCAAGGCAGGTCTTTTAAGAGCATTGTCTTATTTGGAAACTGGGCCTTCTTTGCTAATGATTGAACAAGAAGTAACAGATCCAGAATCATTTGGAAAGATGTGTCAGAAGGGACCTTTCTGTAACACCAGAAATCATTACCGGACTTGAAGGGTTTTAGAATTTCTCCCCTTTGCTGAGCACACTGCAGCTGGGACAAAATAGTCCCCATCTGATTATGAGCATCAGGACAGCCTTGTTGAGTCCCACTGATGTGCCTGGGCTCGTCCCATTACCCAGAATTCTTCAGGAAAGACAAAACTTGTGGAGGCAAGTCTACATAATAATTAGAGCTAAAGGGGCTGAGCTGCAGTTCAGGAGTAGAGTATTTGTCTAGCTGCCCCAAGACCCTGCACTGGATCCCAAGTACAATTAAAACCAAACCCCCAAAGCACAGGTTAAGTAAACAATGAGTGCAGTTAATGCCTACTAAACATACCAGTGGCCCAGGAACTGTGCTAACTGCTGTCTCCAGTGCGTTTCTCACACATGAAGAACACATTTTAACAGGAGGAATCTCAGCACGTTAACCTGCTTAATAGGAAAGGGGCTCCAGAGCTTGTACTCTTAAAATGCATTGACTATTTTTATTTATGCGATGTGTACACCTCTGTGAATTTATGTGCACTGTGTGCATGCAGATGCCAGTGGGGCCAGTGGGCATCAGATCCTAAACTAGAGTTAAGGTGATTGTGAACCCCCTGGTTTGGGTGCTGGGAACCAAAGTCAGGTCACTCTTGGTCACTGGCTATCTCTCTAGTTGCCGAGTTTATACTCTATTTTAGTTGTGGTTGGTCAGTGACCTCCGGACATTCTTTCCCAGGTCGAGAAGCTTAGCTTTACTTGCCAGTCCACTAGGCAATACCATCACCGTAATAGTTTTTTAGTAGACCTACTATAGACCAAACAAAGCAGCTGAAGGCAGAAGGTACTGCTGGTCCCGATCCCCAGGACAAACAACAGTCACAGCCACGGGTGGCCTGTCTGGGCTTTGTAAGGTGCTGGGCCAGTTTAATGGGAAGTTCTTTCTGACGACCTTGAGCAGAAGAGCATTTGTAATCAGTGCGTCTCCATATTTGAAGAATTAGGCATTAATGTGTAAAGATTAGAAATCACTCTTTGACAGCTGGAGAGAAGGCTCAGCAGTTAAGAGCACTGGCTGCTCTTCCAGAGGTCCCTGGTTCAATTCCCAGCATGCATGTGGTGGCTTACAACCACCTGTGATGAGACCTTCTGGCCTGCAAGCATACATGCAGGCAGAACACTGTACGTGATGAATAAATGAATCTTTTTTTTTTTTTTTTTTTTTTGAGGCAGGGTTTCTCTGTAGCTTTGGAGCCTGTCCTGGAACTCGTTCTGTAGACCAGGCTGGCCTCGAACTCACAGAGATCCGCCTGCCTCTGCCTCCCATGCTTGCAGGGCAGGCACGTTACCTGAGGCATCTCTCTAGTTTGTTTCAGACAGTCTTGAAATTATGTTCCTTAAAATTGTTTCTTAAAAATGTTAGCTGAGTGTAGCCATCTAAAAGCATCCATGTGATACAGGTTAGTCATCTGCTAAAGGGCTGTTGATTCTGCCAGTCTGATTACTGTGACCTGATGTACCATCCACATAAAAACAGCTCTCTCCCTGTCAACGAGCTCACTGGCTGCACAGGGCAACATTCTGGTGGCAGTAGCAATTTGTTGGTTGTGATACCGTGTAGTGATGATGCCAGCAGAGAGTCCTCTGGTATTTAAAGATGTGTTTTAACATAAAAGGGAATAAAAGGTACGTGGCATAAGGTATCAATCACAAATCTAGAAACAGCATTATGTATTAAAGTATATGGCACTTCTTTATTTAGTTTTTTAGTTTTGAAATAGGGTCTCATTATAGCCCAGGCTAGCCTCAGATTCAGTACGTAACCAAGGATGACCTTGATTTCACAGCATTCCCATCCCTTCCTCCTGAGTGCTGGGCACTAAGGTTGTAGACGTCTGTGTGGTAGCTACAAACTCTACCAACTGAGCCACAGCCTTGGCCCTCACATGGTTATTATCTGAGCACTAGAAACGGAAGCAGTACTTACCATTTCCTGCCTGGGACGTCAGTCTGTCCTTTCTCTCACCTTTCCATGTTTCTTCCTTGCTATTAGCCAACTGCTCAGGTTCTGGCTGTTTAGGACGTTCCTTTACACAGTCCAAATTAGCCTGATCATTTCTGGAGGTGTTTTTCTGAGAATCACCATCCCCATTTTTATTGTCATCCTGCATACGGTTGAGGACAGCTGGAATCATTAAAATAAAATAAGTTATGTGTAACAAGCATAGATTAAAATGTCACAGCTCAATTTTATTTTTTAAGAAAGGAAGAAATAGCTGGGCTTGGTGGCGCACACCTTTGATCTCAGCTCTTGGGAGGCAGAGGCAGGCAGACTTACAAATCATCAGGAAGGACTATTTGCCTTGCCTCCTGAGGATCTCTTCTAAGATGCACAGATAAACAAAAGTGTAAACAAACAAATAAAAAACGTATCTAGCCATGCTCTCAGAGAGTCCCACCAAGCTCAGAGCTGCTGCTGCCCCTAGCCAAGGGCTTACACTGTTGGGTATACTCAACACAGAACTGGAGAGCAACGGAGACCTTTAGAGGAGTAATGATGATTGCAGCTTTGTTGGTGGTGGTGTTTTCCCCTAAGGTCTCATGTAGCCTTGGCTGGCCTATACTCATAGAGATCCACTGACCTCTGCCTCCAATCTGCTGCTAAGCCCAGCCGATCCGTTATGAAAGGGTGACTCTGTTTTGCATGGAAAGATCCCAAAGGGCAAGACTAGAGGATGCTACTGGGTCTTGATCAGAGCTCTTATGTGGTAGCAACAGGAGGGGTTGGAGTAGGGATATACTTTGTAGTTTAACAATTGAGGGGAGGTGATAAGGATAAAGGATCCTTCTGGATTTGTTATTTATTTTTATTTTATGCATATGGGTATTTGGTCTACATGCATGCTTGTGCACCGTGTGTGTGTGTGGGGGAGGTTCGTGGAGGTCAGAAGACCATGTTAGATCCTCTAAGACTGCAGTAAAAGACTGTTGTGAGCAGCCGTATAGATGTTGGGAATCGAATGTGGGTCCTCTGGGAGAGCAGCCAAGCTCTCTCCAACTGAGCCATCTCTCCAACCCAATGCTGAAGATTTTAATTTTTGCAACACACTTGTGCATATGTGTGCACACATATGTGCGTGCACACACACAAATACACGCACGTACACACCACTGTAGAAGGAACAGCAGGCTGCATTCCTGCTGCCCAGCTCCTGGCTGCCATGGAGCCAGCCGCCAGGTCAGACATGCTGAATCTTTCCCGGTAAGCCACCACTTCGTGGTGGTACACAGATTATTACAAATGGGTTAATCAAGATGTGAGAGTTAGCCAATAAGAGGCTAGAAATAATGGGCCAAGCAGTGTTTAAATGAATACAGTTTGTGTGTTGTTATTTCCGGGGCAAAGCTAGCTGTGCAGAAGTCAGGCAGGACAAAAAGCAGGCCTGCCCGCAGCTCCATCTACACACCACATGCTGAAAGTTGACATGTGGTGCCTTCTTCACTCATTTCCCATCTTATTTTGGTCTCTCACTGAACCTGGAGCTCACTAATTTGACATTCCTGGCTAGCCAATTGGTTAGTTTCAGGAATCGGCCCATCTGGACATTCCCATGATGGGGATGTTTTCTCTGCCTGGCTTTCTATGTGGGCGCTGAGATTCAAACTTGGGTCTTAATGCTTGCGCAGCAAGCAGCTGAGCAACTGGGATCTCTGAGCCCTCAGGATTCTAGCCCAGACCTGTCAAGCCTGAGGCTCCACTGGGCTCCAAAGTAGAGTGGTCTGTAGGCTGCTTTGGACATAACCACTCTGACATTCAAATCAGAGATACAAAACCGGGCAATTTCAACTGTTGTTGAATATTACCATCCCATGTATCCATACTATATCCACTCCAAAGTACCATGCTGCCTCAATGGACCGCAACATCATAATATGGCTCCTCTAATTTTTTGGATTCTTCTATTTAATTAGTATTCATTTTGTTTTTTTTTTTTTTAACACTTTGGGGGCACTAACAAACCAAGGTAGGCAATTGTTATGTCAAGGGTAATAATGTAAAGCTGACCACTGCAATGTTGAGAATACATTGTTACTAAAAATTTTTATTTTTTTTCTCTAAGCAGATTATTTCATGTTCAAAAATGTGTTTATTTTTTAAAGTTTCTTGGCAGGTTGCTTATTGAATCAAAGATTTAGAAGCTTTCAGAAAAAAATCAGAACTATCAAACACATAATAAACTATGATTTTAAAAAAGTTATTTATTTAATTTTGATTTTCCCCCCTAAGCTCGTCACCTTATACTCTCACTGTGAGCTGTCAGCATTCTAGAGTCACATGCTGCTGTATTTCATTGTCTGCACCAGCTGGGAGTTGCAGGGGTCATGTGACCTGTGGCATGGGCACTGCATGGAGAAAGCGTGTGGTTCTGGTTTAGTTTCAGAGAGCAGGTGCACACGTAACACACACAACTACCTAGATGGCCACTTGTCAATTTTGATAGAGTTCTCAGAAGTGAGAGACTGATACATTTTCCTTCAGATCAAAACTAAGAGAGAAGGAGTAGGAACATGGCAACACCAGAGTTCTCTGAGCTCCTTCTTCACTGGAGTCGCTGTCGGAAGAATGAATCCACATGGAGAACTAATGTGAACAACTGTGCAGGCCTTTAATACAATAACCCACTTCTAGTGTCCAAAACTATCCACCCGGCATTTTTTTCATTGGCATAAAACATTCTCTGAAACTGAAAACTGAATGCTAAGGACATTTTTTCTATTACACTGTATTTATTTTGTATTTGTGTGTGTGTGTGTGTGTGTGTGTTGGCAGATTCCTTTAATAAAATCTTGAGAAGAACTCATGATTTGTCAAACAAAAAAAAACCATGGTGCAATGTATATTAAGCAGGCAAAGCAGTTACCGAAAAGATCCCATTTAAATATAGAAATCTTCTATAATTTCCTTAAAAACAAGACTATCTATGTGTTTTATAACAGCAGGCCTGTGATGGGCAGTACATTTGCTACCATAGCAACAAAGCTTCTCCTGCCCACTGAGCTCACATCCTGCTGACATTAATCAGAAATGCCCACTTGCACCAAACTAATGCCAGCCAGTGACACTCAGGATATACATTCTTGACAGAACAGGAGCCATTCACATTCCACAGGGGATGAATTTACAGTCTTCACTCAGTGAAATTCTCATTCCATTTTAAGGGCTGCAGGCTGCTGAGTCATAGAACACTTTGCGTCTGTAACAGTAGCGTCTGAAACTTGGTTCTTCACCTCCCACCGCCCCATCCCTCCCTCTCACCTTCACCTTCTGAGTACTCACCAGCTCTGCCCCGAGGGTTCTCACACATCTCACAGTAAGGAAGGACTAAGTCATTGATGAATGTGCAGCCGCCACACTGCCACCCCTTCTCAGGAAGGGCTGGGGAGGCCAGTGGGGACTTGACCTCAGGGATGTCCATGGCTGTGGCTCTGGCTTGCAAGGGTGGTCTTCCCTCCAGCGCACTGCTGGGGTCCTGGGTGCTGAGGGTCTTCAATCTTTTAGCTTCAGGTTCAGAACCATTTCTGTCATCAGTGCTACCATCTGCAGCCACTTTCCCAGGGTCTGGGGCCACTGTGGTCTTCTCCTTGAACGTCTTGGATGTTTCCAACGGTCTCTTTGTCGATTTTGGTAAGAAGAATGATCGAATATCATGTTGTTTTTCTTTTTCAAACTAAAAATCAGACAACAGGTATCAAATGAGGGAGCAGTTCTTCCTAAATGAAAGGACTTAGCATTTTCATTAATCAGACTGACAGGAAATGAATCTAATTATATTTAGGTGTCCTCTTCTACTTCTCTCTGCCTTATTGCATTGAGGTGAGGTCTCTCACTGAACCCAGACCTCACCACTTTTCAGATGGGATTGCTGTGCTGCAAGCCCCAGTGAGCCTTCTGTCTTAGCTCCCCACAGTGCTAGTTGTAGGTGTTGGGGGCCATGCCCGGCTTTTTATGTAGGGGCTGGGGCGCTGAAATCACATTTGCACAAGAACGCTTACCCACTGAGCCGTATCCCCATCCCCAATGAAACAAAGTATGAATTTTCTCTTTTTGTTTTCTTTTTTGAGAGATGATACTGTATACCCAGGCTGGCCTGGAACTTGTTCAGTAGCCTAGGGTAACCTTAAACTCCAGATCTTACTGCTTTTGCCTCTCCAGTGTTAGGATAACAGGTGGAGGCCACTATTTCTGGTCTTTTGTTTCGCAACTTCTTGCAAATCCTTCTAACTTCAAAGACTAATATTTGAAAGTTTGGTAGCTATATATTCAGAGTAACTCCTGTGCAGCCACAACTCAAGCCACTGTAGGTTCTCTGTACATCACTGAGACTGCACTCGGAGAGAGGAATGGGTGGGCACAGCTGTAAGAACGGCCACACAGCTGAAAGAGGGACACTGTGCATGAGGTGAGCAGAGCAAAGTATAAGGACTCCGGGAAACCACTGTTCTGGAAGGAGATATGGGACCCAAATGTGGGTGTTGGAGAGATGCTTAGGGGCCAAGGGCACGCACTACTGCAGAGGACAGTTTGATTTCTAGCACCCACGTCACACAGCCCACAAACACCAGCTCCAGAGGAACCCATGCCTCTGGCCTCCAGTGACACCTGCAGCTACAGGCATACTCCCCCCTCTTTTACACACACACACACACACACACACACACACACACACACACACACACACCTTAAAGAAAAAGAACTCAAATGTCATGCAGCTTAAAACAAAACATGCTAATATTCTGAGATGAGACACAGTGACGGCACTGTGCCCATCAGCAGATAGGTAGGTGTTAGGACATGGCAGGTTATAAGAAGCCAGGTATGGTGCACCGACCTGTGAAGTCAGGAAGATCAGAAGTTCAAGGGCATCCTTGGCTACACGATGAGACTGAGCAGCCTGCGATACATAAGATGCCGGGGTTTTGTTTGTTTGCTCTTGTTTTGTTTTTTAAAATGCTTCTAGTAAATTTTTTTTGAGACACTCTTCTGTAGTTCAGGCTGGCCTTGAGCTTGCTATAGAGCAGAAAGAGACCTTGAATCCCTGGCCCTCCTGCACCTACCTCTTGAGGGCTAAGACTGTAGGTGAGAACTACAACATCCCTTTCTCTAATGATTTCTATATTGTCCTTTATTATGAACTGAGTTTTTATTCAGCATCCACTTTTAGTGTTGGTGACTGTTGGAAAATGGATGGCGTCATGTGTGGAGAATTCTGGGTGCTTGTGAGAACACTCAGGGAAAATGAGTCTTGAGATCTCAGTTTCTTCAAAACCTGGGATTGTTCTTGGAATGTGTTTTTTGCTTCTCCCAGAGGTATCAGATAGGAGTGAGTTTACTTCAGATTACTCATTATTGCTTCTGCTGTTATTCAGTTGAATGTTTAAACTATCCTTTATTTGCCTCTGTGGAAAAAACATGGTTTTGCCACGAGCAGCTTGTCCTTGTGATTGTACACAGCTTGAACTCGTGAGAACGATACTCGGGGGACTTTCTCAACCCTCAGAGTTCATACTGTCTGAGGTTCTGGATAAAGCTGGCCACTGCATTAGATTTTAGCCCACCTTATTTACTGGCTGCCTTCTCCCAGGTGCCACCGCCTCTACAGTGGTGACACCGACCTTCCCGCCTCTACAGTGGTGACACTGACCTTCCTGGAGTACTTGGATCCAGAGATCAAAGCGTCTGAGGACAAGGCACTAATATTTCCCAAACAATCATGTTTTCTAAAAATTTTACACTTATCAATAATGTAACTCCCTGTCACTTAGAGGCTAAAGAAATAAGTTTGTTGGTCTCACTATGACAGGCCGGGATCTTCAAATTCCAACATCCAACTTAACAGCTTAATGTTTAGCATATCATGCTGCCAGGATACTTATATTTTTTAATTTAATTTATTTATATTTTATGTATGAGTGCTCTGCCTGTATACCTGTATGCCAGAAGAGGGCATTAGGTCCTATTATAGATGGTTGTGAGCCACCATGAAGGTACTGGGAATTGAACTCAGGACCTCCCGAAGAACAGCTAGTGCTCTTAACCACTGAGCAATCTCAACAGCCCCATGGATACTTATTTTTTTTTTTAAAGATTTATTAGTTTTAATATTATGTGTATGAGTGTTTTGCCTGTATGAATGTCTATGCACCACATACATGCCTGGAGCCCACAGAGGCCAGAAGAGGGCACCACTTAGAAGTGGAGTTGCAGACAGTTGTGAGCTCCTGTGTACTGGGTACAGGGAATCAAACTTGGGTCCTCTGCAAGAGCAGCTAGTGTTCTTAACCAACATGCCATCTCTCCAGCTCTGTGATTTACTTTAAAATGAATGACTTTATTATTTCCATTTTTCTTAGAGAGGCAGTAACACAGAAAGGCAAACTATTTTTATTAGCTAGTAAAGCTATATTATTGGATAGCGTATGGCATGCTTGCACTTAGAAAAGTCACTGTAGTAGGGTCATGGACAATATCCAATTCTTCATGACTAGTTGTCTTTTAATCCCAGCAAGTGATTCTCTTTTTGATTGATAAATAAGGAACTTAAAAGTTGGCATTTCTGAATAGGAGATAGGATCTGATCCGACAGACATCTCATCACCAATGAGAATCCAAGTTCCCAGAGAAAAGTCACACCTGTGATGAAGCGCCTACAGGCTGATGGGCTGACAGCTCTTCCAGGACTATGGGAGGATAAAAGCCGCAAAAGTGGAGCCAAAACCTTCTTGTGCAATCTTCAGTACCCCATCCCCCTCCTTCTGTTGAACACTGCACAGCCTGGAGCTTGCTATGTAGACGAGGCAGACCTTGAACTTGCAGCAACCTTTTTGCTTCTGTGTCCTGAGCTCTAGGACTATAGGCATATACCACCATGCCTGAGTTCTAGGACTAGAGGCATATACCACCACACCTGAGCTCTAGGATTATAGGCATATACCACCACGCCTGAGTTCTAGGATTATAGGCATATAGTACCATGCCTGAGCTCTAGGATTATAGGCATATAACACCACGCCTGGCTCCCTGGCCTTTTTCTGTGAGGCTTTCTGGGACATACAAATACACTCCCAAGCTTCCGCCAGCCCCAAAGCGCCTGTCAGCAGACAGCATCTGAAAATGACAGCAGAGCTTGCCCCACTCTGCTGGAAGCTGCCTGCCTCCTGTTCTACTAGGGTGTCAGAATGCCTTGACTTATGACTTGTTTCCATCCTGTAACCAGAAAAACTTCCTGGAACCATTTCCACACGGGCCCTTGCTATTTGGAGCAGCCCAAATGCACGCTGCCAGGCCATGGGCACTCACATTTATCTCAATAAAGCCTCTCTTAGCTCCTTTTGAGGCAAAGCTGCTTCTTGGGAGACAGAGAAGAAATTCCCCTCTTTAGTTACACGGTTAGCAGTTGCTGTGTCCCTATCCTCTGTTCAATCATTGTTCAATAAAAACAAAAGAAGAATATTGCCTTTGGTGAGAAGTCCTAGGAATGAGAGTTGCGAAATGCATAAGATGGTTGATGCGTGTTTTCCCTGAAAGGTTGGGGACCTCTATCAGCTCTCTTTGGCCTCAAGGTAAACGCAGGGTTCTTTGAGATAAATCCCCTGACCTTGATGACAGGGTAAAAGTCAGTTACTAGAGCTGAAGAGTGGAAAAGGAAATGCAGACAAACTCATAAAAACAATAAAGCACTTCAAAGCTGGTGCTGATCCAGCAGGGAGCAGGCCGCCAACGTGAGGGAGTGCCGATGTCACGGTTAATAGACTCTGATCAAAGGCCTCTGCAAGGAGCCATCCTGCCTCCTGTCACTCGGCCCCATTTCTAACAAAATTAGTAAACCTGCTTTACAAATGCTGTCTGGGGCATCAGGCTTGACCTCCACAAAGACACCGAATGGATGACTGGAACAGCAACGGAAGACCCTTCACGCAAACTCCACAAAGAGTCTGTCTTTAAAGGAGGAGGGTGACAGAGTAAGGATTTAATAAGCTAAGTGAAAAAAAAATGTATTTAAAGTACCTTGAAAAAGAAATCACTGCTTTCTCCATCCCTCTAGATTCTCTAAAAACATCAGTCCCACATAGCTAAAAAAATTCAACAGTGACCCACTCCTAGGTACACTCAGTTTCTCTCTGCCAGAACAAAGATAAAAGAACAAAAGAAACCAACTCTACTCTGGTTTAAAACAAAAGCAAAAAATAAAATAAATATGTAAATAAAATGTGGCTGGCATGATGGCTCAGAGGGTAAAAGTATCCGTGGCTTACTCTAGAATCCAAGTGTGATCCCTGCGACCCACAACGGGGGACAGAATGCGGCTGCCCGCAACTTGTTCTTTGGCTGGCACACACACAGTACATATTTAGCTTTCCATGTAAATACATGTTTTCATGCAGTTTTTCACATAGAAAAAAAAAAAGCCCTGAAACAATGATATCCCAAAGGAGTAAAAAAAATCCTGATTGCCGGGCGGTGGTGGTGCATGCCTTTAATCCCAGCACTCGGGAGGCAGAGGCAGGCAGATCTCTGTGAGTTCGAGACCAGCCTGGTCTACAAGAGCTAGTTCCAGGACAGGCTCCAAAACCACAGAGAAACCCTGTCTCAAAAAAACAAAAAAAATCCTGATTTTCAAATAGTATCTTATAGTAAAAGGAAGTAGAAAGCTCCTTAAAGAAAAGGCCAGCTTCAAGTCTGGGCCAAATAAAATTCAAAGTAAAGTCTATTTAATCATAGCACTCAAGAGGCAGAAGCAGGAAGATCTCTCTGAGTTCGAAGCCAGCTTGGTCTACAGAACAAGTTCTAGGCCAGCCAACACTGCACAGAGGAAACCCTGTCTCAAAACAAAACAAAAAGATTTTTTTTTAATTTTTCTACAGTCAGCATCTCAATACTTTTTTTTTATTACTTGTGTATTTTGAGGCAAACCATTATCCTTCAAGGTCATAAAAATATTTTCTCCAGTATTATCTTCTGAAGGTTAGATTCTACTCAGGTTGTTTTTCTGAGAGAACTGAGCATTAAGTTTTGAAACTGTTGGAAAACAGCAAAGTCCAGTAGCAAAGTTAATTTTTGGTTCTTGACGTTTTCTAGCTTTAGGCAAAACAGCCTCTCATATAGAGCATAATTAATTACGAATTTCTGTTTACAATGATAAAGTACATTTTTATTTATTTATTTATTTATTTATTTATTTATTTATTTATTATGTATACAATATTCTGTTTGTGTGTATGTCTGCAGGCCAGAAGAGGGCACCAGACCTCATTACAGATGGTTGTGAGCCACCATGTGGTTGCTGGGAATTGAACTCAGGACCTTTGGAAGAGCAGGCAGTGCTCTTAACCTCTGAGCCATCTCTCCAGCCCCGATAAAGTACATTTTCCATTTTCCAGTAGAGAAAAGGGGCAGGAGAGATGACTCAGCAAGCAAAGTACTTGCTGTGAAAGCCCGTGCACACACACACGCACGCACGCACTTACAGATAAAGCACACATAAAAAGAAAGCAGAAAAAAATTCTCTTACATGAGTGAACACAGCATCCTTGCTGAGCTCTTCACAACTGTCTCTTGGGGTCCATGCTTCAGCAAACTGCAGAAAACCCCACTTTTCCTTGTCTTCTTCTGTAGCCTGGAGTTTCTCCTTCCTGCCATTCAGTGTGCTCCCAGTGACCTGAGCCTGTGAGCAGACACATGAAGACAAGATCGTACCACAGTCACCCCACAGCTAACTCTGATTAGTGCCCCAACTCTGCTCTGAAGTCACAAAGGTACCCCTTTATGACTTAACATTTAAGAAATCGTGACTTTAGTAATACGATTATTCAAAGTTATAATTTAATTAGCAACTGTTTGGGGAGATTTAACAAAAACATGGTACAATATTTACTTCATGAAAATTTTATTTTAATGTTTATATACTTGAAGATTTTCCCAAAATACAACTGGTCATTATACATATATTTATACTTAATACTCAGAACTCGTTTGGCCGGGTGGTGGTGGCGCATGCCTTTAATCCCAGCACTAGGGAGGCAGAGGCAGGTGGATCTCCGTGAGTTCTAAGCCAGCCTGGTCTACAAGAGCTAGTTCCAGGACAGGCACCAAAAACTACAGAGAAAGTCTGTCTCAAAAATAAAAAATAAAAAGAAGAAGTAAGAAGAAGAATGTTCGTTTGTGCCCCAACCTTGTCTTGTTATAGTGAAACCCTTACTCTCCATTTGCTGATGTGAGGACACGGGGTCTTGGGGAAGTAATTAGTCATGAATGTGGGGTCCACTTCCATGGGACTAGCAATAGATTACATTTCTGTTTATTTCTTTTTTTTTTTTGTTTTGTTTTTTTAAATATTTATTTATTTATTATATATACAATATTCTGTCTGTGTGTATGTCTGCAGGCCAGAAGAGGGCACCAGACCTCATTACAGATGGTTGTGAGCCACCATGTGGTTGCTGGGAATTGAACTCAGGACCTTTGGAAGAGCAGGCAATGCTCTTAACCACTGAGCCATCTCTCCAGCCCAATTTCTGTTTATTTCTATGGTAGTTTGTTGTAGTAGCTCAAATTACTTATACAGAAGTTGGTGCTGCAAAAGTGTGGTTGCTGCCTGGAGGTGTGTGAGTGTTTACAATGTAGGTAATGAGTAGAGGCTGGGAGTTTAAGTACACATGCTGGGAAATTCCACAAATGGAAATTTAAAGGTATTTCCAGCCAACAAGGAGAGCAACAGCGCAAGCATCTCTTCCTAAAGAACACCCACATAATCACGAACAGAATGTTGATGGAATACAGATTGCAAAGGCCGTTCTGATAAGGTTTCAGATGAAAATGAGAAACATGCTATTGGAAACTGGAGGAAAGGTCACTTTATTCAAAAGCCAAGAACGTAACTGCGGGGACAATGTTCTAGTTATTTCTGGAAGAACTTGCAAGCAATAAAACTACATCTCTCTGAGACTTCCGAGGACGTGCTAAGGGAACAGCATGGCTCCTGACTACGTGGGGTAAACAGAAGAAGAGATAAATACAGACAGAATTGTTAAGCAAAAAGGTAACAGTTTCAATTTTGGGAAATTCTTGGCCCATCAAGACTGTGTAAATGAGAAAAAATGTTTTGCAAAGAACATTGAGGTATGTCCAAGAGGCCATGAAAAATAACAGCTGGCATGGGCAAGAATGCAAATTTAATCAGACAGCTTAATAAGAGTAAGAAGCAGACAGTGTCAGCTGGGAAGGAAGCACTCACAGGCAATGGGACAGAGCGAGGCTAGCCTGTCAGCCTTCTTCACCTGCACAGACCTGCAGCACAGCACTGCTTGGCTGGAAAACCAAACAAGGGAAGAAAGACTACCAAGGCAAGTTGGGGATCCCCGTCTCGCTTCTACAGCAGCAGGAGCAGCCGTGAAAACACTTGAAGCATGTGTGAGGCACAGTCGAGGCCCTGAGTCAACTTTAGCACATGAGAAAATCAGGAGGAAGAGAAAACAGTAGACAAAGGGCTCCCATAGGAGCGAGAGGGAGGGCTCAGAAGTTAAAAGCTCTGGCAGAGCACCCACAGTTGGCTCCTTGAGCCCACAGCCTTTGTAACTCCAGCTCCAGGGGAATTGATGCTTTTGTCTGGCCTCCACTGACACCTGCACGCATGTGTACACACCCCAACATGGACATGCATGCATGAATACATACATACATGCATACATACACACATACATACATACATACATACACAGAGCTAAAAATAAATCTTAGCTGGATGGTGGTAGTTGCACGCCTTTAATCCCAGCACTCAAGAGGTAAGTGGATCTCTGAGTTTGAGGATAGCCTGGTCTACAGAGCGAATTCCAGGACAGCCAGGACTAAGAATACACTGAGAAACCTTGTCTCAAAAAAACAAAAAAAGAAAGAGAAAAAAGAAAAAAAAAGCTTCTTTAAAAAAATAAAATAAAAAGGGAGGGGCTTGGAAAAAATTAGCCAAGGGAAGTAGAAAAAGACAAGATCTCCTGAGTAAATTGGGACCATTGGGAGAGGGTTGAAGGGGGAGGGGAGAGGCATGGAGGCAAGTAGAGGAAAATGTAGAGCTCAATAAAAATCAATAAAAAATGTAAACACTAAAAAAATTAAATTTGTTTGATACTACAAAAAAAAAATAGCCAAGCTTGGAAAGTGATGCCTTGGTATGGCACTTCGAGTAATGAAGGACCAACCAAGTCCTTTAGGATCTTAGTCTCTACTATTGTTATTCTGGCATACATATGTAGCCTTTGCCCGGACACATTAAAGCCCAGCCTCCTAACCCATGTGGTACACAGACCATTAGAACTCAAGCACTACCTTTCGATTCAGCAGCGCCCACATTAGGCTGTCCAGAGTACCGTTTGCAATAAGATAGTGAACGTTCACAGAACTGCACTGTCCAATTCGGTGAGCGCGGTCTTCAGCTTGTTTGATATGTCCAGGGTCCCAGTACAACTCAGCAAAGACAACGTGACTTGCAGCAGTAAATGTTAGACCCTGAGCAAAACAAAGCAAAGGAACTGAGGCACAAATAAGCTGAGCATGAGATATATCCACAGAGCACGAAACTCACATGTAACATAAAGCCTTCCTGAGCACATTAAAAGGAGAGGAAACAAGAGTTGTAGTCAACTTGACAGCATGTAGTCATCTGAGAAAGGAGAAGACAATTGAGTGACTGCTCAGGTCAGTCTGACCTGTGGGATCATCTTGACTGTTACCAGCCATAAGAGGGCTCAGCTTGCTGTGGTGGCACCGTCCCCTGGGCAGGCAGTCCCTGGCTTTGTAAGAAAGCCAGCTGAGCACGAGTGAGCGAGGCAGCAGTGTTCCTCCTTCAAGTGCTGCTTGACCTTTCTGAATGACGGACTATAACCTGTAAGCTGAAGTAAAGCCTTTCTTCCCCTAAATTGCTTCTGGCCAAAGTGTTTTTATCACAGCAACAGAGATGAAACTAGAACACTAAGAAACTTAACACAAGTGAGTCATGCGAGGTAAGACAAATTAAGAAGATCTAATTCATGAACGGCAGATGAAGCCTTCTTATTGCGAAACACTCAAGTGAGCTACAAGAAACATATTTAAAGACATTTCAATAGGCAGGTTATGGGCACTGAACATACAAACAAAACCAACTTTATCCCTTGGAAGAGTCCGATTCACTTTACTGCTGGAAAATCTAACAAAATACATTATAAAAGAGAATATGATTTGTAGCGCATGGTATCCATGGCAACTAGGCATCAAGCACTGGCATGCTCTTCATTTAATTCAATCCACTGTGCTGGAAAGTGAGGGGAACATGTCTCTAGCCATGCAATTTCCTCCTGTGAAATCTCCCATGCGACAACTCTAAGACCCTCAAGTTTATTGTCACTAGTCTCAGCGTGTCGTGCAGCTGCTGTATTCACGGTACAACTGCCGTTTACATGAATGTGACATGCTGTGGCGGAAAAACATTTAAGTCTTACTTTACATCCAATCCTGAAAATGTGTCAGGATGCACAGCTCCTACAGCTGCGGCTGAGTGAACTCTGAAGCATCTATACAGCCTAAGGTGTGAGCAGACGACAAAAAGTCTACCTTGCTTTAGAAATACGGTTTAATTCATGTTGTTCACGAGGACTAGAGTTTCTGTGACGGACTTTTTTTTTTTTTTTGAGACTATTAAACTGTTATTTTTTTCTTTAAGTTAAAATATTTTTGTTATAACAAAATCATACTTTGTTGCCCTACTTATTGATTACTCATTAAGTAGGCCTGAGGAGACAACTCAGTCAGGAAAGAACTTGCCTTGCAGATGTGAGGACCTGAGCTCTTTTCTCAGAACTCACATAAAAAGCTGAGTGTGGAGGTGTGCACTTGTAATTCTAGCACTCGGGAGATTGAGATGGATAGAGTCCTGGGACTCACTGCCAGTCAGCCTAGACCAATTGGGGAGCCCCACCCTCAAGACCATGTCTCAAAAACACCAGATGCAAAAGCCCAGCATGGTGGCGTGCGCTTTAATCCTAGCTCTCAGGAGGCAGAGGCAGCCTGCTCTACCTAGTGAGTTTCTGGACAGAGAACGAAACATAGAGAAACCCTGTCTCAAAAACCCCAAAATAGAGAAACAAAGAAAAAAAAACCAAACCATCAAACAAACAAGGTAAATGATTCTGGAGCTACAATTCCAGACCCCTGAGACTCACACATGACCATGCTTGTAAGATCACTATCATTCTAAGAAGTAGTCAGTCTACAGTATGAGATATCAGCTTCTTCCTTTTGTTCTTACGAGCATATCAGTCTTCAAGTATACAAGTGCTGACTTATGTAAGTGCTTCAGGGGCACTACCCTGAAGAAAATACGAGTGCCCTGTACATTCTTAATTTCAAAATGTCATTTATTTTTAATCATATTTTAAGCTCGTAATAGCCTTTCCCGTCTGGTTTCACCTTACTAATCATGTCGCCCATTTCTAACTTTAGGTTCTTGGTGATATTCTGTAGGGCTAGAATGTTCTAACCGATAAATATGTCAGATTTTAAGAAGCTTAATCCTCCTCCTGGGTCCTAAACAGTTTTTCTACACACAGAATTTTATAGACCTCGACTAGCTGGGTAAAACTGCTCTTTAACATATAACAGGTGTATGCCATGGCCGTATGTTCAGATGCTCAGTTAGCCTCCCCCATGCTAAATGCAATGATCTGGTTTAGACATTCACATCAAAACATAAAAACAGTATAAATCCAAACGATCCTCTCTTACACAGTGAGGCTATAACTGCCACTCTTTTATGTAATACTTACTTTCCTCAGATCTTTTTAACACGACACCTGACTCTCAGTGGGCAACCTGGACTGTGAAGGTCTGAATAGGTATGACCCCTATCGGCTCTGGTGGAAACGGTTTGGAAAGGTTAGGAGGTATGGCCTTGTTGGAGGAGGTGTGTCAGGCTTTGAGGTTTCAAAAGGCCATGCCATTCCCAGTTTAATCTCTGCCTTGTGCCTGTGGATCAGGATGTAAGCTCTCAGATACCGCGCCAGCACCGTGCCTGCCTGCCATGACGATCATGGAATATAACCCTCTGGAAGCATAAGCTCCAAATTAAAGCCTTTCTTTTTCTCTTTCTTTCTTTCTTTCTTTCTTTCTTTCTTTCTTTCTTTTTTTTTTTTTTAATAAATTGCCTTGGCAATAGTATTTTGTCACAGCAATAGAAAAGTAACTAAGACAAAGACTAAAGACTGCTTCTTCCAGATGCCCTTGTAGTAGCTGGGGCCATGAACTAACTGCTGTTTACTGAGAAGCAACGTGCCTTCCTTCCCAGGAAGCCAATTGGACTACAGATTTGAATAAGAGGTCCTTGTTTGGGGGCTGGGCATGATGGTGCACGTTTTTAATTCCAGCCCTGGGGAGGCAGAGACAGAGGGATTTCTGTGAGTAAGAGGCCAGCCTTATCTAAAAAGTGAGTTTCAGGACAGCCAGGGCTATTACACAGAGAAACCCTGTCTTAAAGGGAAAAAAGAAGAGATCATTGCTTGGAGTAGAAAGGAAAATTTTGGAAGAAGCCAGATGTGGTGGTGTATGCTTTTAATCCTAGCACTCTGAGAGGCAAAGGCAGGTAGATCTCTGTGAGCCCAAGGCCAGCCTGGTCTACAGAGTGAGTTCCAGGTCAGCAAGGGATAATAAAGTGAAACCTCTCTTCAAAAAACAAACAAAAAAAGAAAAACAAACTGCTAGAAGGGATGTGGCCCTAAGGACTTTGGGGGACTATTACTGTGCAAGGCAAAATAATCTGAATGATAAAATTACACTAATTAATTGTGTGCGTGCATACACTGAGGCCAGAGGACAACCCGAGTTACTGTTCTTTGTGGTTCGGGTAGTCAACGGTAGGAGGCCCACGCCCAGTGGCTGACTCTGCACGCATGTGCACAAGAGCAGCACTGACTGGACACTCAGTGGGGTACTTAGAGAAAAGGAATGAAGCTGGGAGGGAGATGCATCAGATGAGGGTGAGAGGAGCTAAGGGAAGGGGATAAGGGGCAGACATGACTACAATACATAAGTGAAGTTTTCATAGAATAAAAATAAGAGGCTGGCCTCTATTATGTTTTCTAGCACTCTGAAGTAGAACTTATTAGAGCAAGCATCCATATATAAAATACAATTTTATAAACCAAAATTAGCGTTAATGGACTTTTTGTTATTTTCATGACACTTTCTTATCAGTCTTAGACCTGAGTCTCTTACCTGGCCAGCAGCCTGAATGCTCAGAATAGCCACACGAGTATCGGGGTCCTTCTGAAACTGATTAACCAGGTGAATCCTTTCTGAAGATGGAACACTTCCATCTATCCTGATGTAACGAGCCTAGAATAAGGGAAATGGCAAAATTAGACAAGCCCTAGGCAGCCTTCTTATTCTATATATTTCATGGCTTATTTTAGTAGTCATATAAAGATACAAACTGGTTAAAACGGCACATCAGCAAATGTCACACAGTAAGAATTAACAGAATATAGCAACTTCTTACTTAAAAACTTTATTATACATATTATTGTGTGTGTCTGTGTTTGGGCATGCACACGTACATATATGGAGGTCAGAGGACAACTCACAGGAGCTGCATCTCTCCTTCTACCATGTGGGTTTCAGTGACTGAATTCAGGTTATCAGGTTGGTGACAAATACGTTTGACAACAAGCTGAACCATCTTGCCTACCCCTATTTCTGACTTTTTAGCCTACTTGAAGACAGGCTTTCTATTTAATGCATTTAATGCACTTTTTTTTTGAGACCAGGTCTGCATAGCTTTGGTGCCTGTCCTGGAACTAGCTCTGTAGACCAGGCTGGCCTCGAACTCCACAGAAATCTTCCTGCCTCTGCCTCCTGAATGCTGGGATTAAAGCAGTGTGCCACCATGGCCCAGCTATATTTAACGCATCTTAATTCCACTGTGGTGGTTTGAAAGAGAATGGTTCCTAGAGATTCATGTGAATATCTGGTGAGACTGTTTGGGAAGCACTGGGAGGCGTGGCCATGTTGGAGCAGGTGTGTCACTGTGGGGAGGGTGATGTGGGAAGGTCATATGTCAATCTGTTGATTTCATTGGTTAATAAAGAAACTGCCTTGGCCCATTTGATAGGCCAGCCCTTAGGTGGGTGGAGTAGACAGAACAGAATGCTGGGAAGAAGGGAAGTGAGCTCAGACGCCATGCCGCTCCTCTCCAAGGCAGATGCCATGAAGCTCCAGCCCAAGATGGACGTACACTAGAATCTTTCACCATAAGACACCACTTCGTGGTGCTACACAGATTATTAAAAATGGGTAGTCAAGATGTGAGAGTTAGCCAAGAAGAGGCTAGATATAATGGGCCAGGCAGTGTTTAAAAGAATACAGTTTCCATGTTATTTCCAGGGCTAAGCTAGCTATGCGGGAGCCGGGTGGGATAAAAAGCAGGCCTGCCCACAGCTCCTTCTATGGGGGGTGGTGTGGAGGTTTCACAAGCCCACACCATTTCCAAGTTAGCTTTCTCTCTGCCCTGTGGTTGTCTCAACATGTAGGCTCTCAGCTACTGCTCCAGCACCGTGCCTGCCTGCCACCATGCTCTTTGATATAAAGGTCATGGACTCGACCCCTGAAACTATAAGCTCAATAACTCTTTTTCTATAAATTGCCTTGGTCATGGTGTCTTTATACAGCAATAGAAAAGTAACTAAGCCATCAATGCCAAGGGCAATTGCTTTCATGCAACAGAAGCTCTATAAATATTTTTTAATAAAGCAAATGTTCCTTCAGTAAAATTCTATCAAAGTTCATAGGCAACCTTTAGGCAGTAGGTAAGAGTGACTTTAGGGTCACAGGATAAGTTACTTCAGAATAAAATGAAAAGTAGATGTGAGAGGAAAGATGGTTTTATTCAGGTATTAGGGAAGTACGGAGACTGGTATAAGTGTTTCTGAAACACAACCAAACATTACCTGGGAAAGTAACACTCTAAATCTACCATTCATGACCTCTTTCTCCACATTATTAAACTGGAGAGAACTATGTGAGATGATTGTAACCATTGACATGAGGAATTATGACACCCACACACACCTTTAAAAAACGGAGACTCATTAAGTGTTAAATTGAACAGACTTGTCTTCAAGAACAGTTTATGCTGTGAAAAGAGCTGTGTGTTAGAAATAGCTAAAAAGAACAAATCCAGCCTCACAAAAATAAGCTAAGCTGCCAGTCTGGAGTGCAGTGTGGCACACATCTTTAATTCCCAGCACTTGAGAGGCAGAGGCAGTGGGTCTCTATCTTCAAGTAGGCCAGCCTGGTCTACAGAGTGAGTTCTAAGACAGCCAGGACTACACAGGGAGACCCTGTCTTGAAAAGCCAAAACAAAAGAAAAGTTAAGCCCTAATTCCCAAATCAAACTGTCCAAGTATCATTAAATGAGTCTTAAAAACCAAACCAAACCAAACAAAACCCTACATACCTGGACATATGTGTGAGTGTGGATAAGTGGTTGCCCCAGTGTGGAGGTGGAGGTCAGAAAACCTCAAGGGTTGGTCCTGGCTTTCCACCTTGTTTGAGGGGAGTCTGTTTTTTCCACTGCAGGCTAGCAGGGTGCTCCTGTCTTGTTTCCCATCTAACAGTAGGAGTGCTGGGATTAGGACAGCAACTACATCCTAGTTCCTCATGCTCACAAAGCGAACTACTCACTGAGTCCTCTCTCTGGCCCTAAATTAGTAACTTTGTTTCTTCACAAAGCATACAAAACCTGACCAACGAACCACTCAGTAACCCTTACAGATTATAAAATCCTCTCGGCATCTTTCTAAAGAAAACACTAGGTCAAAGTGTGGGAAGATGGAGAGAAATCCATCTTGCTCCATGAACAGCTACATTTTTAACTGCAAAGCAGAGTGAGAAGCCAGCACATCAGCACAACGGATGTGAGCAAAAGAGCGGACTGCTGTGCCTGGGTAAGAATCTAGGAAATCTAAGATTAAATAAATTCAGAATGGGAAAGTAATAGGAATCTATTCTTTTCAATGACTTAAAAATTACTTGTAAGGTTAATGAAGTCTTTCTCAGAGTGAAAAATCAATAGAACCTTTCATATTATGACATCACACTATGCTATCATAAACCTGTCTGTGAAGGAAGACACCAGAACATATTACAAACACACGTTAGTGACTAGCATGGCTTTAGTTCTGTCTTTGAAAACACTGGCTATATTGGCCGTACTGCTCCAGGTGTACAAGGTTCACACCAGTTGCCAGGATGTTTCTTACAGCTGCCGCCACACACCTGTGCAAGCCCCAAGCACGCACAGGGCAGACGGCAGGCAAAGCTTTGAAATGAGCAATGGGAGACGCCATCTCTAATGTGAACACTGGAAACTGAAGTGGGTCTCAGAGGATTCCGGGAAGATCACTGACCTTGTGGGTACGGCCTGGTTAACCCAGTGGGCCACTCACAGGAACCATGTGCTTTAATGGATCCATACTCATGTGTAACGACAATTTCCCATAGAGTATATGGCCTGTGAGCTTAAAAGGTCTGAAAGTTAGGGGACCGTGATTTTCATCACTGTGTTCCCTCCCATTAGCGACATTTAGGTGTGTCTGCAATCATACCACTCTTGTGTGCTATCTCCAGGAACAGGGAAGGACTCCCTTAGGGAGTCAGGACAGAACAGCTTCGTCAACTCAGATAAACTGGACAAAGGAAAATTTAAGATTGATATAAAGAAGAAAACAATATACCATGGTATTAATATATTACTAAAATTTGTAAGAAAATATTCAATTATTGATAAAACAATATATTATAAAAACATCATCCACATAAATCATGGGACTAAAAGTATTTTCAGTATGGTAAAAATATGCATTCTAAAAATTATTTTATAAAAAAAAATCACAATACCTTGTTTTCGATGACTGCTTCTGTGCAAGCTTGGAGCATAGTTAAATGGTGAGCAAAGACCAGAAATTTAAGTGACTCATTCTGGAGCAGCATCTTAATATAGTCCTTCACTGCACCTGCCTGAATATAAAGTCAGGTTTTAGTAACGTCATCCAAATTTTTAATAAAGCACCATGTCACTTTTAATAAAGGAAAAGTCAGAAAGCTCCCGACCCCAGGAAGTATCTTTAGACAAACATCTCCATGACTTCCAGCTGGTGTCCCTAGGCAGCCTACTAAGCTGGAACCTACATGCAGGGCGTGTGGAAAAGCTACCCGAGTACGTGCACTACTGTTTGGTGGTGCTGGTGTAACAAAATGCCGCGGAGAAATCCATTTAAAGCATAGAAAAATTATTTTGGTGCCAAGTTTCCTCTCAGTTCCTGGTCAGCTTCGAGTACTAGAAAGGCAGAGCATCATGGCAGGCAACCTGCAGTGGGGTGCAGCTCATCTCCCGCAGCTCCACAGCAGGGGGAGGCATCATGGACTAGATACACACCTTACTTACCAGACTTATAAGCTGTAAGGTGAAATGAACCCTTTCCTCCCGAAGAAGTTTTTGGTCATGGTGTTTCATCGTAGTAATAGAAATCATAATAAAACAAGAAAGTTCTGGAAGAACCTGAAGAGACAGGCTCAAGAGCACAAGAGGGACATCTAAGATAACAGAATGAAATGGAGGAATTGATGTAGAAACAATAAAAATCATGAAAATTAACACTGAATGGGCATTCTTGGGTAAAGTCTCTCCAAGTTATCCAGCAAGAGTAATAAATAAGGAAGGGGTGACTTAAACTTAAAATATGAATATACTATCTTTTATCTGTTACTGGTTGACTGTGGTAGTATATGCCTACAATTCTAGGAGGCTGAGCCAGAAAGATTACAAGTTTATGACTAGCCTGGGTTATATAGTGAGTTCCAGAATTAAAAATAAACAAATAAATAAAAAAGGAGAGGGGCTGGAAAAATGGTTCAGTGATTAAGAGTGCTTGCTCCTCGTACAGAGGACCCAAGTACTGTTTTCTAGCATGTACACTATGTGGTTCACAAGTGCCTGTAGCTCCAGGGTGTATGATGCCTTCTTATTGTCCACAGGCTCCTAGGTGCATGCACAAACATGCACACACACACACACACATACACATACAGAGACACATATACATATATAAATAAAGTTAAAATAAATGCTTTAAGAAACAAATGACAAAAATTTGGTTACTCAGAAATTTTGGATAAAGATGTCAGGTTGAACTCACTCAACCCTACTCCTTCTTAGTCTAAGAATAGCAAAGGACATAAACACAAAGTCAAGAGCAAAATCTAGGAAGCTAAGAAGTACACGATGCCTGGTAATTTATTCTCCATACTGGGAGATCCTAGGCTGGCAATAAGGGATACACAGGAGTACCTGGTTTTTACTGCAGCCATGTAAAAGGCCCAGGAGGGATAGGGTGAGGGGGAGCTAGAGCGGGGACAAGCTAAGGAAATGTAGAAGTAGGGGGCTGTGCACAGCTTGGGCCTCATCCTGGACATACACATTCCATGCCACAGGTACAGACAGCACCCATCCTGGCAGCAAACTGGACAGGAATGAGTGGAATCCTGTACTGAGGATGAAGGCGAGCTCAAAAAAGATGTACTGGGCATGTAATCCCCAGTGCAACAGTGGTGAGTGGCAGGGGCAAAAAGGTTATGAGGTTTTTACACTCACGTCCAGCCTCCAGAATTGTGAGCTAAATAACCGTACATTGTCTATAAATGTCCCAGTCTCAAATGTTGTGATATAGATACACACAAGTGAATCAGGGAGTAGGCACAGTGCACAAAAATTGTGAGTATTAAAATAAAATTATATTAATAGATACTGAAAGACTGGGCATATAACTCAAGGATAAAGCACAAATTTGCCTAGTGTTTACAAATTTCTAGGCTTGATATCTAGACGTTAGGAAGGAAGGAAGAGAGAGAGGAAGGGAAGAAGAGGAGGAGGAAGAGAAGGAGGAAAAGGGAGGGAACAGGTAGAAGAGGGGAAGGAGGGGGAAGAAGGAGGGGAGGGGAAAAAGAAGAGAGGAGAAAAAGAGAAGAGGGGAAAGGAGGACAAGGAGGGAAATGAGAAGGGAGAAAAAAAGGATGGTGACAATCTTGAAAGAAAATAAAATGAGTTGCAGAGGAAAGAAAGCTCAATAAATGAGAACAAAGCAAGACATTCTGGTGTGCTGCTACTACGCAGCTGTGGATACCGAAGTGCACATTTCAAAAAGCTAGAGCTAGAGAAGGAATTTTAAATGTTTTCACCATAAAAAATGACAAGGCACTACATGCTGCCCTGATTTAAATATTATATAACATATTAGAATATTACATGGCATAAAACAAACTAACAGTATATCCCAAGGCTCACCTGAAAATATTTTAAACATGGGTCTAATAACATATGTAGTGAATACTGATCAGGACAAAATTAGCATAACTTTAAAAGTTAGTAAAATTATACCACTTGGATGGAAGGATGGGAATAAGAGGCAGGTTTGCATCTGGGGAGGGGGCAGAGACATAAGGAGGTGATGTTTTATCAAGGCTATTGGCAAGTAAATTGACATGGCTGGAACTAAAAGGGAAGCTGTAATGCAAACTACAATGCTACAGAAGCAAGCCTGAGACTGAACGAATTAGCACAAAACAAAGACAAACACTCAGCTTTCACAAGAACTGGAAGTGGCAGTTAACAGGGAATAAAGCTACGGGACTTACTTTTTGAAGTGATTATTTTCCATTGTTAACATAGCTTTAGGAATCTTTAAATTAAAAATTTAAAAAATGCCTACCTAAAATTTATATGTATTAACTACAAATCCTCAAAAGGTTTATTCTGCTGTATTTTGCATGCCTCTGTTTTCGGAACAATGGAATTCATCACATAGTGAGTCTGGAGGTTGGTAAAAGCTTTAGATGTCAGTGCCTCAGAAAATGGAAAAGAAGTTCTCTCAAAACAAGCAGCTATAAAGTCTAGATATGTTGTCATGGCAACTGAAGCACTTTAATAAAGTGCATGTTTGCCTAAAGAGCTATATTTACTGGGATAAGCTTTTCAGTAAGTACATGCCAAGCTGGAATGTGTCAAGGGGACACTCATTACAATCCAAATCTAGATTTACAAATGGAACAATTGTAATTGTAACCTGGTCTGACGTGCCTTCTTCCCAAGTGAGATCTATGTCTATATCTACACACACACACACACACACACACACACACACACACACACACACACACACACACGTAGAGCCCTCCCATCCCCACCTCAGCCCGAGGCTCAGAAAAGGTAGGGCAGAAAAAAATAAAAAGAGCCTGAGGATGGGGAAATGCTATAAAAGTGCTCTGTTCCAGACATGGCATAGCTCTGGTACACGTGAATTCACAAGAGTTGTGGCTATCTGTATAACCAAGTCAGTTACAGCTCCAGCATGAATGAGGGAGGGACACCTGAGACCCCACACCTAGGTGAGGCTCTGCTGAGAGTTAATGGCTAGGAGGCAGGCAGCCATGTTCGAGATTGTGGCCACCAGGAGATTGCCCATGCAGTGGTGTGTGGCTCCACACCTATGAGCAGCACTAACTGGACTCAGTGGGTTATATTTAAAGTCAGGAGGGAGATGTCCTTGGGGAGGTTATGGAGTTTTAATGAAGAGTGGGGGTGGATATGATCAAGATATATTATATACATACATACAATTTGAAGAATAATTTTTTAGTAATTTATTTTTATTTTATGTGCATTGGTGTTTTCCTGCAAGTCTATCTGTGTGAGGGTGTCTGATCCCCTGTAACTGGAGTTACAGACAGTTGTGAGCTGCCGTGTGGGTGCTGGGAGTTGAACCTGGGATCTCTAGAAGAACCAGTGCTCCTAACTGCTAAGCCATCTATCTCCAGCACTGATGAATAATTTTTAAATGATGATTGGATGGAGTTTTAAGTTAATCGCACAACAGGTAAATCAAAGTTATTTGTATGTATATGTGTGCATGCACATAAAGACATACGCTTAAAACTTTCAATATGCATAGAGCTGCTTTGCCAAAGTTAATCCTGATGTGGGATTTCCCTCTGTATGCTGTGATTACCATTAATGAATAAAGAACTGCTTTGAGCCTATAGCAAAGCAGGGTGGGGCAGAGCAGAGCTAGGCGGGGAGGAATGGACTGAATGCTGGGAGAAAGGAAGCAGGGTCAGAGAGAGACTCCATGTAGACTTGCTGGAGACAGATGCCAGAACTTTAGCTGGTAAGCCACAACCATGTGGCCATACACAGATTAATAGAAATGAGTTAAATTAAGATGTAAGAGTTAGCCAATACGAAGCTAGAGCTAATGGGCCAAGTAGCGATTTAATTAATACAGTTTTGGGGTGATTATTTTGGTTCTGGGCGGCCAGGACAAACAAGCGGCTCTCCTCTAATGTAAGTCTCTACAGAGTACAGAGTACGTGACCTCAAATACAGCATGGCGGAGGCAGAGGTTGGTAGATCTCTGTGAATTTGAGGTTAGCCAGGTTTACATGGAGTTCCAGGCTAGTCAGGACTACCTACCTAGTAAACCCTGCCTCAAAAAATGAAAAATATTAGTCTTAAAAGAGATAAAATAAGCTAGGACTGACACAGCAACTGAAACATCATTTGAGATGTTGATTTCTAGGAGCGAATGCATTTGGAATACAAAATACCTACATAGTAAGTGAACTCTAAGGATTCTTTCAGGTTCTGGAATCAGCGATGGCATGGAGTTGCATTTTACTTTGCTTTGCAAAGATTTATTTTCTTTTTAATTATGTGCACGCATATAGGTGTGGATACCCACAGCAGCCAGAGGTGTCAGAGCCTTTATAGCTGGTGCTGGGAACTGAACTCTGGTTCTCCGGAAGAGCAGTACTTGCTCTTAACTGAGTCATCTCTCCATGACCCAGGCTGGCACTGTAGAATGTATTCTACATGCATTTTTACTATATTTCATTTTAACTATCAACGCCATTGCACTGCCAGGTTTTAAATGATCTGAACAAGCATTTGCTTGCAATGTTAGTAAGTGTGGTGGCGGCCCTGGTAAGGATCAATACCTTGGTGATGCTGGCTCAGGCTTTGTGCTAGTTTTAGAAAAAGCATGAATTCACAACTGTTTTATTTTACTGAAATGAATACCTGTCTGTTAGGTCAAAGCCTTGGTAATTAGTGGAGACCACATACTATATACCTTATTTAAAGAAACAGTATTTTTAACTGTTTGTTTGAGATAAAGTTTTGCTATACAGAGTATGTTGACCATGAAGCCCATGAGAATATGCTTGCCCCTGACTGTGGAGTGTGTACTGTCACATCCATTTGGGAATGTTTTTCTTTATTTGTGTGTGGGTGTGTGTGGGTGATTGAATGACACGTGTGCAACGTGCTTGCAGAAGCCAGAAGAGAGAGTTACATCTCACAATGAGATGCCCGGTATAGGTGCTGGGAACTGAACTTCTGCAAGAGCAGAAAGCTATTCTGAGTCATATCTCTGGCCTCAACTTTTTCTTTCCCTTTCTTTCTTTTTCTTTCTCTTTCTTTCTTTCTTTCTTTCTTTCTTTCTTTTTTTTTTCTTTCTTTTTTATTTTTGAGACAGGGTTTCTCTGTAGCTTTGGAACCTGTCCTAGAACTTGCTCTGTAGACCAGGCTGGTCTCAAATTTAAAGAGATCTGCCTGTCTCTGTCTCCCGAGTGCTGAGATTAAAGGTGTGTGCCACCACCACCCAGCAACTTTCAAATATTTCAAAAGTAAAGAGGTATATGTCATACTTTGTGAAATAAAAAGTGAAAAAACACTATATTGATTGACAACCTGATAAAAGTTATTTAAAATTGTCAGCCTTAAATCAAATAATAACAACAGAAAAAAAAGCAAAGGAAGGGGTAAAGAGAGTGACAGCAAGACCAAATTTTAGTCAGCTTCTAGCTCTCAGATATGCCTGCCCTTGTCGGATCTGCCACTCAATCCCAGAAAATTCCCACTATGTCTGTTATCAGGATCCTCCACACTTGATGGGTGGTCAGTTGGTGATCTAACCTAGCTCCTCATTCTATATTATTGGCTGTGTAAATTCTTGGCAACCTAAAGGCAAGAATCCTCCAGGTCATGAGACTGGGAAGGAAGCAGGCTCAGTGAGCAAAAGTGAGACCCATGTAAAACTGGATGCAGGAGAATTCACCTGTAATCCCAGAGCTCTGACAGTGAGAAGGGAGATAGAGACAGAATCCCCGGAAACTCACAGGCCAGCCAGCCTGGCATAAGCACCAGTGAACAAGAGACCCTGTCTCAATCAAGGCAGAAGACAGGGACTGGCATGTGTATGTGCACCATGCACTCCCATGCTGCGGCTCATAAATGAGTACACGTCCCTATACACAAATATTTAAAAAAAAAAAACAATTCAGTTAGATCAGTTTTACAAGAATCCCCCAAGCCATCATGTCTCTTTTTAAGCAACTGCCCATCCACTCACACATCACTCATCTTCAACCTACATAAATTCCCACTTGTCCTTCCCTCTTACAGCTGAGGTGTCCATCTTACAGAGTATTCTTTAGCTCAACAAGTGTCACGGTGATCTCTGTTTTAACAGTCCTCTGGCTGGGATGACAGACGTGCTAGATTTCCTGGGGTCCTGGGGGTCCCAACTCCAGGCTTCACGTCTGCATGGCAAGCACTTTGACCACTGAGGCATCTTAGCCCTGATCTCAGATTTTAGGCATCTGGGACTCCGTATAGGAAACTGTCTGTTTCCTCTAAGAAGATATTAGTATTTTATTTGTACTTTATTGATTACTGCTGACTGCTTCCTACTAATGAGCAGGAGGCAGGCTGTCTGCTCCTGATTTAGCCTGACATTTTCCCAAACCACAGATCAAGCAGAGGAATAGGCCCTCTGCAGCCTTGGCTCCTCCTAGGCCCTGGCAGTGGAAAACTGTAATCACCTTATTATCCCTCACTGCATTTTTAAGTGGGATTCTACTCATGTTAAGCCGCTAAAGCAATTAAATAGAAAACATTTTGTACCTTAAGGGAACACGTTTAAAGAAACTTCCCTTCAGCAAATAAGGCATGGCAGAATGCTACTTATCCCCAAAGTGACAGGAAGTTTCAAATTATGGCTTGGTTTTAGTAATTTTCATTAAAAAAAACTGGCATTTCTCTTTAAATAGTTTTCTCTAAAAATGAGACAATATTGTATAGTGCTCCCAATAAGTGATAATTGGCTGAACCAAATATACTACATATATCTTGTTTATAAAAAGATTTATTCAAGGGCTGAAGAGATTAAGTCAGTGGATTAAGAGCACTTGATGTTCTTGCAGAGGACTCGGGTTCAGGTCCCAGCACCTGTAACTCCAGTAAGGCGACCCCGTTTTGTCCTCCACAGGCACTGCATGCCTACTGTGTCCATACGGGTAAACACCCACACACATAAAAGAAATAGATCTTTAAAAAGATTTTTTAAAATTAAGGCTGCTACAGATGCCCACAAGAAGGTGTTGGATCCTCTGGGGCTGGAATTAAAGGTAGTTGTGATCCAAGTGATGCAGGTGCTTCAAATCAAGTCTGGTCCTCGGCAAGAGCAGTATGCTTGCTTTACCTCTGAGTCACTTCTCCAGCCCTGAATATCTGCCGCCTCCTCAGAAGCTATTATGCGGATTCTAATTCTGAGGAATCCTCCTTGTATCAGTTGCATTCACACTAAGTATTATAAGATACTATAGACAGAGGAGAAAACGGTCTTTCTTGTTGGAACTGGAAAGCTTACCCACCTAGTTTTGGTTGCTTGGTTATGCCAGTTCTCAGCTATCTCTGTGGGTTTGCACAAATTGTTTCATCCACTGAACTGTACTCCACCAGCCCCTCACCTTTTCTTTTTGCCTGGCTACATCTACTTACACATTCCTCAGGGCATCTTTTCCGTACCCTTCTCCTGGGTGGTTCCACCGCATCTGGGTTTGAAACAGGAAGCAAAGCCTTCTGTAGGTGACTATTTATTTCACTGGTCTCTCCAAAAGGCTTCAGATTCTTTGAGAAGTAGACACTATGCCATTTTCATCATGCCCTTTCAGCATGGTGAAATAGGAATTCAATGTTACACTTTTTGTTTTGTTTTTAAAATGAAGCTTCAAAAAAAAAATAAAATAAAATGAAGCTTCACCATTAATGCATACACTGTAATAACCAATCTATAATCTTTATGACTTCAATTCAATTTTCAAACTGGTATGCGAGAACTCAGCAACACATTTTGTCATAGAAAACAGAAGTGGCCTATAACTAGTTACCTCACAGTAATAATTCATAATAAGCCCACTTAACCTACATGGTGGATACACTGTATTATTCAGAGTTAGAGCAGACTTTAACTACTGGAACTCAATAACATATGGGGAGAATATATTGAGCATCCCAATTTTTTTTTAACAACAGGAACTAATGGTTTCTTGCTGTATCCAGGAATAGAAAAATATCCAAAATACTTTGGTGGCTGAAAACAGAGCTTCTGGTGTGGAAGGGAAGGATGACTAAAATCTCCAGAAGCTGAGTGCCAGGGATTGGCACTTTATTTTTAAGATTGCAACTCAATTTGGAGATAGTTGATTTTAATCTCTTTTCTTTCAAGGGTCTTAATAAGTTAGATGTCAACTTCCTACAAACAACCATCACCCACAACTGACAACTACAGCTTCTTAACACAGACAAAAATCACCTAAAGAGTCTTTCTCGCCATGCGGTGATAGCTCACGCCTTTAAACCCAGCACTCAGGAAGTAGAGGCAGGTGGATCTCATTGAGTTCGAGGCCAGCCTGGTCTACAAAGCTAGTTCCAGGATAGGCATGACTGTTACAGAGAAACCCTGTCTCAAAAAACTAAAACGAACAAACAAACGAGAGCTCTTTCTCTTGTTTTAAAAAAGTATTCTGTATTTAACATTAAGCACAAAGACAGATAAGCAAACAAAACAAGCACATGTTTATTAACAGCAAGAAAAACGCTGTCTGTCAGCGAAATGGAGTTAGAGCTGGAGTGGGATGTGTCTGACTGTCAGTACAATGTGAACGGTGACCACTGATCAAATGGGAACTTAAGACAACTACGGCACGGGAAAATGGAGGCGTGAAAGAATGTAGATCTTTTCTTCCAATTAATGTTTTGCATTTTCATTCCTTTCAAAATGTCTTTCAAACATAAAACTTAAAAAACAAAAGTTTAACCAAAAGCAATCTACAGATTCAACGCAATGCCCAGCAAAATCCCAGCAAAATTCTTCAAGTACCTCAAAAGAACAGTACTCAACTTCATTTGGAAAAGCAAAAAAAAATCCAGGATAGCCAAAACAATCCTGTGCAATAAAAGAACTTCTGGAGGCATCACAATCCCTTACTTCAAACTCTGCTACAGAGCTATAGTACTGAAAACAGCCTGGTATTGACATAAGAACATACAGGAAGACACAATGGAATCGAATAGAAGACCCGGATATCAATCCACACATCTTCAAACATCTGATCTTTGATAAAGAAGCAAAAAAAAAAAAAATCAAATGGGAAAAAGAAAGCATATTTAACAAGTAGTGCTGGCATAACTGGATATCAACATGTAGAAGAATGAAAATAGACCCATATCTATCACCATGCACAAAACTCAAGTTCAAATGGATCAAAGACCTCAACATAAAGCCAGCCACACTGAAACTTATAGAAGAGAAAGTAGCAAGTACACTTGAACACATTGGCACAAGGAACCACTTCCTAAATATAACCCCAGCAGCACAGACACTGAGAGAAACAATCAATAAATGGAACCTCCTGAAACTGAAAAGCTTCTGTAAAGCAAAGGACACGGTCAACAAGACAAAACGACAGCCTACAGAATGGGAAAAGATCTTCACTAACCCCACATCAGACAGAGGTCCAATCTCCAAAATATACAAAGAACTCAAGAAATTGGGCGCCAAAAGAACATATAATCCAATAAAAAAAAATGGAGTACAGACCTAAACAGAGAACTCTCAACAGAGGCATCTAAAATGACTGAAAGACACTTAAGAAAATGTTCAACATTCTTAGTGATCAGAGAAATGCAGATCAAAACAACTCTGAGATTCCATTTTATACCTGTAAGAATGGCCAAGATCAAAAACACTGATGACA
>NW_026068005.1:344324-344943 GCF_014885135.2 Alexandromys fortis | reverse complement strand
AATGGAGCACTGTGACGAAACAATGGAGCACTGTGATGGCACAATGGAGCACTGTGACGAAACAATGGAGCACTGATGGAACAATCATTATTATGGCATAATGGAGCACCATTATGGCACAATAGAGCACTGTGACAGAACAATGGAGCACTGGGATGGGGCAATGGAGCATTGTGAAGGCACAATTGAGCACTATGATGAAATAGAGCTGTGGTACTCAACCTACCTAATGCTGCAACCCTTAGTACTCACATAATTTTTAGAAAAATTTTATGTGCATTGGTGTTCTACCTGCATATGTGATAGTGTCAGATCTCGGAATTACAAACAGCTGTAAGCACCATGTGGGTACTAGGAATTGATCTAGGGTCCTCTGGAAGAGTAGTCAATGCTCTTAACCACTGACATCTCTCCAGCAAGTCCTCATGCAATCTTATAGCCATAAAATTATTTTTGTTAGGCCGGGCAGTGGTGGCGCATGCCTTTAATCCCAGCACTCGGGAGGCAGAGGCAGGCGGATCTCTGTGAGTTAAAGGCCAGACTGGTCTACAAAGGGAGTTCCAGGACAGGCTCTAAAGCTACAGAGAAACCCTGTCTCGAAAAACCAAAAAAAAAAAAA
>NW_026068005.1:304593-338655 GCF_014885135.2 Alexandromys fortis | reverse complement strand
TTTCTACCACTAGTCCATGCTAATTTGGTAACCAATAACCCCATCTATGAGGCAGTCTCAAACCTGAAGGGTTCTAAAATCGAGCCCACGCCACAAAGATCTCTCATTCTCTCAACTTTCCCAATTCTGTGATCCTTTAATACACTTCCTGGTGCTGGCTCCAACCATAAAAATTATTTTTGTTGGGGCTGGAGAGATGGCTCAGTGGTTAAGAGCAATGGCTGTCCTTCCAGAGGTCCTGAGTTTAATTCCCAGTAACCACATGGTGGCTCACAACCTTCTATAATGAGATCTGGTGCCCTCTTCTGGCCTGCAGTGATAAATTCAGGCAGAACATTGTATACATAGTAAATAAAAAACATTTTTGTTGCCTCTCCAAAACTGTACTTTTGCAAATTTTATACATTTGTTATGACTTATAATGTAATCATCTACACTGTTCCAGGTCTTAGGCAACCCCTGTGAAGGCTGTTCCACCTCAAGGGGAACACTGTCATAGGAGAGAGTCATGGAGCACTGTGATAGGAGAAAACAGTGTGACGTACAGCAGAGTACTGGGATGGCACAACAGAGCTCTCTGATAAGAGAGGAGTACCCTGGGAGAGGATAATGTGGTGTAGGAGGCCCTTCTGTAGTTGCTTTCATTGGTTATTAAAGAAGCAGCTTTGGCCTAGTTGATAGGGCGGAACACAAGTAGGCGGAAAAGACAGAACAGAATTCTGGGAGTGAGAAAGCAGAGACAGACGCCAGGAATCTCCGGCCCGAGACGGACGTAGGTTAGAATCTTGCCGGTAAGCCACCATCACGTGGTGATACACAGATTTAATAGAAATGGGTTAATCAAGATGTGAGAGTTAGCCAATAAGAGGCTAGAGTTAATGGGCCAGGCAGTAGTTTAATTAATACAATTTCTGTGTGGTTATTTCGGGGGTTAAGATAGCTGGGTGGCGGGACGCAGCCCGCTCCTCCTAACACAACAATAAGGGAGAATGGTGCAGGGACACTGGAGCATAGGTGGACATGGAACATTATGACTGAGCATCAGGCCACTGTAACAACACAAGGGAGCGCTGTGATGGGTCATGGAGGTCTGTAACGGGAATGGAGACCTGTCATGACTGACACACACATACACCTCTTAAATTAAAAAAAAATCTTGAATCTCCATCTTTACCTTATGTTATTAGGTAAAGAATTAACTCTAAACTGGGAGTGGTGGCTCACACCTTTAATCCAAGCACTTTGGAATAAGAGGCAGGAGGATCTCTGTGAGTTCAAGGCCAGCCTTCAGGCCAACTAGGGCTACCTATTAAGATCCTGTCTAAAAACAAAAATAAAAAATAAAACAAACAAAACAGAATTAACTCTAGAAATCTTCATAGACTTCATATGCATGCTAATGCTACAGCATTATTAGAAGAAAATGTGGTGTCTTTGTAAATTTGTTTGTAAATTAGGCAAAAGTTTCTCAGGACTCAAAAATCAAGAAAAGAAGAATAAAAAGGGCACACTGAAATATTTGCTGGGCAGTGGTGGTACATACCTTTAATCCCAGCACTCAGGGGGGCAGAGGCAAGTGGATCTCTGTGAGTTCGAGGCTAATCTGATCTGCAGTGAAACTCTGTCTTGAAAAACCAAAAGAGAAATATTTAAAAATGACAAATTTCTGCTCTTTAAAACAGCATTTAAGAAAGTAAAAATGGGGGCACTGGAGAGATGGCTCAGTGGTTGAGAGCACCGGCTGTTCTTCCAGAGGACCCATATTCAATTCCCAGCATCCCATGGCAGCTGACAGAACTCCAGCGCATGGTGGTGCACACCCTTAATTCCAGAACTCAGGAAACAGAGGCAGGTGGATCTCTGAGTTTGAGGCCAGTTTGGTCTGCGTAGTAAGATCTAGGACAGTTAGTGCTATGCAGCAAGAACTGGTCTCAAAAACCAACAAACAAATTTTTAAAAAACCAAATAAATAAATAAATAGAATACACAGGATTGGGGGCAAAATTTGCAAAGATATCCATATCTGTATGAAGAGTCATTCCTCAACATAAAGAATCCTTATAACCCAATATAAATAGGAGATTAACTTAGGTAGGTAACTCACAAGAGAAAATAACTAAGTAAAAGGAATATAAAAATATGTCCAACATAACATCAACTTAGGAACAAACAAATGAAAACAAAATAAAAAGGCACTTCATAGTTGCAAAAAATAAAAGATGAAGCTGGGCAGTAGTGACGCATGCCTTTAATCCCAGCACTCAGGAGGCAGAGGCAGGTGGATCTCTGTGAGTTCAAGGTTAGCCTGGTTTACAAGAGCTAGTGCCAGGACAGGCACCAAAACCACAGAGAAACCCTGTCTCGAAAAACCAAAAAAAAAAAAAAAAAAAAAAAAAAAACAAAAAAAACCTGAAAGATGACAACGCTATGTGCGGACACGACGTGAGACAAGTGGAGCTCTCAGGCTATGCTTGCAGAAATGCAAAGTGGTAAAACCGTCGGCAACATTTTGGCAAAGTGTTTTGGGAGTTAAGCATGTGTTTCTCTGACACAATTCTATATCTAGATTTCTACCCTCAAGAGATAAAAATGATGTCTAGGGCTGGAGAGAAGGCTTAGCAGGTAAAAGTGCTTGTTAAGTTTGGTGACTTCAGGTTGGTCCCTGGATTCTGTGTAAACAGCTGGATATGGTAGCACACACCTGTAACCTCAGCACTCCTAAGGCAGGATGAGAGGTGGGGATAGGAGAAGTAACAGAAGTCTGCGGGCCAGCAAGCCCGGAGTAGGCAAGCGAGCCACAGAAACCAGAGACTAACATAGAAAAGAGAGGAGAGAACCAACTCCTGAAGTTGTCCTCTGACTTGTACATCTGGCATTCATGTACTCCCCATAACAATAGTATAACAAAAAAAAAAACAATGAAAATGATGACAAAATAAGCAGATACATGGATGATGGCATTATTTTTATTTATAATAGCATATCCTACTACTGAGGGACATCCTAAAATTTGGAATATGGTAAAAGTCTACTAACTAGTGAAGATATAAAAACTAAGCTGTATTTTCACACATTGGAGGGTACATGGGATGCAACAGAAAGAAACAATTACTTATGTTACATCCTGGATTGAACTAAGAGCTTTAGAGTCAGGAGAAAACTGAACTCAAGGCTTTACACTGTGTTCTGGAAATGGTGAAAATGTGGTGATTGAAAGCAAATATGCAGCTGCCATGGCTGGGTGAATGAATGGAAATGGCGAGGTGCAAGAGACCTTTCAGTGGAGCAGAATGGCCACAAGACTAACTACAGACATTTGGTAAACCTTACTGACCTATCTAGTCTTAAAGACCTATTTATTTTTATTTTATGTGCATGAGTTTGCCTGCGTGTATATCTGTGCACCTCATGCATGCAGCACTCACAGAGGCCCGAAGAGGGAGTAGGGTCCCCTGGAACAGTAGTTACAAGTGATGGTTGTGAGCCACAATGCAGGTGCTGGGAAAGGAACCCAAATAAATCCTCCAGAACAACCGCCAGCCCTCTTTATGGTCCCTAGCGATACAAGATGGGGTTTCACTGTGTAGCCCTGGATGCCCTGGAACTCGCTCTGTTCCAAAGGCTGGCCTTGAACGTACAGAGATCCACCTGCCTCTGCCTCCCAAGTGCTGGGATTAAAGATGTGTACAACCATGGGCTGGCTTCCTATCTATACAGTTTATTTTGTTGCTTGCATAGGCAAGCAGATCTCTGAGTTCAAGGCCAGCCTGGTCTACAGAGTGAGTTCCAGGACAGCCAGGATTTTTACACAGAGAAAATAAAAAAAAATGAAAAATAACAAAACAAAACAGAAAGATGATTGGTTCAACCTTTTAAAAGATTATTTGCAGGAATCATATAGGAATCACTGCCAAAAGCTAATAAGAGGACCATCTGTACATCCTTAAATGAGGCGTGTATGGGAAACTATAAAAAGTAATGTTCTCATACTGCTGTCTGTTTTCAATAGTTTGGTTTTCCATAATAATTAAAAAATGAGAGAGTTATGTTGAAGCAAATAAGTAACCAACTGAATAAGTTAAAACGCACTGAAACTTTTTATGAAAACGAATACATAATGGCCCAATAAGGCGTACCTTGGCAATCGCAGTCTGTTTAAACATGCGCGTTATCAACCCCATAACTGTCTCCACGGCACCTGAATCTGGAGCTCTCATTAGTTTTTGCCATTCTTCAAAGCTGGCATTCAGTTCCTACATGGGAAGGAACAACATTGTTTAAGAATATAGCATCAAGAACAGTACAATTAATTCAATCATGCGGCAGGTCCACCACCACCGCCCGGCTATAGAAAGTTATAAAAAGAAAATTCCTGCCGGGTGGTGGTAGAGGACGCCTTTAATCCCAGCACTTGGGAGGCACAGAGGCAGGCAGATCTTTGTGAGTTTGAGAGCTGCCTGGTCTACAAGAGCTAGTTCCAGGACAGGCTCCAAAGCTACAGAGAAACCCTGTCTCGAAAAACCAAAAAAAAAAAAAAAGAAAGAAAGAAAGAAAGAAAGAAAATTCCCATAGATAACAATGTGTTCATCTAAAATCACAACGCAGAGACCGGCCAGATGTCTATGCTAATGAGAGAAGGCAGTGACAAGCTATGTCACATCATAATTCAAACAACTGAAACTTCCTCTTTAAAAACAGTGTATGAAGTGAAAAAGATCTGAACACATGAAAACAGGGTGGTGCAATTTATATTGGTACAAAGATGTATTGTTTAAACAAGAATAAGAATGAAAGAAACATTAGTTACATAAAATATAATATGATCATAAATTGATTCTTCATTTCATTTTTCTTGCTAATCTTAAAATAGCAGATAAAGAAAATAAGATTATTCTTATTTGAGAAATACCATAGTATCCAACGTTTATAAGACACTTATTTAACTTCTAAGATGTAACAATGAAAAACTTCTTGTTCACTCAGGCACATCCAGAGGCTGTATAGGTACAGTGCTATCCAAAAGTAAATCTAGTTGAGGAACAGGGAAAACAAAGATTTGGCTTTCATATATGCTAAATATTACATCCTGCAATGTTACCACTGGGTTTCAGATTTCAAGAATAGGGCTATATTCAAGTTATTCTATGATATAGCTATTTATACTTAAATTTTTTCATGTGTGTGATGTGTATGTGTCTCTGTGTACATGTATGCACGCATTCATGTACTCTATGGCATATGTGTCTGGGGCAGTCAGGGACAACTACTGTGTGGGTCTCACCTCCCCGCTCATTTGAGGCAGGGTCTGCTGTTGTTCACTGCTATTGCCTGAAAGTTTCTGGAGACTCATGTCTCTGCCCCATCTCATTTCGGCAGCTCTGGAATTACAGATGCACCTAGTATGGTACCAGTTTTACTTGTGTTCTGAGATGCCCAAGTCTAGTTCTCACATTTGCATGGCAAGCATTTCACCCACAGAGCCATCACCCCCAGCCTCAGCCCCAGCTTTGTGTGTGTATGTGTATCCACAGAACATGAAACACAATATCTCTTACTAATTATATCATGAATCCTTAATACTACATAGTTTTAAAATCAGAGGTTTTTCCTATGTTCAGTAGAATTTTTTTTGAATCACTAGGAACTTTATCTGTTCAAATATTTGATAATTAAATTACGATTTTCTTGTGCTTTTCCTGAAATGATAAAAACCAATAGACACTACTAATCAAACCTGTTTTAAGAAAGCATTCTTTTCTGTGAAGTATGATATACAATCTTTAATAGCTTAATTCATAAGGTTTAAAGAAAGACTTTCGAGTAAATACAGGCTCTCACCTTGACAGCTGCTGGCGGGAGGTCGAATGGAATGCGCTGTCTGACTTTAGGGGGCAGCTGGCTTAGGACTTCACTCTTTAGTCTTCTGATCATTAAGTCACTTAGCAGCTGGTGAAGTTCACCAAGGTTTGACGCCCCCCTGCAATCCCACTGGCGCCTTTTACCAAAGTATCTGTTAGATAAAAAGACAGACAGCAAGGCTCAGTGCCAGAGTAGGAAACCCATGTGTGCAGTATGTCCTTCCTTTTAATAAGGAACAAAGGCCCTGTTTCCTGTCATTTCCAAATAAAAACCAGTTTCAAAAAGCTAGTCTAAGGGGCCAAAGAGATGGTTCCATTGTAAAGATGGCACAGTGATCTTGCAGTAGACCTAAGTTCAGTCTCGAACTGACATCAGATGGCTCACATGTGATAGCCTCAGAGTCTGTCTGTCTGTCTGTCTGTCTGTCTCTCTCTCTCTCTCTCTCTCTCTCTCTCTCTCTCTCTCTCTCTCTCTCTCTCTCTCTCTCTCACACACACACACACACACACACACAATTTAAAAATAAAGCTTAACAAAGCTACCTAAGTAGTCTAATCCTCACAACTCTAATTCTAGGACAAGGAACTAAGGCATGAGGATCACTATGAATGTACACTAGGCAGGTACTCTCTCAACTGAGCTACACCAACCTGACATATTTTCATGCTAATGAAATATTTTGCTTTCTTTAATGTTTGTGTAGTCATACTTAAAGATTTGTGTACAGATTAAGCTGAGAAAATGCTGAGCAGTGGTGGTGCATGTCATTAAGGAAGGCAGAGGCAGGAGGATCTCTGAGTTCCAGGGCAACCTGGTCTACAGATCAAGACCCGGGACAGCCAGAGCTACACAGAGAAAACCTGTCTTGTAAAATACAACAAACAAAACAAAACAAAACCCTGGGAAAATGCTTGCCAATACCTGATTCTGTCACAGATTTTTTTTTTCCCTTTCAACCACATCATTAACAAAAGAAACCTAAGATTCCAAACTGTCACCATAGAAAGAAGACGTTGGAAGGGCTCTTTAATCTTGTTTTTAGAATGAAATGTCTGAATTAAAACGAACTTTTGTTTGTTTTGGTTTTTTGAGACAGGGTTTCTCGGTGTACCTCTGGCTGTCTTGGAACTCACTCTGTGGACCAGGCTGGTCTTGAACTCACAGGATCCATCTGACTCTGCTTCCCAAGTGCTAGGATTAAAGGCACCACCACCGCCCTTAAAATGGACTCCTAAGCAGACTATCTGAAGGTTCATGGGATAAGACTGTATACATACAGGCACAGATTGCCTTACAGACAGGCACATACAGGTTTTGTCTGCCTCCTTCAGAAACCAATATCCGAGCTTCAGAAGCGCAGACATTTGAGCATTTTTTCCCTTTGTGACACTAATGGTTGAACCCAGGGTCTCGCACATGCTAGGCAGGTCCATTCCCAGCTTGAAGTTTGAGCCATCTAATATCTGAATGCTACAGTACAGTGTTAAGTGTCCCGGGGAGGCCTCTCCACTCTTCCTGGAGACTATGCATCACAGAAAGAAGCAGCATGAGCAGTTCCTTCCTGGGTGTTTTATCTCAGGCTTATTGTAAACCGTATGATTGGCATGGAGCAGAGATTACAAAAACCATTTCTGACTGCAATCTATCTCCACTACACCTTTTCATCAGATGCCAAGCAGCCAGAGGTGGCACTTACTCTAAAGAACACTGGCAGCTTGGGAAAGAGGGTGGGGGTGGATCTGGAAGGAGCAAGGGGGAGTTAAGCGGGAATGAATATGATCAAAATACATTGTATGAACATATAAAATTCTCAAAGAACAAAACTATTTTAAATGAGGCTGGAGGCTAGGAGTGGTTGCACCCTGTGATCAATTCCACCACTGAGGAAGCAAAGGCAGGTTACCTCTGTGAGTTTGAGACCAGCTGGGTCTATGTCAGGAGTTTCAGGCAAGTGAGACAGAGTCTTAAAGCAAAAGAATTCCCAACCTCATATTTGGGAAGCAAAGGGAAATGCAGATTGGGCTAGAAGAGCCACCACCCAACAATAGCTGATCACTCGCCATTATATTTGAAAGTGATTATAGATAACTTTTATAAAATCACATTTGTTTGTTTGTTTGGGATGGGATGCACCATGGTGCATGTGTGGAGGTCAGAGATTGTACAAGGTGTGGGAGTCAGTTCTCTCCTTCCATCCTGTGAGCTCCTTACCTGCTGAGCCACCTCGCCAGCCCTATTGAAAACAGAATTCACCCCTCCATACAAAACATGACAAATGCAGAGTTCAGTGGCTTTTTAGATACGCATAGATTTGAAGCAGTTTAACTGTCACAGATTTTAGAACATTTTTATCACCTCAATAAGGAATCCTATGTCCTTGGCTGGGGTTGCAGCTCAATTGAATGCTTGCCTGGCATATGTAAGGCCCTGGGCTCTAGCCCCTGAATCACATACATCAGGTATGGTAGTTCACACCTGTAATACCAGCACCCAGGCATTAGAGGGAGGAAGATCAGAAGTTCAAGGCCATTCTCATCTACATCAAACTTATTAAATTTGAGGGCAGCCTGGGCTATATAAGTCCACTTCTTAGAAAGCAAAGATGGGGGAAGGGAGGCAGGAAGGAAGAAAAAGAAAGACCCCCATGCCCTAATCAAACACTACTTTACTCATTTTGGGAGGATATTATTATTAGTAGTAGTATTATGACAGGGTCTGCTGACTACTGGCTATCCTGGGACTTACTATGTAGACTATGTGGGTCTCTGAGTCTGCCTCATGAATGCTGGGATTAAGAGGATGGCTATCACACCCAGCTTACTTATTTAGATTTTGTTCCAATTAAGTTGCTTCTTGATTCTTATTTATGAGTGAAACCATATAGTGAATGCTCATTTATGGCCGCTTTCCTTCACTAAATACTGTTTTTTTTTTTTAATTCCCATGTACAGCAGCATTAATGGATCTTCTACCATTAATGACTGAATGAAATTCCATTGTACAAATAGATCACAACTTTTTAGCCATTCCACTGAAGGAGATCTGGTATGGTCCCAAGTTTTATATCTAATGAATAAAGCTGCTCCAGGCATCCAGGAAAGTGAGCAAGTTGTGCGCTTCCATTTCCCTTGGGTATATTCTAGTCTGGAAGACTGAAACATAATATTTGATTACTGAAGGAATTACTAGGTTTTCAGAATGGAATGCATACACCTATCAACTATAGAGAAGGGAACCCAGCATACACCATGTGACATATCCGCCAGTGCTGGACACGATTCCTCTACACCAACACGTATCTATCTGGTCTTGTGGGTCTTACCAGGTATACATATCTCTCTCGTAGTTTTGAGTCACTTCCTCTGATGACAGAAAGCATCTTTAAGTGTTTGTTGCTCATTTACATATCTTTTATTGTGAAATGTCTTTTCAAATTGCTTGCTCACTTTAGTTGAGTTGGTCTTAGTACTGAGTTCTAAGAGCTATATACATATTAAACACATATCATCTACCAAGGGCACAATTTGCAAATATTTTCCCATTTTGTGAGTAATCTTTTCAAGGTATCCATGCAAGGTATCCAAGGCTTCACTTTTGTGATTCTCCTGCTTTAGCCAGGTAAGCACTAGGACTACAAACATATCCCACCATGCCCAGTTCAATTTCTTGATGGTATCTCTCTCTCTCTCTCTCTCTCTCTCTCTCTCTCTCTCTCTCTCTCTCTCTTGGTTTTTGGAGAGAGGGTTTCTCTGTGTAGTCCTGCTGTGCAAGAACTAGCTCTTGTAGACCGGGCTGGCCTCAAACTCACAGAGATCTGCCTGTCTCTGCCTCCCGGGTGCTGGGATTAAAGGTGAGCATAACCACGACCAGGCTGAATATCGTTCCTAAACATTTTTTTACATTTATTTATTTTATATATGGTGCAGTACATGTGGAAGTCAGACAACCAGTTCTGAGAGTCACTTTTCTCCTTGTACCAGGTGGATCCTGGGATTCAAAGTCAGGCTATCAGACTTGGCAGCAAGTACCTTCACCATATGAGTCCTCTTGCCAGCCCTAGACATCTATTCTTGTATAACTACCATACTGCCATGAATAATCAGTAAAATCAAGCCTTCTAGTCAATTTTTCTTTTTCATGTTTAGGTTATTCTGGGTCCCTGAAAATTCCATACAAAATAAAGCCTGGTGTGGTGGGGTACACTAATCCCAGTACTCTGGAGGCAGAAGCAGGCAGATTTTGAAGTTCAAGGCCAGCCTAGTCTACAGATTGAGTTCCAGCACAGCCAGTGCTGCACAGAGAAACCTTGTCTCTGTGTACAACCGTGTGTGTGTGTGTGTGTGTGTGTGTGTGTGTGTACAACAATAATAATTAGATAAAAAGAGCTCATGAATTTAAGAGGGAGCAGGAAAGGGCATGGGAGGAATTGGAAGCAGAAATGATATAATTATACTTCATTTAAGATAAAATAAATTAAAAACAAACAAAAAATAAAAAAAGATATATTGTTTAGCTTGTACATCATACCATGATGTGGATACTTAAAGTATATATCTGATGTTAGCAATACTGATAAATGTTGTGGGGTGGAAAAGAGCTGAACAGTCTGTTTACTATGTAATGTTTTCCTCCTTATTTTATTTTTAACCTATACCTACAAACATAAATAATTGGGGCTGGAGAGACAGTTTGCAGTAAAGAGTACAGGCTGACTTTCTAAGACCAGTGTTTGGTTGCTAGAACCCATGGTAGGCAGCTCACAACTACCTGTAACTCCAGCTTCAAGAGATCTGAAGCCCTCTTCTGGCCTCTGAGGTCACTGTACTTGTGCACAAACCAATACACAGATACACATATACACATAATTCAAAAATTTAAAAATCTTATAAAACCATAAAAATTTCATCTGTTTGGAGCACTATATATTCAAGTACCATTTTTACTACTTGCTTCTAGCAACCAAAGGTGATGGCTAAAAATAGCAGTATGCAGTAGTGCATAGAGAAAAAACCTATGGCCAAGGTGTCTGCACTAATCTCTGTAGACCTTTATGCAAATGAGGTACTACTTTTGTATAAATCACAGACCCTCTGCTGTCTCAGCAGGGGTCCATATACACATTTTGTTGCAGCCACTATACTCCCCTGCACCCACCCCAACCCAATACCTCTCCTCTCTTTCCCTTCCTTCCCCCTTTCCCTTCTTCCTTCCTCATGATTTTTTTTTTTTACATTTAAAAGACAGCGTTTTATGGAGCCCAGGGTGACCTCAAGTTCAGTAAATATGTTCCTAAGGATGACCGGTCAAGTGCTGAGATCACTCACAGGAGTACCCCACCAGGCCTAGCTTCAGAGACTACTTGGACTAGCATATGACATTTAGGTACTGTTGTTAACATTTCAGAGCTTTATTTTAAAAGAATATTTTTATTAAAGCAATACATACACAAAGCTCTAAAACTAAGTGAAAAGACTTTCACACATGTGGAAACTTTGATGATTGCTCTTGGCTTCAAACTCAGGGTGGATAAACATAGAGTTCACATCTGGAGACAAAGTCAAGACCAGTATCGCTGCAGCCCAGAAACAAAAGTGTAAAGTGAGCAGAACTGAAATAATAAATCTACTCCTTTTATGCCTACGAAAAGGCAATAGCAGCTAAGAAGACTATTTTTGCACAATTTTGATGGAGGTGGATCATTTGTCTATGTGTTACTTTCATTGGTTAATAAAGAAACTGCCTTGGCTTTTGATAGGACAGCAGCTTAGATAGGCAGAGTAGACAGAGCAGAATGTTGAGAGAAAGAAGGCAGTGAGACAGACGCCATAGCTCTCCTCTCTGAGATGGAAGCAGGTTAAGATCTTTCTGGGTAAGCCACCACCTCGTGGTGATATACACATTAATAAAAATGGGTTAATCAAGATGTGAGAATTAGCCAATAAGAGGCTAAAACTAATGGGCCAGGCAGTGTTTAAAAGAAAACAATTTCCGGATAATTATTTTGGGTATAAAGCTAGCCGTGCGGGGAGCTGGGCGGGAACGCAGACCACCGCTCCTATCATACTACACAATTTTATTATATACTGCATTTTTCTAGATATTATAAATAACGTTATCTCAAAGGGATATCCCACATTGTTTGGTGGGAAACTCAACTCAGAATACTTTGTCGATGTGGAAAACCAGGCCAATGACCCCAAAAATACTCTGGTGGCTAAGCTGTAATACATATAACTGTGATTTATTAACTACTGTTTGGAGACATCAGTGTAGTACTGGCTACCATCCAAACACAGCTGTGGTATACTGGCTATATCATACAGACACAGCTGTGTTATATTAGCTTCCGTAATAACAGTATCCACAATTCTAAACCCACCAAATTTTCATCAATTTTATGATTTATATTTCTCTAAATTTATATACCTGGAATTTACATATGAGCACATCAGTTTAACTTCAGAAATTATCCTTTGGTGGCACATAAAATAATAGTGCATATATCACAATTGAAGAAGCTTTAGATTTCATATAACCATAAATACAAACTTATTATACTCATTTTAATTGTGTTCTAATATAGTCTCAACCTACTTACATATTAAAGTACATGTTTTTAGTTACCTTAACTTTTATTTTCTCTCTGCATTATGTTGGCTTCTTTCTTTATTTGAAATTACATGTGGCTATATATGGTTATGCCTATAAAATTCCTCCCAGTGTAACAAGGGAGTATTGAATATCCATTATGAAAAGTGAGCATTAGGAATAGAGCTGAGAAATGCTGCTGCTCAATAATATCCACTTCTTTACTTATGGCTGCTGTGCAGCACACACACAAGATGCGTTAGGCTGAGAAGAGACAACCCAAAGACATCTGCATTACTGAAATATTGAATTGCTAATTAATATTCAGGTATAAAACAGAACACCAGGCCCAGGTGGACTTACTCTTGAGTTCTACCAAACAGTCCTGGAAGAAATTATACAAGCCATCTAGGAGGACTGCACAGTAAGCAAAGTGCTGGCCATACAGTCATGAGGACAGGGGTTTGGTCCTCAGAGCCCTCTCCTCCAAGTCTACATACATAAGAATGTATAATTTTAAAGTTCTCACATTAAGCCAAAATCTACAACCTAAATAGGTTTCACTACTGGCCTAGTTTTCTGCTAGGGACACAAAGACAAAAAAGTCTAATTCCTTTAAAATGTGACAAATCTTTAAATTTAATTTAAGAACTTGTTCCCCTAAGGTCTCCTTTTCCGAAATTCCAATAGCTTTGTAAGACTGAGCACCATCTAGGCAGGCAGAACTTTGTGAGTTCGAGGCCATCCTGGTCTACAAGAGCAAGTTCCAGGACAGGCTCCAAAACCACAGAGAAACCCTGTCTCAAAAAAAGAAAAAAGAAAAAAAAAAAAAGGCTGAGCAGCATCTCACCATCTCGCTTGTCTCCGATCACCTGAAACTCTGAAACAGAGTCTGAAATAGAGAAGGCAGTCAATCATATGGGTGTTAGTGGAGCTAAGTGTGGACCCTCTCATTATTCTGCTCACCCTTTCCCAGATACACTGCATTTTTATCTGTCAAAATGCTTCCTAAGGAACAAGAATGACACCAACAGACATGCTAACTTAAAGGGGTAACGTTCAGGAGGCCTCAACCCTAGACAAATACCACAGGCCACTAAGGAATGCGGTGAGTGGAAGAAATAGTCTTCCCAGGGGCTGGAGAGATGGCTCAGTGGTTAAGAGCATTGCCTGCTCTTCCAAAGGTCCTGAGTTCAATTCCCGGCAACCACATGGTGGCTCATAACCATCTGTAATGAGGTCTGGTGCCCTCTTCTGGCCTGCAGACATACACACAGACAGAATATTGTATACATAATAAATAAATAAATAAATAAATAAATAAATAAATAAATATTAAAAAAAAAGAAATAGTCTTCCCGGGGAGCACACCAACTGGTTATCCAATACGGACTGGTCAGCCCTGATAGCATACACATACAAGTAACATTATATGGACTGAGGAGGTTATATCTATCTATTTAAGAACATACACACACGCATACACACACACACACCAAAATTAAAGAAAAAGAGGCCATGAATTTGAGGAGAGGGTAGATGGGAGGGAACAGACGGAGGAAAGGAAGAAATGATGTAATTCTGACCTCAAAAGAAAAAAAACTTTTTAAAACATGACTTTCAGTTCTCTCTTACATCTTTGTTCTTCTTGTCTTTATGAGAGTCTATAAGCCTACTCCCTACACTGCATTTTCACCCAGAAATCAGCTCTATCTGAAAAGCTAAAAACTACTCTTGGAGGTTGAGAGATGATTCAGTACTGAAGAGAGCTTTCTGCTCTTGCAGGTAACAAGAGTTCAGTGCCCAGCACCCATGTCAGATGGCTATCAATCACCTGTAATTGCTGTAATTACTGTAAAATGGCGAGAGTGAGGACCGCAGAGAGAGATTGAGTGTGGAGTTTATTACAGATAAAGGGAATGGGAAGAGAAGCCAGGTGGTGGTGGTACATGTCTTTAATCCCAGCACTTGGGAGGCAGAGGCAGGCAGATCTCTGTGAGTTCAAGAGCTAGTTCCAGGACAGGCTCCAAAGCTACAGAGAAACCCTGTCTGGAAAAACTAAAACAAACAAACAAACAAACAAACAAAATAGAAATGCGAAGTTAAGAAAAAATGGGTCAGACAGAGAGGAAGGGAGGGAGAAAGAGAGAGACAGAGATCTGGTTCTTCAGAAGAATGGATGGGAAGAGAGAGAGATCAGGAGTGGGCAGAGCTTGTATCTTAAAGGACCTTTGCACTTGTGTACAGATTAGGATTTGGGGCTGGCCAGGGGACAGCCTGGGTACATCCTGCCAGATGACAGGGCAGGCCAGCATAATGCCTGAATTCTAACAACTACAGTTCCAGGGGAATCTGTTGCCTCTGGCTTCCAAAGGCACCAGTACTCATGCGCACAACCTCCTGTATATATATTTTAAATGGCTTCATTTCTACTCCAACCCAGCAGCTGCTTCTTATCTGCCTGCCAAGGTGATGCTGGCCCTGCAGAGCAGCACTTCAGGCATGCTGTATAAGATGCTCTAATTCTAAAAATGATGAGACAAGGACAGAGTGAGGTGTTCTGAACAAGTCAAATATTTTACTAAATGTTACAAGGATGCCAAAATCCATATGTTAGTAAAATGCCAGGAAGGAAATTCTGCATTGAAAGGATGTCTAACTGCTGATTATAATGATGCCGCCTTTGATGAAGAGTACAAACTGGACCATCTCAAAGAAAGGAGAGAATTCAGATAACCAGGAATTCCTGCTGAGAAAAGGCTACAGAAGCTTCCAATAAGCATGTAGGCAAATATTTAAGTGAGTCAGAAACTTTTGTATTTATGGAAACCATTTATAATGTCAACTACAAGTAGCAGACAGAAACAATGTTTACTTTATCCTAATCGTGAAAATACTGATATTTTATGAAATAAAAATCTTTATTTCAGAGTTCTGGTTTATTAAATACAAGATAGGAGAAAAAACAACAACAATAATAATTCTAGTCTCTGCTCATTCTTCTACCATTCATTTATGCTGCACGGTACCCTGCTCATCATGATGTTCTGGGCACGTGACTGTTATAGCCTTCCTGTTCCCACGCTGGCTTCTGAGTCTAACCAAGATAACTAATCCTCCTTGTCCTTCATTCCCTCATCTATCAGAAGTTGGTACAAAACTCCCAGTGTTAGATTCAACTCTAGGCATACTTCAGGCCTATACCACATTGCTGTGGAGATTCACCCGAAGACTGGCTCCACTGCTAATCTGTGTTACTGATCTGAGGTGGAAACTCGGCATTGCTAACAAACCTATGTTACTAATCTCACTGTCTCAATTTCCATCCTGCACAAGTTCAGACCACGTCAACTTTTGAATTTTTAACCCCCTACTTCTTCATTTCTTTAAATGCAGCAACAAGACATCTCTTTGATAAGAAAATGTAAACTCCCCTAAGTCCTATTACTCCAGAAAGTATGTTATAGCCCCAATAATATGCCACTTAATGATGAAACTCCCTCATATCTCTGGCATCTCTGGAACTGAAGTATAATCTCTACAATATGACATTGCCACTATGAAAAAAATAAAAATATTTATGTAGAAAAAAGGGTAAAAATTCAAAAGTACAAAAATGCTTATGTTTTTAATACACTAATCTCTTTTCCAAAAATATGAATGCTCTTACTCGTCTATTAGTTTAAGATTTTGAGCCATGTAAAAATATAGTCCTAAAAATAACAAAGAAATTTGTAAATCTCATCACACTTTACATTTACAAATGACTCTCCCACACTTTACAAGTCCACAGTGCAGAGGCTGAATTAGGAGACGGAGACCACTGTTGAACAGGTACAGAGATTAGGATGATGAAATATGTTAGCATTAAAAGTTCTGATGGCTTGCAACAACAATATGAATGTATCTAAGGCTATCAAACTATACTTAAAATGGTATTTAATAGTACATTTTCTTATGTATTTCTATTGTAAAAACAAAAACAAAACTAAAAAAAAAACCCACAAGAAGCAACACTCACAAAAGAAACAGAAAAACGGAAGACACCCACAATGTCTTCCTATTCCCATTCTGATGAACAAGATTGTAATTTGACTCCTATCTAACTATCTTTGTCTAACTCCTAACTAGCTGTCTTTGTCTAAAGATCTTGGTTTAGCTCTAGAATGATTGTTCAGCTGAGCTGGACTTGCTTTAGTTCCTCGAGGTAGCAGTGAGTTCTTTTGTTCTGGCTTTAGCATACAGAACTCCCACGTCCTGAAAAGGAAGGAAATAGATTTGCTCACAGGATGCTTCTGTGCTGTCTTTACTGGTTCGCCCTGGCACCCTCAGCCACAGCACCCTTCCCTTCCTTCCTCCCCCCTTTCCATGACATTCATCAAAACTGCAATTATACAGCTAGGGCCTGAACTGACAATTCAGTGAAAGCTTGGATTATTTTTGTTTGATTTTTGAGACATAGCTTCTCTGTATGGCTCTGGCTGTCCTGGAACTCACTTTGTAGACTAGGCTGGCCTCAAACTCAGAGATCTGACTGCGTCTGCCTCCTGAGTGCTAGGATAAAAGACGTGCGACACCACCACCTGACAAGCTTGGATTATTTTGATCTCTGAAGCATATCTGATAGCTAACATTATAGCCTGGTATATAGCAGGTAACCTAAAAATACTTTTTATTTTATATATATGAACTTTGCCTAAATGTAAGTCTGCGTAAAACAAGTGAGCCTGGTGTCTGCGGAAGCCAGAGGAGGATGTCGGATCCTCTGCAACTGGAATTATAGATGGTTATTATAATTGTCATGTGAGTGCTGGGAGTTCAACCTGGGGCCCTGAAAGAGCAGCCAGGGCTCTTAACCACTAAGTCATCTCTCCAACCCCCCAACATACCTTTTGAATGAATGGATTAATTAAAAATCAAGTCAGAGGCTGTAGGGGGCATGAAATGGCCTCATATACCAGCTCAGCATAGGAGGATTCAAAATCAGAAGTCTGTTGGAATTGAACTATGTTCTCACATCACTTCAACACAAATCTGACTTTCCACATCTTATTTAACTATTCCTCAAACATACCTTGATTATTCAGTATCTTAACTATTATTTCAGATCTGAGCCATTTGCACATGGAATAGATAGTCCTGTGTTTAGCCAGAGGAAGAACACAAAATGACACAGTGCTGGAGATACATAGAGGTAAACATAACCCTGACCATGCTGTAAATGGAATTAATGCCTTGAGTATATATTATCAATCTGCATTTTCCCTCTCAAGAAAATTTAGACAAGTAATTCTCCTAAGTAGTGGAACTGGCATAGAACTTAATGTCCCACCCTGGAGGAATGAACCCTGGACCATGTGCATAAGAAGCAAGCACAATTTCCCTAAATCTTCCTAAAATAATTTAAGTTTTAAGCACAACATGAGAAAGGACAGATGTCTTCCCAAAGCACAACTTTGTTTTTAGTTTGAGACAGTGTCTCACTATGTAGCCCTTGGATGGCCTAGAATTCACCATGTAGACCAGAATAGCCCCAAACTCAGAGATCCACTTGCTTCTGCCTTCCAAGGGCTGGTATTAAAGGCTGTGCCTTAACACCTGGCTCCAAAGCACACACTAAGGAGAGTTCTTGCTGGAGGATGCTTGGCTGCATCAGTCACATGTCTTCTTCTAAGTACAGGAATATTTAGTAAAGTTGTCACTTCTGAAGTCTCTCATGCTGAGAGAAAAAGTCAAGAACAATGGGAAAGAAATACAAAAGAAAATAGCAAGACACAGGGTAAGTGATTTAACCCCCAAAAGTGCACATGGGGACTAAGTGGGCTCTTAACCTTCCCATGCTAGAACAACGTTAATCAATTTCTTCACTGTGCTTCCTTCTCCAGTTCCTATGTGTATTCATAGTTGCCTCTACATAGAACTCAGAAGAGTGACTAACGTATGGCATTTGGGTAAGGGTATCTGGTTGAGTAATACCTTTTCCCTATGCCTCTCAAATCATATGGGGTATGTGGTATTTGGTTACTTACACCCTAAGTTCTTTCTTTAGATTCTATATGCATTAACATGCTTCTTTAGGGCATGTCTCTGGAATTTAATAAGTTCTTTAAAAAAAAGTAACATTCTTGCTCAAGCATTTCACTAAAACTTTATTTTGAATGCAGCATGACATTTCAAATATAAAATATGGGTCTAGGATGGAATAACGATCCATAATTGCATTCTGTAAAATTATAGTGTGAAAATGACACCTTTCCAGAATAAAAACACTGTGGATGAAAATATAGCATCCCACAGCCTAACTTGAAATGTCAGGAAATGCCTTGATCTGAATAAAAGATTATGGAACCACAGTGCTTTCAAGGTAAAGACATAAAGGAATAGAAAGACTTCTGAAATGGGTGTAGAAGAAAACATCTTTAAAGGGCTGGAAATCGCTCAGCCCTTATGAGCACATACGGCTCTTTCAGAGGACCTAAGTTCAGTTCCCAGCACCCATGGTGGATAGCTGAAATGCCAGCTCCAGAAGGTCTGACTCTCTATTCCGGCCTCCATGATACCTGCACTCACATATGCATATACCCATTTACAGACATACACATGTACACATAATTAAAAAGAAAAAGAAAGAAAATGCCTCTGAGGAGCACAATGCCCTTGAAATAACTTTATCAAGTAGAAAACAGAAGATAACCTACACCATTTCACAAAGATGAAATATTTCTCTCTTTGCATTAATAAGTGAGGTACACACTTCTGTTGTCATGTGACAGATACTAATTAAGAAACAGACAGTAGAGGGCTGGAGAGAGGGCTCAGCAGTTAAGAGCACTGGTTTCTGTTCCAGAGGACCCAGTTCCACAGAGCAGCTCACAGCTGTTTCTAACTCCAGTTCCAGGGGATCTGACTCCTCCACACAGACATACATGCAGGCAAAATACCAATGCACATAAAATAAAAACAGATAAATTTTTAAAAAGAAACACACAATAGTACAGACATGCAAATTAAATGTTTAGCCTGTTCTAGTTGTCCAATGGGAAATGTAGGCAATATATATCATGTAAACAAATTTGGCATCTCCAGTGCAAAAGTCACCATTAAGGTTGTTTGTTCAGTTGTTTTTATGTTTTAATCAACACCTAGACTCGTGTCAAACAGATCTGTCATGGGAACAATACAAATATTAGGAAGGATCATGTATGGGAATCATAATTGTATCTAAAAGGAACTAAAACTGAATTAAAATAATGTCCTAAAACAAAAATATCACAACATATAACAAGAAACAGTGCAGGAAGGCTCCTCTTCACTTACGGTGCTTTGAATGAAAACGGTCCCCATAGGCTCATATATTTGAATGTTTGATTCTCAGTGTGAGATTTCAAAAGCCCATACGAGGCCCTGTCTAGCTCTCTTCCTCCAGCTTGGAGATGGATGCAGATGTAAGCTTTCAGCTATTGCTTCAGCTCCATACCTTCCTGCCTGCTACCTTACTCCCACCATTATGGTCATGGAACTGTAAGCGTGCCGCTAATTAAGTCCTTTCTTTTTATGTTGCCTTGGTAACAGAGTCTCTTTAGAGCAAGAGAACAGTAACTAAGACATCACTGGAACACCAAATCCTGCCTCATCTAAGCCTGACACCCCACACACTCAAACGAATAGCAGGACAACACACCTCCATGTACACACACATCTCATGAACAGGCACACTTTCTTTCATCCTTGACAAGGACTCATTATGTACTGGCAAGTATGGCCTCTGGCGATTCGACTCTTTACTTCCCAAGTGCTAGAATCAGAGGCCTGTGAACCACACCTAGCTATTTCTTTTACATTATATGTGGTCACTTATACAAGTTTTTACTTAAAGAAATCCTTTCACAGCTACAGTAAGTTTGAAGACCACTGGGATGAGGAATGATGGCAGTGTTTAATGTTTAGAGTTTCAAGGTTGTGCGGATAAAGGCTTATGGAGAATAATTATCCTACCTGACGTGTGCATTGCAGTATCTTTTAGCGTACTCGATCCAAGTTCCAAATTTTTGTGGGAAGAGAGCCTCAATCTGCATGAAAAGCTGGAACAATACAAATGTTCTTAATATATTGCAATATTTCTAACTAAATTATTATGGTAATAAAAGAAATTAATAAAAATATTAAGAGGTATAAAAGCAAAAATACTTTTCCCTCAAGGCCTTTCCTTTCTCTTCACTCCCACCCTATCCATTCTTCAGGGATAACAAATGTATACACACACACACACACACACATATATATAAAGTGCATATATATACTTTAAAATCTTGGAATCTAGCATGTTTATTATATACATCTGAAGAGGGGGCAGGGTTATTGCTTACACTTAATGAAGGAGGTAGAGCTATTACACACAGACAACCAAGGAGGCAGGGGTATTCTATACAGCTGAACAAGGAAACAGGCTTAGCTAATCTTGGTAAGCATTCTCCGTGGGGAGAGTCTTCTAGACATAAACATCCAAGAGCAGAGAGAGATGGTAGACATTTCTGCGCACGGTCAACATTTGCTTTCAACATTGCATTTCTCAGCCTCCCTGGCTGTGCCACTCCTCACTCCCATGGAGCAAAGGTGTAAGTAGTTGACATGCTCATGCCTATGTCAAACAATACAAACAAAACACATTCATTTAGGACTTCACTAACCCCCAACATAAAGAAGACCAGTGGAACACACTAGGCAATAAAGCGAAAATGTGTCAGGACCAAGGTCATGCTGAGATTGAACAGCAGTGCACAAGGTATGCTTAGGCTGTGTCTTGGCTACTGTTACTATCAGCATATGATCTTCCAGGGTTTATCTTCTGAACAGAAAGATAAAGTTTACAAAAACCAGGAATGCTTCCATATAGTGTTTCCTTATGCCGGTGGTTTGCTTGGGAAGAAAGCTCTATCTCTGACGCCCTGTGTCACATGCCATTAAAATCCTTATCGTCCTTTATGCCTTCTCTATGACTACCTAAGACTTGTAGTCCTTAAGTCCCATCCTTGAGAATACAAACAGGCATAGGAAATGTTTTTACATGCATTTCAATTATCTCCTTTCACTTTCAAACAATGATTTATTTACTTGTTTTGAAGTACCAGGTATAGAACACAAAACCTCACACAAGTCAAACTAGATACAGCTGTATAAACCAGGGTTAAATATCACCAAGAACTAAATATTTCCATGAATTTGTTGTAAAGACATTGATTTCCTAGATATTCTTTTTTTATTATCATGTCTTATATGTCTATGTGAAAAAAATTAGTCAGGCTTTCAATTTAGCATTGCACCTACCATTCATAAAAATAGGCCATTTTCCCTAAAACTTTCTGTAGATAAGGCTGGCCTCTGCTTTCTGAGTGCTAGGATTAAAGGCATGCACCACCACTGCCAAGCCCAGCTTTTTTTTCTTATTTTCAAAGTGTTTACATTTTTAAAATAAAATTACATTCTATAATTGCAACACAGTTCTGTACAACAGCAAAGAAACTCCTTTGTGATTTTCCTTTATATTAAATACATAATTTTAAAGTGTAAATTTCCAAGCAGCACTGATTATGGAGAATGCATATTCTTTAATTATTGGGTTATCTGATCATCATCTACCACACTACCAAGTATGTTTATGTTAAGAAAAGGTTTAGAAATATAGAAGGGAAATTTATTACTACCTGTTTCATTTTGTGTCCATGGATGTGTCTAACCTACACTTTAAAAAGTATTTTTTCTTGCCGGGTGGTAGTGGCACACACCTTTAATCCCAGCACTCGGGAGGCAGAGGCAGGCAGACAAGACAAACTTCAAAAGCTACAGAGAAACCCTGTTTCTAAAAACAAAACATTTTTTTTCTCATTTTAAAAGGAGTATGAGTATATGATGGAATCAGCCAGAGACAATGCAGATAGAAGTTGCATTTCTAGGATACTTATATATGGTTCACATTATCTCCATAAGGACATTTAGCTAAGATGATAAATGATAAATGTTCTACCAGAATACAAAGAAAGTGAGTACATATTTGCTTCACTTATAGGACTTGCATAATTTATAGTTCAGATAGACTTAAAAGATTTATTTTTATTAATTCTCTCATACAATACATTCTGACTGCAGCTTTCCTCCCCTCCACTCCTCCGGGTCCTCCCCCATCTCAACTCCCACCACCATCTACCCCCAGAAAAGAGCAGGCCTCCTGGGAACATCAAAGGAACACAGCACAGTAAGATACAATAATACTAGGAACAAAACCTCACATGAAGACTGGGCAAGGAAACCCAGTGGGAGGAAAAGGGTCCCAAAAGCAGGCAAAAGAGTCAGAGACACCCTCACTCCCACTGTTATGAGTTCCCCCACATCATAACCTATGTGCAGAGGACCTAGTGCAGACCTATATAGGCTCTGATTGTCACTTCATTCTCTGTGAGCTCCCATGAGCCCTGCTTAGTTGAATCCCTCTCTTGGTGTCCCCCACCTCTCTGGTCCCCATAATTCATTCCTCTTCTCCTTCTTCTGCAGGGTTCCCCAATTAACTCTCTTATTTTCATCATTTTTCTCAAGAAACTAGATATCAACCAACCAACCAACCAACCAACCAACCAATCCAATTTAAAAAACAGGTACAGATCTAAACAGAGAATTCTCAATAGAAGAATCTCAAATGACTGAGAAACACTTAAAGAATGTTCAACATCAGCCAGGTAGTGGTGGCATACGCCTTTAATCCCAGCACTTGGGAGGCAGAGGCAGGCAGATCTCTGTTAGTTCGATGCCAACCTGGTCTACAAGAGCTAGTTCCAGGACAGATACTATAACTACAGCAAAACCCTGTCTTGAAATAAAAAAAAAAATGTTCAACATCCTTAGCTATGAAGAAAATGCAAATGAAAACTACTTTGAAATTCCACCTTACACCCATCAGAATGGCTAAGATCAGTAACATAAGTGATAGCTCATGCTGGTGAAGATATAGAGCTAGCTACGGAAGTACTCCTCCATTGCTGGTGGGAGTGCAAACTTGTACAGCCACTATGGAAATCAGTATGGCGGTCCCTTAGAAAACAGGCAATCAATCTATCTCCATGCATGAAGACCCATGCATGTCTACACCATTCTTGGACATAAACCCAAAGGATACTCCATCCTACTACAAGGACACTTGCTCAGTTATGTTCATAGTTGCTCTATTCATAAAAGTCAGAAACTGGAAACAACCTAGATGTCCCTCAACCAAAGAATGAGTAAAGAAAATGTTGTACATGTATGCAAAGGAGTATTATTCAGCAGTAAGGAAGTGAAATTTGCAGGCGAAGGGATGAACTAGAAAAAAGCCCATTCTGAGTGAGGTAACCCAGTCCGAGAAAGACAAACATGGTATGTACTCACTCATAATGCACATTTGCTGTTAAGTAAATGATAACCATGCTACAATCCACAGACCCAGAGAGGCTAAGTAACGAGGACGACTCATAGGGTTACCCTTGGAGATTCCAGGGAGTTTCCACTGCACTAGGTTTCCACATTCCACCCCATGCCCTCCAATTCCAGTCACCTCTTCCCATCCTCTCTCCCTATATTCCCCACCCCATCCCTCCTATTCCCATCCCCACCAGCCTTAAGTCTACCCACAAACCCTATTCTATTTCCCCTTCCTAGGGAGACCCATGCATGCCTGCTTGAGTCCTTTATATATTTTGGATATATAAATATATTTATATATTTATCAGCCCTCCGTTAGATGTGGAGCTGGTAAAAATCTTTTCCCATTCAGTAGCCGCTGCTTTGTCAGACTGACAGAAGTTTTTTAGTTTCATCAGTTCCCATTAATTATCTATCTTAGGGGCTGGGCTAAGTGGTATTCTGTTCAGGAACTTGTCTCCTGCACCAATACATTTAAAGTTGTTCCCCACTTTCTCTTCAATCAGGTTCAGGGTATCTGGTTTTATGTTAAGGTCTTTGATCCATTTGGAGTTGAGTACAGGTGATAAATACGGATCTGTTTGCGTACTTCTGTCTTAGTTAGGGTTTCCATTGCTGTGATGAGACACCATGACCACGACAACTCTTTTAAGGGAAAGATTTAAATGGGGTGGCTCCCTTATAGTTGAGAGGTTCAGTCCATTATCATCGTGGTAGGGAGCACGGCAGCATGCAGGCAGACATGGTGCTGGAGAAGGAGCCGAGAGCTTTATATCTTGCTAGCAACATGAAATGGTCTGGCATACTGAGCAGTATCTCAAGGAAACCTTCCTCCAACAAGGCCACATCTACTCCAACAATGCCACTCCCTGTGAATTTATGGGGGCCAATTACATTCAAGCTACCACATTCTACATGCTGATATCCAGTTTGATCAACACTGTTTGTTAAAGATGCTTTTTTATTCCATTGCATATTTCTGGTTTCTTTATCAAAAATCACATGTTCATAGGTGTGTGAATTTACTTTTGGGTCTTTGATTTGATTTCATTGATTAATGTGTCTGTTTATCTGATAATACCATGTAGTTTTTATTATTATTTTTTAAATATTTATTTATTTGCTTATTATATATACAATATTCTTCCTGCAGGCCTCATTACAGATGGTTGTGAGCCACCATGTGGTTGCTGGGAATTGAACTCAGGACCTTTGAAAGAGCAGGCAATGCTCTTAACTGCTGAGCCATCTCTCCAGCCCCCTTATTACTATTATTCTATAATACAGCTTGAAATCAGGGATGGTGATATCTCAGGAAATTCTATTATTATTTAGAATTAGTTTAGTTATTTTGGATTTTTGGTCTTTCCATATGAAGTTGAGTATTGTCCTTGTAAGGTCTATAAAGAATTGTGTTGGAATTTCAATGGAGATTGTGTTGCATTTGTAGATTGCTTTTGGTAGTAATCTGGTACTACCAAATCATGTTTGGTAGTAACGTGGCCATGTTTACCATGTTAACTCTACCAATCCCTGAGCATGGAAGACCTTTCCATCTTCTGATATCTTCTTCAATGCCTTTCTTCAAATCCTTCACATTTCTGTCATAAAAATCTTTCACTCACTTGATTAGTTACCCCAGGATATTGTATATTATTTGTGGCTATTGAGAAGGGTGTGTCTTTCTGTTTGTCATTTGCATATTAAAGGAATATTGATTTTTTTTTTGGAGTTAATCTTGTATCCAGCCACTTCACTGAAGGTGTTTATTAGCTGTTAAGAGTTCCCTGGTAGAACTTTTAGAGTCTCTTGTGTATAATATCATATCATCTGGACATAGTGATACTTTGACTTTTTTACAATTTGTATCCTTTTGATCTCTTTCAATTGTCTTATTGCTTTATCTAGAACTTCAAGTACTATATTGAGTAGGATTGGGGAAAGTGAATAGCCTTGTCTTGTTTGTGATTTTATTGGAATTGGTTAGAGTTCTTCTGCATTTAATTTGCTGTTGACAACAGGCTTGCTGTAAACTGTCTTTATTATGTTTAGGTATGTTCCTTATATCCCTAATCCCTCTAGGATTTTTATCATGAAGGGATGCTACATTTTGTCAAAGGCTTTTTCTGTATATAAAGAGATGATCGTGTGTGTGTGTGTTTTCTTCAATTTGTTTATATGGTAGATTATACTGATTGATTTTTGTATGTTAAATCATCCCTGCATCTCAGAGATGAAGCCTGCTTGGTCATGGATGATCTTTTTGATGTATTCTTGGATTCAATTTTTGAGTACTTTATTGAGAATTTTTGAATTTATTTTTCATAAGTGTGGACATAAATGTGTTTGGGTATCATGGTGACTGTGGCCTCATAAAATGAATTTGTCAATGTTCCTTCTGTTTCTATTTTGTGTAATAATTTGAGGATATTGGCATAGCTCTTTTTTGAAAGCCTGGAAGAATTCTGTGTTAAAACTGTCTGGCCCTGGGATTTTTTTTTGGCTGGGAGAATTTTAATGACTGTTTCTATTTCCTTAGGGGTTATAGGACTACTAAAATTGTTTATCTCATCTTCATTTAACTTTGGTAAGATATATCTGTCAAGAAAATTATTCATCTTTTACAGATTTTCCAATTTTGTGGAGTACAGTTTTTTCAAGTAAGAACTAATGATTCCTTGGACTTCCCCAGTGTCTGTTATAACCCATTTCATTTCTGATTTTGTTAATTTGGATATTCTCTCTTTGTCTTTTAGTTAGTTTGGATAAGTGTTTGTCTATCTTGTTGATTTTATCAAGGAACAAACTCTTTGTTTTATTCATTCTTCGTGTTGTTTTTCTTTGTTTCTATTTTATTGATTGCAGCTCTCAGTTTGATTATTTCCTGTTATCTACTCTTCTGTGTGTGCTTACTTCTTTTTGTTCTAGAGCTTTCAGGTGCTCTGTTAAGATGCTATTATGTGCAGGGCGGTGGTGGTGCACGCCTTTAATCCCAGCACTTGGGAGGCAGAGGAAGGCGGATCTCTGGGAGTTCGAGGCCAGCCTGGTCTACAAGAGCTAGTTCCGGGACAGGCATCAAAGCTACAGAGAAACCCTGTCTCGAAAAACCAAAAAAAAAAAAAAAAAAATCTACAAGAGCTAGTTCCGGGACAGGCATCAAAGCTACAGAGAAACCCTGTCTCGAAAAACCAAAAAAAAAAAAAAAAAAGATGCTATTATGTGATATTGACGTACCCCACTATCAACGTGTGAGGGTTGATATGTGATTTAAGCTTTAGTAGTATCTCCTTTAAAATGTGAGTGCCATTGTGTTTGTGGCATCAATGTTAAGAACTGAAACATCATTTTGTTTTTCCTTTAATGAGTATGACGTGTCCCTCTCCCCCCCCACCTCGTTTTTTAAGACAGGGTTTCCCTGTGAAGCTTTGGAGTCTATCCTAGAACTGGCTCCGTAGACCAAGTAGCCTCAGACTCACAGAGATCCACGTGCCTCTGCCTCCTGAGTGCTGGGATTAAAGATGTACACCACCACCACTTGGCTCTCTGTCTTTTTTGATGAACTTTGGTTAAGACTTTATTTGTTTGTTTGTTTGTTTTTGCTATTAGAGTGGCTACACCAGTTTGTTTCTTTGGTCCATTTGCTTGGAATTTTTTTTTTTTAAAGAAACTCTTTTTTTAAGCTTTTTAAGACTTTATTTATTTATTAGGTATATAGTATTCTGCCTGCATGGAAGGGGGTAGCATATCTCATTACAGCTGGTTGTGAACCACCTTGAAGTTGCTGGGAATTGAATTCAGAACCTCTGGAAGAGCTTAAATGCCAGCTCAAGAACACGGTCAACAATAGCCAATGCCAGCGCAAGAACACGGTCAACAATAGCCAAAGCAATATGTCTCCACCAGAGCCTAGCTATCCTGAATATTCTAACAAAGCAGAAACACAAGGAAAGACCTTAAAACTAACTTTATGAAGATGACAGATAACCTTAAAAGAAAAATGCATGAATCTCTTAAAGGAATTGAGGAAAAGACAAAAATTTGGAGGAAATGAATGTGGTGGTTTGAATAGATATGGCCCCCATAGACTCAGGTGTTTGCATGCTTGGCCCATAGAAAGTAGCGCTGTTAGGAGGGGTGGCCTTGTTGGAGTAGATGTGTACTTGTTAGAGGAAGTGTGTCACTATGGGGGTGGGCTTTAGGGTCTCTTATTGCTCGCTGGTTTTCTGACTGTTGTGGCCTGTGGTTGAGAAGGTAGTTTCCACCCGAGTTGGGGTTGGACTTCTGGTGGCCAGTATGGCCTTGTGGTTGAACATAGGGGTCTCCACCACAGTTGGTGGCTGGGCTATGACACAGCAACAAGGAAGGGTGAGGAGTTGGGGATAGGGTATGGGGTACAGAGAATCAGGGGATGGTCCATGGGCAGGTGGCCTACTTGGATTTCTGGTGGCTGGAACAACTTCTTGTTGCACAAGGGTCTCCACCCAAGTTCAATAATAAAGAACTTTTAAAGTGCTGAATAACCATCTATTGTTGTGTATATATGACAAAATATTTATTTATTTTTTAAAGATTTATTTATTAATGTATTTTATGTGTATGAGTCTTCATGCATATCAGAAGAAGGAGTCTGATGCCACTACAGATGGTTGTGAGCCATCATGTGGTTGCTGGGACTTGAACTCAGGACTTCTAGAAGAACAGTCAAGTGCTCTTAACTGCTGAACCATTTCTTCAGCCCCGACAAAATATTTAAATAGACAACTGTTACTGAATAAACAGGCTATTTCTATCTTTTGTGCAGTCATAAAATTAATAATTTCATATAATTATAAAGTAACAAAAAAGCCCCAGAAACATGTGATCAGCCTTGAAAACACACACTAAATAAAGAGATTTTATAACTGGGCGTGGTAGTGCACACCTTGAATCCTAGCATCAGGTAGGCAATCACAGTCTACTACACAGCACATTTCAAGCCAGTCAGAGCTGCGAAATAAGACCTCGGGTCAGAACAAACAAACAAATAACAAAAACAACAACAATTTAAAAAGCAAAGAGAAAAAAAGAAAAATAAACGTTATCCTAAAGGGAAAACTATTTTATACCTACTTGTAAGTAAGGCTAAGAGTTACGAATAAATAGGTTTGTAAACCCAGTTATAAGAAAAATAGTGTTTAATCATTAACAGTGCCCTGGAGAGTCCCAATCTCCTATTTTGGCGTTTGAAGCATCTAACTTGAAACTAAAACTTGCCAAGCAGAAGACAGAATCAGTTTTTCTATTACACTCAAAGCACAGAAATTCTAGTACCTCCTCAGGCCTTCCCAGAGCGGGGGTTCCCGTAAGAAGAATGGCTCGCCTGGCTTTCTGCACCAGCGGCAGGAGAATCTGGCTGCGGGCAGCAGTTCTGGACTTCATGTAGTGGGATTCGTCCACTATCACGACTCTGAAGTTCTGGCTGTTCAGTGCACCTATCAAAGTCTCTGCGTCTGTGGTCAGGAGACCATAGCCTAGGACGGTCACTCTGCTGGTTGATATTCTCCTAGAAAAGAAAATTCGCCTGCTTAAAAAATATCTATCTCAGCAATGAATCTATCACAAGCAAAACAACACTCTTGGCTGGGGGTGGAGAAAGAGACGGTCCTACTACTGAACCTCAACTACTCACATAGTTCAGATTTTACATTTCTCCAATATATTAAGTCAAGACTTAGAATTCTGGTCAAGTGGTTTTGGGAAGATTTTGATAACTAGAAAGCCACATTTTACCAGGACAAGAATGTTACTTTATGACAATGTTTTCTTACATGCATTCATTTGTCAGCCTGGGTGCTGTTGGTATTTTGTCAGAACAGCACCTAATAGAGCTGCCCACTGCACATTCCTGGTCTTTCCCATCTCATTTGACACAGACCTCAGGCACTGTGGTGCTGCGGTGATGGAACAAGCTCAAAGAAGGACCCTTCCCTTACACAGAGGGCCACCGTGCTAAAGTAAAGTGACCCTCTGAGCCTTTGCTCTCTATGATACACATCTGCAAACGTCTTTAATTTCTATTATGAATTTATTCCTATACACATTTCCTTACTATATATGAGACCAGTGAGGGCAGGAAATGTGTGTAACTCATCTTTACACACATAGTACTTTGCTCCTAGTGTAGAATGAAGTAATGAGACAAGCTCATGAACACTAAAATGTACCGCTTTTTCATTCTCTATTATCACTAACAATACAGGACTTCACCTGCCGCTTTCTTATTCTTTGCATGTGTGCTTGTATGCATGTAGGCATGTGTGGGTGTGAAGGAATGTGCTTGCTTAATTAATGCAAGGGATGCCAGAGGTTGATATGAAGCATCCTCCTCCACCACTCTCCAATTATTCAATATCCAAGGCATCTTGCTGAACTCAGAGCTCTCCAATTTGGCTAGTCTAGCTAGCCAGCTCGCCCTGGGGCTCCATGTCTTTTCTCCACAACTCAAGGACTGGGATTACTGGCAGGCTAACATGCTAGCCCAGTTTCTTGGTCAGACTCCTTGTCTCCACCCACCTCTCTAGTGTGAAGGCAGGCCACCATGCCCATCCACCACTTACACTGAGGCTGAGGATTGCAAGTGTTTACTCTCACGGCCATCCCCTACCCTCTAGACCCATTTTCTATCCTCCACAGAAATAGTGAGAGCTCCTAACTTGTGAGTAGCATTTGAAGGCCTGGACACATCTAAGAGAATTATGACTTCCTCCATGTGCTCAGATAGCAGAAGTGCCCACAGAAGAAAAGTATGGGCTTACGAGCCACTAAGGTATACTGTGAATAATATCCATCAGATAAAGGTATTAGGGGTCACTTTAGCCATCTTGATGGCTTCTAGTCAGACATAGGGCTGGGTGATAGTTCAGCAACAGCTGGCACTAGGAGTAATCTCTTTATGTAGTACACATATACAGATATAGGGTTGGTACAGATCCAAATCTACTTCTTTAAGGATCTAGAAGACACCAAGTAATTTTTATGACCTTGGTTAACATCTTCCAAAAATGTACACACCTATGTTGTGGTCCTATCTACCACATCCAGACAGTATATAAACAAAGGCCAGTACCACTAGGTACCACAAGAGTGAGTTCTCCTAAATAAGAATGAGAAGCAGATGATCCAATGCCAAAAAAGATGTCAAAAAATAGATTTTAAGAAAATGTCAATATAGACATTTAAATTAAGATCAGAAAGCCTTAAACATTTAACATTCTCAAAATTTGTATCTTTTTTCTGGAGAAGTAACCAATTAACAAGAATTGCCTACATTTTACTATAGTAATGCAAACAGGGCCTAATTTGTCTTGGATTCATACATATAAATGCTAATGAGTTAGGGCTCCATGGTTAAAAGAGGTAAAAGATTCTACATCTATGCTGTCTGCTTCCTCCTTCTCCATGCAACCTGAAGTTCCCCTACAGACACTATTTATATTCACAGTGTGAGATGACACAGTTCGGAACAATATTACCAGGAAGGATCTAAGATCTAACAGAGGCTTATTTCTGGTAGAGGTGTTATTTTTAAAGCCCAGAAAGTGGTAATTTGTGTCACCCCCATCCTTCTTTTTTTTTTTTTTTTCCTTCTAACACAGGGCTTCTCTGTGTAGCCCTGGCTGTCCTGGAACTTGTTCTGTAGACCAGGCTGGCCTTGAATTTACAGAGATCTGCCTGCCTCTGCCTCCGAATGCTGGGATCAAAGGTGTGTGCCATCACATCTGGCCATACTTTTTCTTCAAGACAAGTAAGTTCTTCTTACCCAATGTCAGTTTTGTTCATGATGATATTGATCTCCTGTGGCTCTAGTTCTGGGATCCATTTTTCTAGTTCTTCTGTCCATGGGTACCTCAGAGATGAAGGGACGACTATCAGCAGAGGCCACTCCTCTTTGTAGAAGTAAGCAACCGCAATTGCCTGGATCGTCTTCCCTAGCCCCATCTGAATAAAAAGGTTTAAAAATTACATGTTACAAATGAAACCTATATCCTGAAAGAAATTACTAAATACTAAAGAGTGTTACATCAAGAATTTTATTATAGCAATTGGAATATATAGTTAATAAAAAGTTCAAGATTGCTAGGAACTTGAAGAGTCATTAAAGATATTATACTATTTTAAAGATCATTTGTGATTATAATTAAAGGCAGATGACCCCTAGGTATAAACATTATACCGATTTCGTCTGTAGTTTCTCCTTTTTGAGAACAGAACAATAAATGCATTACCTGCCGAGCAGAAGACCATGTTATTTAAAGTAAAGTAACTGTGAGTCATACATGTTTTCCAAAGAAACAGTAAGATAGAGAGTTGGAGTTATTTAAACCACAGCTAACTGATACAAAATTAGGATGAGACTCCAGGTCTGTGGTATCTTTTTCCTCTGACCATCTCTATGCTAGTCCCACCAGCCTTTTCTAAGCTGTTTCCATGGAAAAGGAAGCTGCTAAATGAACTTTTAAAGAGGTCTTCTCCACAATAGTCTGAAACTAAAGACAATTCAAGTGTGTTCCACCTGGAGCATTCTAGTCAAATGTTCACTGATGAAAGGGAGTAGAATGTGCCGGGTGGCTGTGGCTCAGCACAGATCAGGAGCAAGTGGAAGGCACTGGGCTCAACCTCCAACAACCCATGCCCTAATTTTTAAAAAGGAAGCAAATTACTGCTGTCTTATGATACTGTTGGCATGTTACTGTGGAAAAGGCAAAACAGTAAGCAGAGACAGTGGGAGGAAGGCGGCCGTGAAACGGCGCCTTGATTTCAGAGCAGTGATATGGCTGCACACATTGTCAGAAGTCATGGACAGCTTAATAAACACAGTCAAACGGGCTGAAGAGATGGTTCAGGGCACAAAAGCACTTGCTATGTAAGCAGAACTGAGTCTGAATTCCCAGCACCCATGCAAAAAAAAACCCTGGCATGTCTGCATGTGTCTGTAGTCCCAGTGCTGAGGGGCAGAGATGGAGAGAGAAGTCCTGGGAGCTTGCCAGCCAGTGAGCCTAATCAGTGAGAAGAGTCGGGATCAGTGAGAGACAGAGAGTGGCAGAGCAGGATGCTAGACATCTTCCTTTGGCTTCCATGTATAGACAAGTGCACACACACATATGTCACACATACTACGCTGAGGACAAACTGGTCAGTGAGGAAGCGAAGCAGCACTTGGAGACTTTTGTAATGCTAGCAGGCCTGGGCAGAGCTAGAGCTCAGAAAAGTCTGGCCAGTAACTGCAGTGGCCACTTGCAGACAGTCTCTGTGTTTCATGGCTACCAAGTGGAAACTTCATTGTATTTGGGCATATCTTCCGAAGCAGGACTGGTATGGGCAATGCAGCTGTTTTCTTAAGATAGTTTTGTGTTTGTTCTCTCAATATAAGGGATTTGGCTGGGGCTTGAACAGGTATGAAAGCAGAATTCAGCATCCCTAAATATGCTGGAAGTAAAAGAAAAAAAATTGGTTTTTCGATCAGTAGCTATGGAGCCAGTCCTGGAACTCACTTTGTAGACCAGGCTGACCTCGAACTCACAGAGATCTGCCTGCCTCTGGAAGTAAAATTTTAATTTTATTATGTAATCCTAGAGCCTTTAGGCAGGAATTGTTATTTAAGCTTTTTACAGTAAGACAGCAGTTTGACTACATTAGGTGTATATTAAAGATAATAAACGTGGAACATATATTTTTGTTTCTCCTTTAACTATTCCACTCTCACACATAATTAAAAATTAAAAAATGGAGCTGGGCAGTGGTGGTAGCACACTCCTTTAATCCCAGCACTCAGGAAGCAGAGGCAGGCGATCTCTGTGAGTTAGAGACCAGTCTGGTCCAGAAGAGCTAGTTCTAGGACAGGCTCCAAAGCTACTGAGAAATCCTGTCTCAAAGAAAGAAAGATAGGAAGAAAGATATTCAAAAGAAAAAAGATAGAAACATAAAAGAATAAGTTTCAAATGATGAGTGAGATTAAAGAAAAGAGAAAATGGGAACTTTATCAAGTCTATTATAGAAACCTTGTTTATGTATTTTTCTTTATATATATTTTATTTTTGTTTTTTTATGATTTTTCTTTTTTTATATATTTATTTTATTTATTATGTGTACAATATTCTGTCTGTGTGCATGTCTGCAGACCAGAAGAGGGCA